>NC_043972.1:55987279-56587279 GCF_902148855.1 Sphaeramia orbicularis
AAGCATTCTCTGCCAGTTGGATTAGTGATTCTCCAAATGTCAGACAAATTATTATTATTGATAAATGTGTTCAGAAAGACACTGAAATTACTCCTCTCTATTCTGCAGGTGGAAGATCGATCTAAATACGGATCTATGTTTTGGCGTTTTGATGTGCAGGTTGAATGTATCCACCTCAGATTTGGTCAAATTTGATTCAAAATGTCCAAGTTGGTGATCTTACGTGACATCATATGATCATGGTGGTGCAACGAGTTCTGAGGTTTTGTCATGAAACAAGTAGTTGTTGTAACTCATTTGTACATTGTTTAATCTGCATCAATTTTTCACATGTAGAATAAGAGGATTGAGTTTTTAAATGTTTGAAAATGTCTGATTAATTATTTAACTAGTTAATTTTGTCTGTCTGCTTAATCTGGTTTGAAAGGGATGTGTTTGTTGTGTTCCATTCCATTGCATTTCAGTGACCACCTCTTCTGTTTCTTTGTGTTTTGATGTAGAGAGAAGACAAAGGTGGATTTAAAGTGAAACCTAAAAGTTGTATCTGGACAAAGATCACCTGATTCCAGCAAGCATGGATGGAAGACCCACCTGTGACCAGTGTGGAAAGACTTTCACCAGCGCAAGTCACCTAAAAATTCACCAACGCATCCACACTGGAGAAAGACCATATGAGTGTGACCAGTGTGGAAAGACTTTCACCACAGCAGGTTCCCTAAAAATCCACCAACGCATCCACAATGGAGAAAGACCATATGAGTGTGACCAGTGTGGAAAGACTTTCACCATAGCAAGTTCCCTAAAAATCCACCAACTTATCCACACTGGAGAAAGACCATATGAGTGTGACCAATGCGGAAAGAATTTCACCCAAATGAGTGGGCTTACATGTCACAAACACATTCACACTGGAGAAAGACCATATGAGTGTGACCAGTGTGGAAAGACTTTCACCACAGCAAGTTCCCTAAAAATCCACCAACGTATCCACACTGGAGAAAGACCATATGAGTGTGACCAATGCGGAAAGAATTTCACCCAAATGAGTGGGCTTAAATGTCACAAACGCATCCACACTGGAGAAAGACCATATAAGTGTGACCAATGCGGAAAGAATTTCACCCAAATGAGTGGGCTTAAATATCACCAAGGCATCCACACTGGAGAACGACCATATGAGTGTAACCAGTGTGGAAATGCTTTCACCACAGTAAGTTACCTAAAAATCCACCAACGCATCCACAGTGGACAAAAACTGTATTACTGTGACCATTGTGGAAATGCTTTCAGCACAGCAAATTACCTAAAAATCCACCAACGCATCCACAGTGGACAAAATCTGTATTACTGTGACCAGTGTGGAAAGGCTTTCACCAGAGCAAGTTACCTAAAAATCCACCAACGCATCCACACTGGAGAAAGACCATATGAGTGTGACCAGTGTGGAAAGAATTTCACCCAAAGGCATGAGGTTAAAGCTCACCAACGTATTCACACTGGAGAAAGAACATAAAATTGTGACCAGCGTGGGAAGTTTTTCACTAAAGCTAATCACCTAAAAATCTCCCAACGGGCCCACACTGGAGAGAGACCCTACCAGTGCAGATTCTGTGACAGATCTTTTCTCACAGGTTCAAAATGTACTAAACATGAACGTGTCGAACATTTCCACAAAGGACAAAAACTGAACAGTCGTACAAAAAGTAAGACATTGGACTCTAGTGGAAAGAGTCAGTGTCATAACACACCTAAACAGTTTGAATGTTTCCAATGTGATGAAAGATTCTCATCATCCTCTGCCCTCTGCTATCATCAGCGCAGATGTGAATCATCGTCTGGACCAAAATGTCCCTCAGCATCAGATGACAGGAAGAAACACAGTGTGTGTGAACCAGCAGCACCCACTTCTGACAAGAACATCAGACTTAAAAACCTCCAGATCAGACTTCACAGAATCCAGATGTGAAGACAAACATCAGACTGAAGGCTGTGTTTTGTTGTCTTCAGAGTACAGAAGTGTGTTCTAATGCACCACCTTCACAAAACAGTGACGTTACTGAACCTCAACCTGCCACGAGGTGAAAAGTTCAACTAGTGGAGGTCAACAAGGACCTGGTTTCTATGGCGATACTACTTCTCACTGACTCTGTGGACTTTAATCAGTAACTTGTTGTGATTCTGTTACTGGTTGGGGTTCATGCAGTTGGATTTCCATCAGTTAGAAACAACATGATGAACATAATATAACTGAGACAGAATGACTGATGAGCTGGTTGTGGTTTAGTCCCAAACTGAGGCCGACAACATGAAGGAGATCACATTCCACTGGAGGAGGAAGTCTGTTTAGCACAAAGTTCACCACCGAAGGAGATGGTGCAACCAGTCAGTGCTCCATCTAGTGGTCCAATCTGGTACTGGTCTGGTCCAGTATTCTCCTTAATATCAAACTGGTTTCACCTGTTTTACACTGGTCCAACCCTGACCTGTAGAATGTGTTTGATTTGATTGAAAATGCTGAACTACTGATGACTGTGGTAAAGAGGAACCCACTGGATGAATCAGAAACATTACAAATATTTTGTTGTACTATGTTGTATTTTGTCAATTTGTTTTATTATAATTATGAAGTGGATTTGTAACATAAGAGAATATTAGCATGGTGTATTTTCTTTGTGACTGTGGTGATAAATGTGACTCCGATAAAGCTGATGGAATCAGTCCAACGTGGACAAACCGACTCAAACAGGAAACTAACATGTGACTGTGGTCTGTCAGAGACTCAGTGGAGTCTAATGCTGCTGAAAAACCACACAGAAAGGCCTGACATGGTCAAAGCCTGACACCACAGAAGAAGAAGGAGTCAGTAGTGAATGTGTGCAGGGCTCATTCCACTCCTCTAGTGGCTCAGATGGATGAGGACCTGCTCCAGAGGTCAGAGGTTCCCATCCACTGTTTCATTTGAAGGGCTTTTTCTTCTGCCACTGTTTTCATGTTCAGACCTGATGCAGCCTGTGTGTAGAACTGATTCACACTAAAACAGGAGTGAACAGGTGGAACCGCCTCATCAGTCTCCTTGGAGCTCAGTGGGTTCAGGATCAGGTCTGGAACTCAGAGGTCATGGGATCTGATCTGGTCTTGGCTGTAATGAGCTGGTTGTTGGACAGAAGTGGTTCAGTGACTTTATCCTTCCCCATCATCATGTGAGTAAAGGAAGGTGTTTCCTCTCATCATGTTGGGACCTCCTTTAGACAGGACTCATGTAAAACTGGTCCAGAAGATTCTAGATCAGCCGTCCAAATCCAGCTGCTGTTTCAGAGACTTCCAGACCTGGACACGGTCCAGTTCCAGGTCTTCAAATCATGCAAAGAACTCAACTGTTTCCTGTCACTTGACTTAATTGAATGAACCTACTCCCATCTCTGAATGTTCGTTATTTACTCGTCTATGGAATTCTCCCATATTTAATTATTGGGTTTGGTTTTCCATGGAACCACCTACAGTCCACAGTATTTACCATAATCACCCTTTAACACCATCCACACATTATTTGTTCAATTACTTCTTAATGTGACCTTTTCCAGTTTTCAGTCCAGGTGATGTTATATTTGTGATGGAAAAATGTGTCAATAAAGAGCACAAAAGACAAGGCTGGTCTCACATGTGAGTTTATTCACCCTTTGGAAGGAGGAGCCTCTGGAACGAAAGCACAAGGCTAAG
The DNA here is from genome assembly GCF_902148855.1 of Sphaeramia orbicularis. Classification (NCBI taxonomy): domain Eukaryota; kingdom Metazoa; phylum Chordata; class Actinopteri; order Kurtiformes; family Apogonidae; genus Sphaeramia; species Sphaeramia orbicularis. The sequence goes on from NC_043972.1 coordinate 55,990,997, forward strand.
GTGGAGGAGTAAAAGGGTGAGGAGGAGCAAAGGCAGTGAGTCTTCTATACACAAGATAATGGCATGGCACACAATGACAGGATTCTGACAGAAAAGAGAGAAGGTTAAATCAGCAAGTGGTGACAAGTGATCAGAACATCATGAAGACACAATGAGATCAGTAAGGAGACGTCCAGAGTTCCTTTGTATGAAGATGGGGAAAAACTAAGATATAAGATGGGGTGGGGGGGCTCTGGTCATGTGAGTCAGTGTGGCTGATAATGTGTCATTTTAGACTGGGGTCAGCGATCGATCAATCGTGTATAATTTTCATCTTATCAACCACAGAAGGAACAAAGAAACATTTGATATTTTAGTAGATAGAGATGGTGGACATGAAAGTTAACGTGTAGCTGCAAATCAAGTCATTTTCTGTAGATTCAGAGAAATGATGACATTAAACGAACAGAGCTTCCATGTGTAGCTTCATCTGCATTAAAACAAGTGGATGCATTAGTGTAAGTACACTGACATAGAAAACTGAAGGATCTGATTAAGATGGTCCAAAAACACCTGAAATCAGAGGACTGCACCCATGCATTTATTAGACATCTAGATTATCTATCATTTAATTCACATTTATGTAATGATTCTGTTCAAACAACGCTGGCAGTTATTTCTCTACTTTGAAGAAACGGAGGATGTTCAGTCCAACTACGAAGTTTTTTCTTGTCAAAAACGTAGAAAACAAAAGAATAAGTCTCAGACTCACAAGAGAATAAACATGTTTTGGTGTCATGGAGACAATAAATGTGACACTGATCCAGAGGGTTTAGAGATCAGGGTTTAGAGAAGACATTGTCATTAGATCTGTTGGTCAACATGAACGTTTGAGTATAATGCTCTTCTTTCTAATTTGGTTTCTTTCTTTCTTTCTTTTTTTTAAATTTGGTTTGTTTCTATAGTGTCTCTAATGTGACAGGATAGTGGATTAGACAGAACCATAGAACCGTGATTTATACTGTTTTACATGTGTGTAATAACGCCTTATTCTGTAAAAACATTACACAAAAGTGACAGAACACATCATTCAGGCATCAGGTTTTAATTAAAGACACATACATATATTTAGGAAATAAGTTATTAAATATCTGTACAATAATACAGGATTTGATTAAGATCATAAGCAGTAAATAAACCTAATCAGTCATGACAAAGTAAATGTTCCTCATGTGTATTTGTGTCTGCAAGTAAACAACATACAGTACAGAAACACTGACCATGTGCAAGAATGTATGAAAGTGTAATTATTGTCAAAACATTTACACAAAACAAAACCTATTATGTCTGTTTGATAAACTGTAACTTAAAGCATGGCTTTGATCCATGTTTGTGGACTTTGCCTTGAACTCCATCCTCCATCTGGATCAGCAGACAGGACATCTCCAACCCAAGGTTCACACACATATTTGGTCTAAATGATGTGTCTCCTTCAGGAGTGTGCATATGTGCTGTGTTTTCCTTCAGCTTAGACAGATACTTAGGACTCTAGAAACATTTTACATCTATTCCCACGTGTTGGTTTTCAGAAACCTTTTCCTATATAATACATTCAGACAGTTTTCTGAGTGTTTTCTGCATCCACTCACAGAAAAATCACCACTTAGTGTGTAATTTAAACTTACATACATTTATTATTTGAATGAATCTATTAAAGATTCAATGTAACAGTTACAATCTGAACCCATAAAGACCCAAACATCCACCTTCAGCCAAAACCATCTACTGATCTAAACTGTTTAATACCTGTTAATCCACTAATCCTATCAATACATGTCAATAATTGATGTAAAATACAGTTTGTCGTCTTTTCATGGTCATCAGATATGACCCATTTAGACGTTCAGAGGCTCCATAATTACCATGGAAACACCGTCATCTTCTACAACATTGATTCACCAGTAAAACCCATGGAGTTAGATCCATGACAGTGGATAAAATGAACAAAAATTAATTATAATAAAAAACTTCAAAATAATAAATAATGTTAAAAAAAAAAAAAGCAAAAAATATTTTAAAATAAAGTAAAATAGATAAATAAAATAAGCATCAAAATGAACAAAAAGAGGCAAAGTAATTAACAAAATGCACAAAAGCTAAACGAAATCAACAAAATATTAAATAATGTGAAAGAAATGAGCAAAAATTTGATTACAATGAAATAAAAAGAATGAAATTAACAAAAACTGCCAAATTAACCAAGAAAATTAACAAAACTGAATAATAAATCAACAAAATAATAAGTAACATGAAAAATATAAGTCACAAAATGAACAAAATTGAAGGGAAAAAATTAATGAGGTAACAACATGAACAAAAGCAGATTAAATAACAGGTGGAATGTATATTAAAAATAATAATAATAATAATAATAATAATAATAATAATAATAATAATAATAATAATAATAATAATAATAATAATAATAATGAGTGCGTCCATGGAAACACTGTCATCTTCTACAACTTTGATTCACCAGTAAAACCCATGGAGTTGGATCAATGACAGTGGATGGACACACTGGGTTTATGTTCAGTTAATGATATATTTTGCAGAAAAAATAATCTTTTTCTTCAGTTTTCTCTGTTTCTGATATAACAACTATTAACTTTAATCCGATCTTTAATGAACACCTACATGATCAGTGAATTAAATATAGGAAAATACCTGATTTTCACTTAAAAATACAAAATACAGAAGGTAATATTGTAAAGAAATGGTGATAAATCACTTAAGCAGGGTTAAAAATAGAGAAAAATTCATTTGTGAACTGCCACTAAAGAAGCATCAGGTCTTTATGGGTTAAATGTTTGTTATTAATCCTGGTTTGGGCCAGTGTTATTTGTAAAGTAACTAAAGAGTGACACCAGGTGGCGCTCTATGACCATCTGGTGAGAAGCTCCTCATGGTATTTCCTAAACTTCAACTTGTTTCTCTTCCTACATGAACTTTCTTAATGCTTTCTTTCTTTCTCGTCTCTGATGATTGTTTCTATTCTACTTGAAGACTAAGCTGAAAACCCAGACTATTGCACGACTTTAGAGTCACTGTTAGTCACAACTCCAATGAAATAATACTATAAATAGAATATATAAGTGGTCATGTACACTGTATCATGTTTACATTCTACATTTATGTTTCACCTGCATGAAATTAAACTCTTTTAACAGAGATGAAGTAAAAAAAAAGTGCAATGAAAATGTTCCTATCATGATGGATCTTTTGAATTGTTGACATAAAACATTCCTTTGTCATGATGTTTGCATGTTTGAATGTCCACAATGTCCACAGTGAAAGACAGATGAGGGTAAAACTACTGGACTCAAACATTTTCAGTTCCTCTGTTAGTGCTTGTCCTGTCAGGAAAACAGAAGTGGAAGTTTCAGTGTTATATGACAACCACAACACTGACTACACAGTGTACCACTGGAAGGAACTCTTGTCACACAGAGCTGATGTCACTACATTCCCAACAGAATTTAACAAACAACATGTCTGATGCCTCATGATTCAGTTCACAAATATAAAACTACATTTCCTGAGGCCATTTGTTTATTAAATCATTGCAGAAAATGCAGCTCATTTGTATTTTATATGTATTTACAGGCAAACAAATGGCTTCTGTCTCACCTTTTTGTCATGGTTTTTGCCACAACAGCAATGGTGAGAAGAAACACGACAACAAATATGATGGAAAGGACGATCCTGACAAGAGATGGTTGTCCTGTTGAAAACAAAAGAGGACAGTTGGTTTATTATTTATTGATTAATCATCTATATTACCTGTATATATGTTATATTACCTGTATATATCCTATATTGTCTGTATATATCCTATCGCCTGTATATATCCTATATTACCTTTCTATATCCTATATTACCTTTATATATCCTATATCACCTGTATATAACCTATATTACCTGTATATATCCTATATCGCCTATACATATATCAAGTAGCTGGGATAGGCTCCAAGCGACCCCTGTGACCCTAGTGAGGATAAAGCAGGTTCAGAAAATGAATGAAATGAATACCTGTATATATCCTATATCACCTGTGTGTGTGTGTGTGTGTGTGTGTGTGTGTGTGTGTCTATATCCTGTATCACCTGTATATAACCTATATCATCTGTATATAACCTATATAAATATAAATGCATACACAGTGTGTGTGTGTGTGTGTGTGTGTGTGTGCGTGTGTGTGTGTGTGTGTGTGTGTGTGTGTGTGTGTGTGTGTGTGTGTGTGTGTCTGTCTGTCTATCTATCTATCTATCTATCTATCTAAAACCTCTATATATCCTATATTACCTGTATATATCCTATATTAGACTTGGACAGACTTTATTGTCAGTCATATGTACAAGTGTATACAGAATGAAATGTGGTTGCATTTGCTCACTCCAGTCTGAAATAACAGAATAAAAGTAGAACAGCAGTGGCAGAGCACAGACCTCATTCAGTCCCAGTCACAGACACTGGGAATGAGTCCGACCCACAGGTTCAGGACCTGCATCCAGGTAAATACACTTCTATCAGACTGACACAATATGAACTCAGGATAAATATGAAGATAATTGATTTAATAATTATTTACTTAGTGATTCCTGTGACCTGGACACATGTGATCACTGCTTTCACTGTCAATCAGCAGCGGAAATAAACCACGTCTTTTTCATCTGAATTAAGAGGAGATTCATAGTTTAATAATGTACGTTTGAACATTTCAGTCTGGAAAATGTTTATGGAAATGGATCCAATCCATACATTTCCCATAATCTGAGAATGGTTTTTGTTGTCCTCAGGTAACTCAACATGAGTTCAGTCAACACCTGTCAATCATGTGCAGGGACTGATGAACCTGGATCCAAACTCTAAATGTGTCTGACTACTGCAGCAAATATTCAGCACTGGCACTGACACCTGGGGTCCTCCATCTGGATCTGTGGGACCCCCTTTGGAGGACCAAAAACCTCCAGGCCCCCCTCAACCCCAACTACATTGGAACAGTGGTGCAATTAGAACTGTGATTGAAAGAAACATCAATATTGGAACAATACTTTTGGCTTTTTTTTTTTTTTAATCATTTGTTAACTATAATTAACGCTCCTGCAGTCTTTTGTCAGAAATGACCTGTGGTTCTGTATATTCCTACATTCTCTCTCTCTCTCTCTCTCTCTCTCTCTCTGTTCTCGTCAGGTTGAACGGACCCTCTGAATTCCAATTTTGAGTATAAACTGCCCTCCCACTGTCTTTGTTGGGTCAAAGAGGCCCTATCGAGTTCAAGACGAAGGCAGCAGAAGGGTTAAGTTCATAATTTAAGTTCAAAATAACTACAATTTTTACTTGAACAATATAAATAAACTCAGACTGCTCCCTGAGACAATATTTTTACAAATAAAAATAGGAAACATGCAATTATCTACAACTATGACCATGGCAGTAGATTGGTTTGGTGGACGTCCCTAAAATGAGTCCAGGGTGCTCCAACGCTCAAACATTAGTTCCACCTGAAACATGTTCTAACCTGAAAAACAAAACAAACACCCAGGACTGATCCCATGACCCCCCTGGTAAAACTTCACACACACCCTTTGGGTCCCGTCCCACAGTTTGAGAACCACTGGATTAGACTGAACTAACATTAGTCCAAGTTCAATTACAAGCCTGGACTGGCTGGAATCTCCAACACACAACCACTGCTCAGCAACACTGGAAACCAACAGGAAACAGGTCAAAGGTCAACCCTGTGAGCCCCTCCCAGCTGAGGAATCCTCTGTACCACTGAACCCAAACCCATCCTCTATGGACTCATTTATGGAGGAAAGGTGTTGGTTCTGTCCTCATTTACTGAGGTTTTCATCTCAGGGCAGATTTGACCTGCTGACACAAAAGATGGAAGAAGAATACGAAGAAATACTGATGATCTGTCACTGAGGATTCATCCCAAAGTCAGTGGGATCTAGTTTGGGTTCTAAATGTGATAGAACTGGAGGTAAAGTTGGACCCAGATAATGGTTCCTATCAGTCCATGAAGTAACGACAGTAGAAACTGTTGTAAACATGTTCTCTGTTCTGACTCCTCCTCCTCTCATCCACTTCATGTTGGCTTCATTTCTACTTCCTCTCCAAACGGCAGCAGCTGTGAGTCTCTGCGTCTCTCCATGAAGGTAATGTTGGACCTGTTTGACTCTCATCTCCTTCACTGTGGGTTCTGTACTTCAGTAGAAACAGTAGAAACTGGATGAGCTTTAATCCATGTGTTGGGGTCCGTCTGAAGTGAGTGTGATGAGACCAAGCCTCAGAGTAGAAGCTGATGTGAAGCTCAGTGGTTGAACTCAGTGTTGTTGTTGTTGTTGATGATGATGTTACTGAGGGTCAGGGTTTTTCTCCTCACTGGTCCACTAAACTCCTCTGGACTATTTAGATGAGACGGGACTGTGTGTTGAACTGGTAACTTTACCATCAATGAAGTACAGAGAAAATCAACAGTCATTAGATTCAAAATGGGGGAAGTGAATCTCAGCTGCTTCGTGACAATGCCTTGATTTAATGTTACACCACAGAAACAGATACTTAAAAACAAGAAGTGGTTCCAAGTGTTTCCTGTTGACGTTTCTGCAGCTGACCCACGTCTGAGCCTCAGGTGGTTGTGGACCAGCTGAACCACTGTAAGGGGGGGTTGGACTCGCTGTCCCACATCCATCAGAAGGAAGTAAGTAAAGTTTATTTATATGGAACTTTTCACAGAAAGAATTCACAAAGTGCTTTAGAGTCAAATCAGAAGTAGGATCCACAGACAAACACAGACACACAGCTGTGTCCACAGACATAAAAACTAAAGAACATGGTCTGAAAACCCACAGCTCATTCAAAGCCTGAGGAAACAATAAGGTGTGCAGCTGCTTTGGAAAAGACTGAACAGAATTTAAAGGGCAAAGTGATTGGAAATGTCATCCATAGTCTGGGGCACTGCTTACAGGCTCCGCCCCCTCTAGTGTTGAGGTGGGTGTGGGGATGACCAGCTGGTACTGACGCCATGATCTAAGAGCATGTGAGGGTTCTACAATCTGACCAACTGGGACATGTCAACCCTACATGACTGCAGACTTAGCTGACAGTGTGGGGGTGGTGGGGGGCATGTGTTTCTACAACACTAATTAGTTCAAATCTTCAAACCAGGGCTGAACCTCAAAGCAATGGGACCTCATGACCCACCTAAATATACACACCACTTTTAATTGGCATTAGTGGGTGTGTTTTCTGTTCCATTCTAAGCTTTCACACATGTATGTTCATGGTGTGTCAAATACCACACACTAAGGGTTAGGGTTGTGTGAACCGCAGATTTTGGCATAAATTGGCACGCCGTCAAATAACAGGCAAAAGGACAGAAATGTGTAGATACAGCAGCCAAACATCATAAGAACTAGAGTGACATACAACAGGACTGAATCAGATCAGTGTGGATCAGAGCTGGACTACAGTAGGTCTGTGAACAGCTGGAAATGAAAGGAATACGACACCAGATTAAAATATGGACTGAGTCCATTTCAGTGGAACATGTAATAGACAGATCCAGATGTGCTTTGAATGAACAGCACAGACTCAACAGTTTGAGAATCATGTGACCAAAACACCCCAAACTGTGGTGTTTGACAGACACACTGTCCTGGTTTTGTGTTCCTCTGAACAGCTGAGTTATTTCACAGATATGTGGACTCCTATTGGAGGATCCAACACACTGACCTTTGACCTCTGATGTCACCCTCAGATGTCAAATCTAAACCAATCAGCTGTTGTGTCCAAATAAACCACATGTTCATGTTTGAGTGCAGACACTTAAACCTACAGAACATTAGTGTCATTAAAGGTTCGAGGCAGGTTTCCAGTGGTCTGGGCATGTGTTAACCCATCCAAACATTAGCTGTTCAAATGAGTATACTGTTCCAGTTACATAAACCAAAGGAACTGATAAAACTGATTTGGTCGGTGTTTATAAGGACTTTGATGACTGACATAAATTATATATTTTTTTTAAAAATGCCAAAATAAGCCAGGTAACGGATCCAAAAAAAAAGAACATCAGTGTTTTTGTACTCAAACAAATGGTTAAAATGTCCTGTTTCAGACAAAACTTCACATAAAATACAATTAAATATGTGAACTAATATGTGTTTCTGTGACACCAGTTAGTGTTGGAACAAAAACGAGCCATAATTCAAATTTCATTAGGTGCAAAATCAGAATCAGAATCAGAACCATATTGGCCAAGTATGTGAACACATACAAGGAATTTGGCTTCGGTTTTTACAATGCTCACGACATACAGTTCTGACATGAACCCAGAACAACATGAGGACCTAGACTCAATATAGACAAACAGTCCACTAGAGACTAAGACAACAACGGGTTGAGATTTACAGTGGATTTACAATGTAATATGTACAGAGTGCAAACTGGACTTTTTATACAGTGAGTGGATGTGTGCACCCCGTCTATTAAAAATATATGTTTATGTGTATATTATTTACAGTGGGTTTCCCATGGTAATATGTACAGAAACTGCAAATTGAAGTATTTACACAGTGAATAGATATGTACAGGAATACAGTCTGTAAAAATATATGTTTATATATATATATATAAAAATAAATAAATAAATAAATAAATAAATAATATATATATATATATATATATATATATATATATATATATATATATATATATATATATATATATATATTATTGTCGTGCAAATAGAGTTGTTTCCAGAGTGCAAATTAGACAGTAAGTAACAGATCCAACCAGACTATCGTCTCAAAAGCACCGACTATTTAGTTTGAAGAAAACAAACACATAAGTTTCCAACTACAGCTGTATTATATACAACATATGGAACATAAGGAACCAGTACCTGTCCATCATTAAATGGAGTACCTGGATTTTCTTCTTTTATCAGACATTGTTAACTAAAGATGACAGTTTGTGCATTCTGCTGGAACTGAAACCTCACTGACCAGATCCTCAGGAGGGAACCCAAAGGAGGTTTTCTACCAGGACTTTGACTTTCATTGCACTTGGACTTTCCATATTCATAAACTTCCTCTAATCCAGGGTTTCCCACAGTGGGGTACCCTTACCCCCAGGGGTACTTGGAAGAAGCCCAGGGGGTTCTGGAAATATTTTTGGAAAAATCTATTAAATAAGTCATCATGTACTGAATACAAAATAAACTAGAAGCACTCGGAGAGCGCAGACCTCTGCCAAGGCTGATCAGTGGCCCCCCCCTGTGGGCCCCCCCCACGCCAAGGAGGTTATGTTTTTGCCAGGGTTTGTTTGTTTGTTTGTTTGTCTGTCTGTTTGTCTGTCCGTTAGTGTGCAACATAACTCAAAAAGTTATGGACAGATTTTGATGAAATTTTCAGGGTTTGTTGGAAATGGGCCCCCCCGTGGGCCCCCCCACCCCCGATCACCACCAAAATTTAATCATTTCTTCCTTATCCCATTTCCAACAAACCCTGAAAATTTCATCCAAATTTGTCCATAACTTTTTGAGTTATGTTGCACACTAACGGACAGACAAACAAACAAACAAACAAACCCTGGCAAAAACATAACCTCCTTGGCGGAGGTAAATATTAAAAAATAAAACTCAGATTTTATGTTTTTATGATGGAGTGGATCAAACCATTTTCGAGACTTGATGGGTGGTGGGGTTGCTGTATTCTTGTTGTTAAAATATTACGTTTCAACCATGTACTGCGTATGGTTTTGACATTTTTCCAGCATGTTAAGAATGGACATAAAGTAAACAAGAAAAAATAAACATTTCAGCAATCTTAATCTTTAGGAGTGCTGGGAATCAATTTAGGGGTGCTTCAGCACCCCCAAAAATGGGTTAAAAACGCCCATGCTACAAATACAAGTATTAACAGTGAATATACTACTAATACAACTGCTAATACAAAAGAACTCATTTGTACATTGATCAATCTGCATCAATTTTCAAATGCACAATAAGAATATTTAGTTTTCATGTATATTCAGGCCCTTGAAACTTCCTGCAAAGCTTTACAATAATAAGAAGAAGGAAAAAGGAGAGGAAAAAGAAGAAGAAGAAGAAGAACAGAACATTATAGATACAATAGGACCTTTGCTGCCAATTCTCAGCACTCGGGCCCTAATAATGCAATTAATTCATCTAATTTAGTTCCAGTGAACAAACTAAACAGTTATTTTCAGTGTTTTGTGATTTTGTAACTATTTAAAGTATGTTCCAACACTGGAGAGAACCTGACATTTTTAACATATTTTAATATTTCTGTTATTATTTGTTTTTTTTCTGGTCTCATACACATCTGTTAAGGAGAAAACATCAAATATTGGTTGTCTTTAAAATGTCTCATCGGTTGCCTAACTAGTTGATTTTGTCTATCTGCTTAATCTGGTTCCAGACAGATGTGTTTGTTCTGTTCTATTGCATTTCAGTGACCACCTCTTCTGTTTCTATGTGTTTTCATGTAGAAAGAAGCCAAAGGTGGATTTGAACTGAAACCTAAAAGTTCTATCTGGAGGAAGTCCAAGATCACCTAATTCCAGCAAAAATGGATGGAAGACCCACCTGTGACCAGTGTGGAAAGACTTTCACCAGAATGAGTGGGCTGAAGGAACACCAACGCATTCACACTGGAGAAAAACCATATCACTGTGACCAGTGTGGGAAGACTTTCACCAGAATGAGTGGGCTGAAGAAACACCTACGCATCCACACTGGGGAAAGACCATGTGACTGTGAACTGTGTGGAAAGACTTTCACCACAGTGAGTGGGCTGAAGGAACACCAACACATCCACACTGGAGAAAAACCATATTATTGTTACCAGTGTGGGAAAACTTTCACCAGAATGAGTGGGCTGAAGAAACACCTACTCATCCACACTGGAGAAAGACCATGTGACTGTGAACTGTGTGGAAAGACTTTCACCACAATGAGTGGGCTGAAGGAACATCAACGTATCCACACTGGAGAAAGACCATATTACTGTGACCAGTGTGGGAAGACTTTCACTGTAGCAAATCACCTAAAAATCCACCAGCGCATCCACACTGGAGAAAGACCATATAACTGTGACCAGTGTGGGAAGACTTTCACTATAGCAAGTCACTTAAAAATCCACCAGCGCATCCACACTGGAGAAAAACCATATAACTGTGACCAGTGTGGGAAGACTTTTACCACAATGAGTGTGCTGAAAGAACACCTACGCATCCACACTGGAGAAAGACCATATGACTGTGATCAGTGTGGGAAGACTTTTACCATAGCAAGTGCCCTTAAAAGGCATCATCGCATCCACACTGGAGAAAGACCATATATATGTGACCAGTGTGGAAAGACTTTTATCACAGCAAATGATCTAAAAATCCATCATCGCATGCACACTGGAGAAAGACCATATGACTGTTACCAGTGTGGGAAGACTTTCAGATCCCTGTCTACTTTACATTCTCACCGCCGTGTTCATCTCAAGAAGCTGATGTACCCCTGTGATAGGTGTACAAAGTTATTCTGGTCACCTTCCTCTTACAAGTATCACCAGCGGACCCACACTGGAGAGAATCCAAACCAGTGCAGACTCGGTGACAGATCTTTTATCACAGGTTCACAATGTACCAAACATTAATGTGTCAAACATTTCCACAAAAGACAAAAACTGAACAGTTGTATAAAAAGTAAGACTCTAGACAATCAGTGTCGTAACAAACCAGAACAGTTGGAGTGTTATCAATGTCCAAAAAGACTCTAGCAAATCTGAACATGATCTGCTCTCTCCCATCATCAATGCAGATCTGAATCATCAACGTCTGGACCAAACAGTACCTCAGCTTTAGATGACAAGAAGAAACACAGTGTGTCTGAACCAGCAGCACCCACTTCTTCTGACAAGAACATCAGACTTCAAAACCTCCAGATCAGGCTTCACAGGATCCAGATGTGAAGACAAACACCAGACTGAAAGCTGTGTTTTGTTGTCTTCAGAGTACAGAAGCGTGTTCTAATACACCACCTTCACAAAACAGTGATGTTACAGAAGCTCCACCTACCACCAGGTGAAAAGTTCAACTAGTGGAGGTCAACAAGGACCTGGTTTCTATTCAGATACTACTTCTGATTGACTTTGTGGACATTGAATTAGTCAGAGATCGTGTTTACTGAAAATATTCTGTCATTGATGGATTTTTTTAAAAAGATGACAGAAAATTCTAAAGACTGTCCGTCATTTTGACAGATTAAAATACTGAGGGTAATCTACCAAAGAAAGGTTTCACACAACACTGAACAGAACCTGGACCAGGATTACTGGTCTGTCTGTCTGTGTCTGAACAAGGCATCAAACAGTCCATAACAGCATCCTACCTGTATAGAACCCTACAGCACCTGTATAGAACCCTACAGCATCTATAGAACCCTACAGCGAATTCCATCTTCTTCTTTTTCAGTGGATGCATTGAAGTCAGACTGAGGAGGGAACTTCACTGCCATGCATTAGACGTTTGTGATGAAATAATCTGATTCTGACTGATTACAGATGTTCTCTACAGTTTTTATTTCAGCGCTGATTCCGATTGGGACTCTATGGGGTAAGGAAGCTGTCCAAATACAGTTAGCTTTACTACGATGGTGTATATGGGCCACATAAGAAAATAAAAACACAAGTCACTAAGAGACGAAAGTCTTAAAATATTGAGATAAAACCTATAATTTTACGAAAATAAAGTAGTAGATTAACAAAAAAAACACAATTTAACGAAAATAATTGTGTGCTTTTATGAGATTAAAGTCATAATATTTTGAGGATAAATTCACAATAATGCAATTAAAAAGTCATAATTTATAAATTATAAGCCTTAAACCTTGTTGATGACAGTTTCATGTTACAGTGAACGCAACAAGCAAAGCATTGACTTTCACTTCTGTCGGAGTGGCCGACTAATGCTAATGTGTTGATGGTGGGCGGGGCTAATAGGCTCAGTATTTGGCCTTTGTGCGTAAACCCCAAATGAAAGTAGAACCTCACAAAATGTTCAGAGTTCTTCATTATGAGACCAGTGGGTATGACTTTATTGGTGTAAATTATGATATTTTTCTCACCTGTTTTTAAATTAAAATGGTATTCTCGTAATATTATAGCTTTTTTCTCATAAAATTATGACTCTTTTTATTCGACTTTGTTCTCATAATGTTTTTATTTTCTTACGAGGATCTAATACCCCATTGTACTTTACAGAGGCTATTGTGATAAATTGGATTTTATCTGTATTTTTAATGGTATTTGATGTTATTCTCTGCTCTTTCTCCATCTTTACTTCACTGTGAACATGTATTTGTACTATTTTGACAGTGTTTTAGTCCACTTTTTGCAGTAATTGGACCCAAACCTCCTTTTCACTCTCACTGTCCATGAAATGAACATGAATGAATCCACTATTGGCCGTGGCCTCCTCTGCTATATTCTGGATTTCAGACTTCTTTTCCTGTTTTAATGCTGCCTCTGTGCTTCCAACACACATTAGTTGACGTTCAGTTGAAGCCAAATCGGTTCACTCCAGTTTTTCAGGGTTCAGATGATCTGCCCTTTCATTTGGTTCATTGGAACTTCACTTGATTAGCAGAAGTTGTTCAAGTGTTGATATGTTTTGGATTTTAACCCATAAAGACCCAGTGCTATTTTAGTGTCAGTTCCAAAATGAAAGTTTCTGTGTATTTAACTTTTATTAAGTGATTTATCAGCATTTATTCCAATATTATCCTCTTTCTTCTGTGTGTTATCACTATAAATCCTGTATTTTCTATATTTAATTGACTGATCATGTAGGTGTTCATTAAAGCTCAGATTAAAGTCGAAGGTTTTTATATCATTGACAAAAATGAAGAAAAAGTGTTTATTCTTTGTTTTATTTTATTATAATTCTTTTTTAATCAAAAATAGATCAATAATTGAATGTAAAACCCAGTGTGTCCATCCACTGTCATTGATCCAACTCCATGGGTTCACATTAGTTTTTCTTCACTTTTGTTCAGTTTGTGTCCTATTTTGTTCATGTTACATTGGTTTATTATTCATGTTTGTTCATTTTATTGATCACTTTGGCTGTTTTTCTTCATCCTGTTGCTTATTTGATTCTTTTTGACTAAATTTTGGTTCATTTGTTGCTTATTTTTCATGTTCTTTAGGATTTAGTTAATGTTGTATTCATTTTTGTTCCTTGTTTTATTTCATCTATATAAACCCAGTGTGTCCATCCACTGTCATTGATCCAACTCCACTGGTTTTACTGGTCAATCAGTGTTCAAGGATTCAAGGATTTTTATTGTCATTTTCACTGTGCACTTACATACACAAGAGAATGAGATTTCGTTCCTCAGTCTGTGACTCCAGTGCAGTAGCAACGGCAAATAAATAAAGAAATATCATCATAAATAAACTGGATTAAAAACATCAGAAGAAAAATCCAAACCAGATCAAATCAGTCCATTGGTCTATAGTGCATTCAGTCTGTGAACTCGACAGGTGACTAACTGTCCAGGGTGAGTGTGGGGGTGTATGTGGGGAGGGGGGGTAGCCCATAATAAGTCTTATCACCTGGGAAACCAGCTGTTCAGCCTCCTGCTAGTTTTACAGCTGATGCTGCTGGATCTTCTCCCTGATGGCCAAAGGGAGAAGATGTGATGGAAGGATGGGGTGGGGTGGGGGGTTGGGGGCTCTGCTGGGTGCTGCTGCTATAGCTCCATCAGGCAGGGGAGGGGGCACCTCCGGTTTTTGTGTCTGTCTTTGACCAGTGTGTGAAGCTCCTTTTTGTCCTGTGCACTGCAGCACCTGAACCAGGAGGTGGAGCCATAGGTCAGGACACTTTGGACAGTGCCCCTGCAGGAGGTGGGGAGGTGTGTGGTGGGGGGGGCCTGTTTTCCTGAGTCTGTGGAGGGGGTGGAGCCGCTCCTGAGCTTTTCTGAGGACTGCCCAGGTGTTAGTGTTTGAAGTGAGGTTGTGGTCAGTGTGGACCCCCAGGTACTTCCCACTGCTGACCTTCTCCACAGCAGTCCTGTTGATGTGGAATGGTGCAGGATCCTGTCTACCAGACCTCCTCAAATCCACAACAACCTCCCTGGTCTGGTCTGGTCCACATTAAGGAAGAGGTTGTGGGAAGTGCACCATGAACTCAGCTGTTTGACTCCTTCCCTGTATGCAGACTCACTGTTCTCCTTCATGAGGTCCACCACCGTCGTATCATCTGCCAACTTCAACATGTGGTTGCTGCAGTACCTGGCAGTGCAGTCCAAGGTGAGCAGGCTGAAGAGCAGGGGACTCAGGACGCAGCCCTGTGGAGTCCTGTGCTCACTGGGATGGTCTTAGATGTGCACTCGTCCACCCTAACTGTCTGCTGTGGCTGAGTCTGGAAGTTCTAGAGCCAGTGTCAGATGCTGTCGTCCACCTTCAGCAGCTGCAGCTTTTCCACCAGCTGCTGCCGGATGATGGGATTAAAGGCACTGCTGAAATCTATGAACAGCAGCCTGGTGTAGGTGTTCTTCTGCTCAACATCAGACAACAGAAGGCTGGCACGTGCAAAGCAGGGGGCCGGGGGAGCTTGAGCCCCTGCCGCTTTGATCCTCTGCCTACAAGTGCCCTTTTTACTCTTTTTTTTTTTTTGCGCAAAAAACTGCATGACTAAAATTTTTGTGACTAAAATTCTGATCAATGATAATAAATGTTAAGAGTGGTTTAATTTGGCTGTCACTGGACCTGGTCATGGTGCCCTTTCATCTCTTCATGCCCCGCCCCTTCCTCCTGTGCAACCTTGCAACACACGCACACGCACATGTCATGCGGTCTGGAGAATGAATGAGGAGGAGGGAAGCTCCGCGATTCCAGGTACGTGAGAGTCCACCCTTCTATCTGCCCAAAACATTCACTTGTCGCTCTGGTCCTATTCTTCAACAACTATAGTTTTGGGGCCAAAAACCGATTGTAAGTGAGTAAATAATTCAATATCATCGTCACGTCATGGAATGAGCTCCCAGACTAGCACACTCTAACAGCTGGTGCCCACCTGAGTCTGAGTCCTGCTGAAGCACTCACACAGATTTGCTTCTGTTTTATTTTCATAACCTGTTGAGTTTTAGCCGCAAATTTGTAACACATGGTAATAGTCCTCACTTTTGAGACTGAGGGATATATGTTTTACATTGTAGAAAATGCACATCTTTTACAGTAGCCTACTATACACAGAATAGGTGCAGGCTGAGTCTAGTCTAATTAGTCATATACATTTATTGAATGAAAATAAGCAACAGCCAGCCCACAGTTTTCAAATAATATTAACAAGGTATTTCCAAGGACTTGCTTGGAATGTGGAGTCTGGAAAATAATGATAATACTGAATGATAATATTACTGATAATGATACTAATGATAGTAATACTGAATGATAATAATAAATATAGTAATAATAATGATGATGATGATGAAGATGTAGCATTAGTATTATATATCTTTTTTGGAAACTCAGTGACACTTTTCATTGGATTTTGTATTCATTCCATTCACATTGGTGGCAAACTACTGCTGTAGCCACATCTGCCCACCACCAACCACTCACTCCCCCCTTACATTCACTCATGAATAATAAAATAATTTGACATGCATGGTGTGTATGTGGGTGTATTTGTCGTATTTCTTATATATTTTATTGTTTTTTTATTTAGTTTGAAGAGGCCTCACAAACAAAGACACGTTAAACAAAAAAGAAAGGAGCTACTTGAAGCTGCTAAAAGTAGCGGATCCCTTAGCAACTGGGTGAAAAAAAGTACTACAGGTAAGCACAATATAAGGAATAACATTACATACTATTCATGGGCATTAGGCACACCATTCACACACATTAATTATCTTCCTGTAAATGTCTGCAGTTCCAGAACTTGCCACATTTGGGATGGGGACTATTCAAGACCAGTGAGACCATCCTTTTCAGAGTGGTCTTCACCTGGCCTGCAAGGAGGCCACAACAAGAAAGAATTTCAAACCTAATTTTTATCACTTTATTCGACTTCGTAAGTTATTACATATTGTTATTGTAGCTGTCTGCCAAACTAATGTAAAAATGTATCCTTTGTGGAATGATTTATTAAACATTTCAAATCCTATGTAATCGGTGGTTATTTGTTTTCATGTGCCCTTTTGGAAGTTTGAGCCCCTGCCCCTTTATAGCTCTCTGCACGGCCCTGCTCCTAGAGACAGCTGCTCCAGCCAGTAGATGAGTTCTTCCTCTTCCTTGTCTTCCTGTCTGTTGGTTTGAAGGACACACACCTTGCACATGGCTTCAACGTACACCTGTCAACTGTGAGCTGCATCATCACAACATGGATATGTTTTTGAGCCACTGCAGTAGGGTCTGAATGCATTTGGCTTCCATGTGAAGAAGTGCACGCTTAAATCCCAGTGGAATTCCCAGGTTTCCCAGACACACAAGTTATGTTTGATTGTCCTGAGCTGAGGTGTCAAAGCCCATCCTCACCCCTCCTTCAGAGGTACTCCTCATACAAATGAAAGCCCTGGTTGGCAGAGCCCCACATGGTGCAGTGACATTTATCTGTCATCTGTATGGTGGTTCAATGAGCCAGAAGGAGATACTGAAACCATCAGGGATAGCTGAGCTGCTGGATGAAGACATGGCAATGATGGTCGATTAGAAATGGAATCATAGGAACATTTCATATCTCAGTTATTTGGACCAAAGTTATCACAGTTATCGTTATTATCGCAGTATTGTTGAAATGTCCTCAAAATGTTCAAAAAGTACTTATGCACACACTGAAATAATTCAACCAAGTTTAATTTAGAAAAAAAAACAATAAAATAACAGGCACCATGTACTTTCTGTTGCAGAAACATTCAAATACTAACATGTAAACATCAAACATACAAATGTACATTAAAGATGACACCTTCTGGACAGAAGAGGGAACTGCACTTTGGGACAATTGTCGATAAGAACAGAGAATACTTTTGTGTACATTCAGCGCTCAAGACTGAGGTTAAGATGTTCAGTCCACAAGGGGAAAAAAGCTGGAACATTTTCAAAAGAGAAAAGAAAGTTATTTTGAATAAACATCAGTAGTTTTCACTGTGTTTTTCTTCTTAAATGTTATTTTTCTGTTTTCACAGACAAGTATGTGTACGAACACAAATGGTCAGCCTTGTGTCTAATTGTAGTTTGCTCTTCTGGATCTACATGTATTGGCTGCACAGGGTAGTCCTCCTGTGCCCACACAACAAAGTCCCACCACTGCTTCCCTGTCATTAACAGCTATCTTTGGACTTACCAGTAATATGCATGGCTCCTCTGGACTTTAGGGGAACCACATTCCATTTGCACAGACTTGCAGTCTATGAAGTTGTGTCCATTTGAATGAATTTATTTTGGTTTGTACATCAATCATTGCACTTAGTACAATAATTATAATAAACATAAAAACCAAAAAAAGAATAGTCTAGAAGCAAAAGCTTATTTTTTTGCCAATCCTTTTCACCTGATCCACTGCTTACATTAAATTAAATGTGTACAGCATCGAGCATTCACACCATAAACAAAAACAAAAAAAAAAAAAAATCAACAACAAAAACATATCTACCATCTCAATTCAGTATTCCTAAAAAAAATTTAAACTTAAGGCATTTTTAAACTTTGCCAAAAAAGTGAATAACTTAAATTCATCATCAGGTTCATTCCATAATTTCCCCCCCACAACCCCAGTCCATCTAGACTTCACATTTGTCCTCACTTTAGTCCATTCACAAATATAAAGATCTCTGAAATTGCAATTACTCTGTCTTAATTCCAAGAAATCACAAATGGTATTTGGGACAATACTGTTTGAATCCCTCATCTTCCATATACCTATTTAGAAATACTATTTTATACCTCTTTTTAAATATATTTATGTTTGTACTCATGCACATACTTTTCATTGTTCTGTCTTCATGTTTTTTTTAATTTAACTCTCCCCTTAGATTGTATCCTCCTTCTCTTTCAGTGAACATTCCCTGGATATTTTTTTTGGCAGTAGATTATTTCTTGTTTTGTATATTATCTGCACTGTTTTAAATTGAACCAAATCCATAAATTTCAGTGTGTGTGATTTTATAAATAGTAGGTTTGTACGTTCTCTGTGTCCTGCTTTGTTTATTGCTCTTTTCTGTAATGTGCATATGTGCTGTAGAGTGCTTTTATAGATGTTTCCCCAGACCTCCACACAGTAGGATAGATAAAGTAAAAACAGTGAAGAATATAGAATATGCAATGATTTAGGATCCAGAATATGACTTATTTTTCCCAGAGTTCCAGTGCATTTTGCCAGCTTTGCTCTTACGTGGCTTATATGAGGTTTCCAGCAGATTTTGGGGTCCAAGATTATACCAAGAAATATTATTTCATTTACTCTTTCTGTTTATGTTTTATCAATGATCAGTTCTACATGGGATTCTGTTTTATGTCTTCCTTATTATGTTCAGGTTTAAAGATAATTTATTTCTGTCAAACCACAGTTATAGTTTATTTATTTCTGTTGTGATCCTCTCCAAAATCGGCTGCAAATTCTCCCCAGAACAGAAAATATTTGTGTCATCTACGAACAAGATACATTTCACTAATTTTAATGCTCTACATATATCATTGATATATAATATAAGTAGCTTCAGACCTAATAATGATATTTGGACTTTTTTTTTTTTAACTCAAGTTTTTATTGAACTTTTCAAAGGCTTGGTACATGTCAAACTTAATATGTTTCTCCATACAAGAACAGGAAGTATATCATTAACAATTAACTCTGGTGACAGACTCCACATACTCTTTATCTCATAAACATAAAGGATCAAAAATAAAATAAATAGATAAATGACAGACAGGCAGCAGATACAAAAGAAGGTGGATACATAATAATATCAACTAATAAGTATCTGTACACATACGCACACACACACACACACACACACACACACACACACACACGTACATGCACTCATACATTCACATTGCAGACCTATCTACCTTTATGTAATCCCAAAACATGTCCAACATTTGGACATTTGAATTCCACAAGTCCAAACTGGTTGTATTCAGCTGGACATAAACGATGCCATCAGGAGATGCATCCAGCCATGGGGGGTGGGATGGATGAGCAGACCACAGGGGGAGGAGTTAACATTCCTGAGCTTGCTGTACTCAGCTGACACTGCAGGCTCCACCTCTGCTCCTCTTCTCATGTCCGCTGTCTGCCCTGTTCCCTTCAGTAGACGCTCTGTAAGTGACTCTCCACAGCTCTGTCCTCTGACATGGCACACCTGTGGGATCCCAGAGGCCGTCACCCTGGGTCTGTGGAACAGGTGCCACTCAGACCAAGAGCTGTGGTCACGTGGAGCCTCTTCAGTTTAGTCAGCCATGTCTATACTTACAGATCCACTGTGAAGATGCAGAATTAGGCTTATTATTATATTCTGTCAAATAATAACAAAATCATTATCAGCGTCATTTACTAATTTCCACTACCCATAATGGTTTGACAGTTACTGTTCAATTTGATCTTCATGACAATAAAACACATACTGACCATGATTTCCATGTTAGATTTTTCAGTAGGATTGGAATCAAGGTTATAATAGTTTTGGATTTTTCATTATAGTTTAGTTTTAGTTAGTTTTGACTTTTTTTCTCTAATTCAGTTAGTTTTAATTAGTTTTTAGAGCAGGTTTGATTGTTTTTATTAGTTTTCATTTCCTTGTAAATGCTTAGTTTTAGTTTAGTTCTAGTATTAGTTTTAGTTTTGTCATATCTTTTCTCTTCTTTTCCGTCGTATTCAAGTAAATCCCAGACAGGACTCTGCTGTTTTCTCCCAACTTTAGTCTCCATGTTTCCAGGTAGAGTGGGACCAGAAGACGACTGGAACCACAAGTGACGACAAGTGACGGACTGTGAAGTGTCATATGGTCCCGCTAGCTAAAATCGCTGAAGTGAAATAAATCAATTTCATATCAATTCGACATTGGTGAAGACAAAAACGAAGGGAATTTTTTCCCTAATTTTTATCCGTTTCAGTTAGTTTTGTAAACACACAATACAGTTTCAGTTAGTTATCATTTTTTCTTTTCATTATAGTTTTTAGTTTAGTTTTTATCTCAGTTAACAAAAATGTTTTTTTCAATTCTAGTTTTCCTCATTTCGTTAGTTTTCATTAACGATAATAACCTTGATTGGAATGTAGCTGGAGCCCAATTTTCCTGCCACATTCAAGGACACATGGACAAGTGGCCGTCCTCCAAGGATGGAACCTCCACAGACACCGCAACATGAACAACCACAGTAAACACCACCATCTTTAGTTTCTTCACTCCAAAGATTTCAGTCAAAAATCTGCATTTCACAATCAGTGTTTGTTAACGGTGTGTCGACATGAACAGAAACAAATGAACAGATACAGAAATGATATCAATGAAAACCAGCAAATGTGACTTTATTCTGTTTCAGCTCTTCTACAGCACAATAAAATGTCAGAAATGATTTAATGAACATATATGGAACAAACAAATGCAACAGCCATTTATGTCCAACTTCATCTCAGTGTATTTATAATGTTGTAAAGGAACCTACAAAACCAGGACCACAGCCACAATAAATCCAGTATCATTATCATTACAGTATTTAATCATTAACTTTAGTGCACATGAATATTTTCTAAACAGAGAATTTAATGTCATTTGACTTTATTTTATTTTTTATTACGTTATGAAGAATAATTCTAGTGTTATGTTAAATACACTGCATTCATTATAAATGATTGTATGACTAGTATTGTGTTCTGGCTTTGGCCTCACAGTGACCTCATGGACATCTGCTGATAAATCCACGGTCAGTTGAGTTCACAACAGAAGGAGATATTGTAGGTAGAGGGAGTCGAGACCTTGCATTCCAGTAGATAAAAATAAGTGCAATTTTAACAATATTCTGCCTCAACTTATCTTTTCCACATGTGCATTATGGATCAGATCAGTCTTGAGAACCTTGACTTCAGTTTCTGTGGGTCCTGCAGTGGTTTGTCAGCCCTATTTTAGCCCTGAAGTATCTGCCACAAAGACACTAAACACTGACTAACAGGCAGAAAATTATTAAAACTGGGCTTAATTTTCTTCAGACATTTCAGGTTGTTCATATTTGTTCAGATTATTCACATTTATTGTTACAGGATAGTTTGTAAATATAAGTATTTCCATAATTTAATGTCATTTTTTGCACTAAAACAAAGACAAAAATGTGAAGTTGTCATTATTTAGAGGCATAGTGTGATTTTTTTTTCTCTGCATCAAACCGAGAAGAAAATATGGAGTCATTCTTTTTTGTAGGTTATTCTGCTGTTATTATTTTACTGTAGATCATATTGGTCTGTATGTGGAACCGGTGTTCTGTCGAGTTGAGCTGCTCCATCGAAGTAAGTTACTAGTAGTGTATATCGACAGCGACGTCTATCGATTGATGCTACCCCGTCAAACATGCTACCTTATATTTTGACACAAAATGAAATAAGGCTTCTACTGTAGAAAAACAGCATTCTTTACTTATTCGTATGAATATAAATAAAGGATGCTCATTTCGACAGGCTTTTATAACTTCTATTAAATAAAGCTCCTACTGCAGAAACATTATTATTTACTTATTCATATGAATATGAGTAAAGGTAGTTCATTTAGACAGACTTATATCTTATATTTCATTACGATCAGTGTGTTTCGCTACAATCCTTTTTCTAACTTTTATTAATAGACAATATTTAAGTAATATTTACACAACAATTGACATATTTGTTCTGCAGTTTAAATTACCTATTAAAACTTCCTTGGTATTTCTAGGTTCATGTGCACTGACTATAACCTTTGAATATTATGCGAAAATACAGAATACAACTGACTGTGCCCACACAGTTTATTTATTACACGAAGGACATATTTAGTTTTACTTGAATAATTCCAGTTCTCACTTATGGAGCCTGGGAAGTACGGAGCCCGGGAAGGGACATGAAGAGAAAAAAATGTATTGCGTTATAACACAATAGTTCAAAAGTATTGCATTATAATGCAATAGTTTTTGCGTTATAACGCAATACTTTTGCGTTATAACGCAATAATTTTTATTTTTTGCATGTCCCCTCCCGGGCTCCGTATGAGATTGACAATTATTTAATTTATTTTATTTTTTTATGTAATTGTGTTTTTTTTTATTTTATTTTAGTATTTTATGTTAATTGGGTTTGTTTTCTTTTATTTATTTTCTTTCATACTGCTTCATTTTTATTTCATTATTTTATTTCCTTTTACTTCATACAATTTTAGATTGTATTTTATTTTACTTAATTAGATTTTTTTTTTTTTTTTTTTTTAGTTTCTTGTAATTTTCTTTCTTTCTTTCTTTCTTTTTTTTGTCATTCCGTTTTAATTTCATTTATTTCATTTATTCAGCTCCACTTTCCTGTTTTAACTCATATATTAGTGGCTCCTCCATTAGTGAACACTGACTCCAAACAGTCATTTTCGGTCCAGATGTATAGGCGGAACCTTCAGACCCGGACCAGTTCCACCCGGGCCGCATTAGGGTGTCGGTTTCCTCCTCAGACCTAAACCGGACCAGTGTTGCTAAATTGGAGAAAAACTAAATCTGGAGACTTTTTAAATCGTCTTGGCGATTTTTTTTTTCTTTCGTCAGAGACTAGTGACAAATGTGTGTCCTTTTTCTGCTTCTGCTGCAGACTTTGATGGGATTTGGAGACTGGGACGTGAAAGCACGGATCGTCCTGCACAGTAAGTGATCTCTATCATCGTAAAACGTTGGTAAAAGTGGGTCCAGTTCCAAGTACCCCGACCTCACCAAAAACCACAATGTGACGTCATCACAACAATAGCGGCGCACAGTGTGGAAGTTCACAATGAAAAGAAACTTGACAATGTCTAATCAGCTCCTCCGTCATTTGGCCTCTTCCATCTGGTTTGCGTATATGAGAACACTGGACTGTCCACAGTCCAAATGCCTCCTCAGTATCAAAGCAAATAGGAGCTTAGATCTGCCATCTCCATGTTTGTAGTTTCTGTGCAACGTGGATCACCTGGAATACTTTGAGGTAGGGCTGCACGATTAATCGATTTTAAATCGAAATCGGATTTTTTTTAATTAGGACGATTTTTAAAAAAAGGGAAATTGTAAAATCGATTTCATCTCTCTCGTGCCTCCGGGCCGCGTGCTTGCGGGCTACCGTAGGCTCCTCCTCCTGTCAGTGACAGCGGTCTGTCACAGAAGTCCGTGTAATGACCGGACTTTAAATGTGTTCATGAGCCCACAGTACTTATAGCAATGTAAGCTGTGGCTTCACGCACAGATCCCGCAACTGAAATAGAACTGCATGCGGATCATTCATCTTACGTTGTCCCGGATCCGTACCGAACCAGGTCCGGGTGCGGGGTATGGGGTCATCAGCCTCAGCAGAGGAGCCCACACAGCCCTGTGCCCACACACACCCACCAGCTCCACAGATAGAATCCCTCCAGTGTGTCCTGGGTCGGTCTGTTCCACGCACGGATCCAGTTTAAATAGAACCCATGGGGATCACTCATATTAACCTGGTCCACACACACATGACTGATGCCTGTCACTGACTTACACTGGTATCACTGCTGTGGGCCAGATACCCAGAAAAGAAAGAAAAAAAAAAAAACACATATTTTTTAATAATTAATTTAGTCCTCTTACTTGCTAAATTTTTCATTCACAAATGTAAGTTCTGTAACACAAAACCAAATATTATTTATTTTTTGAAAGATGTTGAACTTTATTTAAAGCTGTTAGATAAATCTGGAAACAAAAAGGCTCTAAAAACATTCAGTATTTGCTCTGATTTGGACATTGTATTGTAGTGTATTCCCCCTGGCAAACTTATGTTATTTTCTAGTTGTATACATTGTTTGTATTAGAGATCGACCGATATGGGTTTTTCAGGGCCGATACCGATACCAATTATTAGCAGTTAGAGGAGGCCGATAACCGATATTTGGAGCCGATATTCATTTGCAGTAAACATGTAAAAATTGGTGTGAAAAATTTTGAATAATGCAAACACTGAACTTCGTTTAAATGCCTAAAGCATGTTTATTTAATCAAACAAATAGAAATTATAGCTCCAGAAGTGCATGGATTTCCTAGACTCAGAAGCATCTCTTATAAAGTTGAATAAAAGCTTAAATAAATAGCTCCCTGAAATTTTTCCACAGTAAATAAAGTAAAATTTAAATATAACTATAATGACTTATCTTTGTATTAAGTTCAAACACAACAAAAATCCAAGGAGACTCTTGTAAACTCTTGGGCCACATGTTGACATCTGCTCAACTCATCATGCTTCATTTATTACAGCATTTGGGACGCCTTAAGTTGATTTCATTGTTAAATTTTATATTTTACCATGCGATAGCAGGGACCCTGTCATTCAAAACTATGCTGCTACATTATTAATGATTAATATGACAAAAGCTACATTAAAAAATATAATAGGTACTATGAGTGTAATTAAACTCCTGACAGAACCCAAACAGCCTTTAGGGCTTTTATGAGCATACACAGGATTTAAAATGTTCCACCATGTTCACATAAATCACTTCTGAATTTTACCTCTCTGTCATCTTCACTTTAATTTTCAGATCATAGGACTTGAAAGCTCACAGCAACATTAGTAGTTGTGAGTTGTAGAGTTCTTCATGTGACTTTAACGCAGACACACACTGTTACATTACATACCAACACAGTCTCATCCCAAATAGTCAGAAATTGACGCATGCGGTCAGAGCCCCACAGCGGCACTATTTGACGCGGGGGGTACTCCTTCCGCGTCGGATTTCGACGACACGGAAGGAGTACGCACCGCGGAGAGGCGAAGTTTTCTGGTGTGAGAAGCTCTGGAGAGAAAACCCATGTGTCAAAGGTAAAGGCAGAAAACTCTTCTGAAACTGTACTAAACATCCCTGTGCTCTCCATCTCACAACTACTATTAATGTTTCAGAAGAACGTCAGAGCAGAGTAAACATTAGCGGCAACTCTGCTAACTCATATTACCTCCTGACGTGTGTGAATTAGACTGCTGATAAGATGGAGATGGAAACAGAGAGAGAGAGAGAACATGTATGTAGAACACAGTCTCATCCCAAATCAGTCCTAGTCTGTGTGTGAGGACAGCTTCCGCGTCAACCAGTCAGAGGGCGCAGAGTGGATAGTGCAGGAGAGAGAGAGAGAGAGAGAGAGAGGAGAGAGAGAGAGAGAGAGAGAGAGAGAGAGAGAGAGAGAGAGAAGAGAAGAGAGAGGAGAGAGAGAGAGAGAGAGAGAGAGAGAGAGAGAGAGAGAGGAGAGAGAGAGAGAGAGAGGGGGGGGGGGGGGGGGGGGGGGCGCGGCTGCATCTGAGCTGAAATAACCCAGTTTTAAATTGATTTCTTAATATCGGCCCGTCGGATTAAAAAAAGACCGATATACGTCAAATTCCCAAATATCGGCGCCGATAATCGGCCCGGCCAATAATCGGTCTCGACCTCTAGTTTGTATACTCTACTTCATTCAATAAAGATTTAATTAAGAAAAAATAAACTTCTGTGGGTTCATCACATGATACCATCACAGATGTAAGGTCAGAGCAGTGCCTTGCATTGTGGGCTGCTCATGAAAACGACATGCTGACTTCTGTTGTCTTTTGTAGTTTTACCCAAAAATCGAAAATTGAAATTTTTAGAGGAAAAAAATCTTTTTTTTTTTTTTTTTTTTTTTTTGCCAAAATTGTGCAGCCCTACTTTGAGGTGGGATGGAGTTCAGTCCAAGTCAGATAGATTCTACCTGCCAGCACTCTGGAATGCAGCATATGCACAGCCCCACTACTTCCTGAACTGAAGGCAGCTCCTTTAAAGCAACTGGTCAAATTCAGCTTTTCTCCAAAGCATCTGGTTTATCACTGAACCTCCAAAAATGTGAGCTCTGATCTGTTCATACCAGTGATGTTCACAGTAGAGCTAATATCCCAGTGAAAGACCAAGTTAAGTATCTTGGAATTCTAATCACAAAAAATGTAACTTAAAGAACTGATTTAAATATTATTCTAAGGTCAAAAGATCTACAGAAATGATTCAGTCACTGGCTCATAACAGACCTCTGTCTACTGGGCTGGATTCTTCTGTCTAAAGCCCAAGGCTTCTCCAGACTTCTTTATACATGCCACTCATTATACACATCTGCAAACAGGGTCGGTTCTAGTCTGTCATATTAGGGTGGGCTGGTTGACGTAACAGGTGGGCAATTTGATTGGTGTGTACAGACGATAGCAAAGCCGAATACTGTCCTGAAGACTGACAGTTTGAACTGCAGTCCTGACGGCACTGAAAAGAAGTGGTTTGGGGGTTTATTTAAGTGTGAGAATCCCTTTATTGATCCCCAAAGAGGAATTCAGTTGTCTGACAGCTCATCTGTGTTCATTTACTCTTTAAAATAAAATAAAATGGTTTTAAAAGTCCTTGGTGCATATTTCTTTTCATTGGATAAGCTTGAAAAATAAAAGAATGAATACTAAATACTAATAAAATAAATTATTCTCACTGAGGCCAGAATGCAGAGCCATCATACAGACCTTCTGGAGCTGCTGGGTCACAGATTGGATCTTTAGGACTGAAAAGCTTTTCTGAGGTCAGTGAATACTCCAACTGTGGGATGGTTTGGATTTATTGAACTGCTGATTTCCTCTGTTGAGTCTATTAATGCCAGTGAAGTTCCTCTGCTCTGCTTTATGTTTATCTGTGAATTTGTCCAACCGTTTACTGAATAGTTTTTCTAGAATTTGTGAGAATTGAGGTCGTACTGAAACAGGTCTGGAGTTTGTGAAATGGTGGTTAATCCGAGGTTTATAAAGAGGGAACTTTTGCAACTTTCATTTGGTTTTAATTTAGACATAGTCCAGGTTGACTGTTGGTTTACAGAAATATGTATTCCTGATGTTTTATACACTGTATAAGGGTACGTTTACACAGCAACACTAGGATCTAATTCCGCAAAGATTTCTCCTTTGCGTTATAAAATCATT
Source organism: Sphaeramia orbicularis (assembly GCF_902148855.1). Classification (NCBI taxonomy): domain Eukaryota; kingdom Metazoa; phylum Chordata; class Actinopteri; order Kurtiformes; family Apogonidae; genus Sphaeramia; species Sphaeramia orbicularis. Next base: position 56,019,233 of record NC_043972.1, read on the forward strand.
CCGCGTTAAGACGAAGCCGCTATGATAACGATCTGCGTTAACATGAGTCCGCGAGCACGGCTGAATACACTGTAGTGGCCATGCCAGACCAGTAGCTGGCGATCTCCTAACTGTCCTCCTTCGATGGTACGTTAGGGATTGACTCAGGCATTGGCGAATATAAGAAATGCGTCTCCGCTGGTAAGAGTGTAGACACAGTAAGTCTAACTTTTGGTGGAGAAGCGACAGCAAACTGAACACAGTTAGCAGCACGTATGTTGTTCTGAAACCGGCCATTGTTGTTGTGGTTGTTCCTTCTTTTTCTGCAGCTTTATTGTGTCATAGAGGCTGGCAAACCAGCTTGGAGGCGCATTACCACCACCAACTGGCCTGGAGTGGGTTAACTGGCGGTTCTTGGCTGCGCGCGCATGCAGTGATGTCATATTTTACCCCGGAACACTCCGATTCGCCTTAACACGGAGCTGAAATGCGGAGCGTATCGATAACATTCCACCCTGGACCCTGGTATCAAAAGTTTCCGGATTCAGGCACTCTAGGCACCGTTTCCATGTTAACAGAAGGCTAATCCGCGATGAAATCTTCCCGGAGTCGACTGAATCCTACGCCGTGTAAATGGCCCCTAAGTGTTTTGTGTGTGTTTTTTGTTTTGAAAGAGGGTTTTATCAGAGATGAGAGTTAGAAGAGTTTAGTGCGTTCATGTCTCACAGATAGCTGCTGTCTAGGTCGTCTGACTGAATTTGTCGTGTATTGAGCAGGAGATGAGGAGGGATTTTTCCTCCTGTTGCTCAGTACATGTGCAGACTATTAGTAGATGGAGTTGTAATGTAAAACAAACTTCACTTTGTTCTTGCTCCTTAATGAGTCCTGTGTTGTTTGTATGTGAGGTTATATCAAATATTGTTTGTCCTTTTAACATTGAGTATCTGTTGCTGTTTGAATCAGTTGCTTTGCTTCTTTGAACTGGTGTTTTGTATTGTGTTATTTTGCAGATATTGCAGAATTCGTATCAGTAATGCTATTGTTGTGTTTCTACTTTTATTGTTGAGATGATGTGATATGAGATGGTGCAGACTATTGGTAGATGGAGTTGTAATGTAATGTTTAGTTCTGGCTCCTTGGTGACCCCCCCCCCCCACCCCCATTGTACTTCTGCTGTTTGTTGTAATTGTTGGCTTTCCTGGCCTTTGTCTCCCTGAGCCCCCTCCTCAGCTGGTCCATAGTGAGGGAGAGGGGGGTGGGAGGTGACTGGAGGGGCTCCTCTGTTATAGGGAGGGGCAAAGGAGTCTATGGTAAGGGGGGGGGGGGGTACTGGAGAGGTGTGAAGAGGGACCTGAATGGGTGGGGGCTGGAGTCAGGACAGATTCAAACCAGTTGAAATGCAAGTTCAGCTCGTTTGCCCAGTCCTGATCTCCTTTAAATGGTGGGCGGTCGTTACCCAATGTGTTCAGGGTGCAGCACTGAATTTGGATGTATTGCCAAGAAAAAGAAAACTGGTTTAACTCAACAGTTTTTTGTCCAATCAGCACCAAACTTCATGTGCATGATAAGAGTCACACCCTGAACATAATGACGTGACGATATGGAATCGGGCTCATAGTGCCACCTATTGGTAACAATAAAGGACATGTTTTGGTGTTTTGATGTGCAGCTTGAACATGTCCAACTTTAATTTCCTCAGAAAAATTGGGACAACAGCGGGTGACAGGTCGTCAGGAGAGCAGATCATCTGCAGCCCAGTGAACTACAAGAGAAACTGCAGGAGTTCCACAGACACATCACTGAGTAAGATCAGAGGCTAAGCTACAGAAAATGGTGCTGTAATTAAGACAATTAAGAATTATTTTTGAGTGTTGTATTGGCCTTAATGATTTGACATCTCGGGACTGGGAGAAGCGGGACTAGATACCACAATAGAAACGCTGGACTCATAGGATGGTAGTAGTTCTATGTTTAGGCTTAGTAACCATTTCTGTTTCAGGGCCCTCTCCTTATGAGAGGATTCACCCTCGACCCTCCATTGGGGCCAGTTGGGGGGAGCATAGTCTCCTCCTCTTATGGAGATTTGTTTTTTTTTTCGTTTATATAAGTGTTATAGTTCTCATAGTTTCACAAATGTTCATTTTAGGGGCGACTGCTACTATGTGGAATTTGAATGACGGGGCTGCATAATTTAAGAATTATTTCCTTGAATGTGAATGGGCTGAGGAATCCAGTTAAAAGGAGTAAAGTAAAGATCAAGATGAAAATGGACAAATCACAGATTATTTTTCTCCAGGAAACGCACGTCAAAACAAGAACAGGATAATTTTAAAAAGTTTGGATATTCAGACTCCTTTTTCAGTTCATGTCAAAACAACAGGAAGAGAGGAGTGGCTATTTTGGTATGTAATGCTCTTAATTTGAACCCTTAAAAGAAGAAGGACATAAAGAAGGAAGATATGTTATGGTAAAAGGCAAAATAGATCATGTTTTGGTTACTTTGGTCAGTATTTATGTGCCTCCTGAGAGTGATAAGAAGTTCATGAAATCTTTCTTTGACAAGATGATTTCTGTGAGGGAATCTTATTTTGCGATGGTGACTGGATTACAATTCTGAACTATTCTGTAGATACAACAAGCAAGAGAAAACATAAATCCCATTTGTCAAAAGATTTAAATAGATTAACATAACATAAAGAACTGAAGGGAATTAATTTGGCTAAAGAGGATCATATAATTGGATTATTTGTGGACGATGTTATCGCCTTCCTCCAGAACCCGAACTCAACACTTCGTAAACTTATGACAGTTTTGGATAATTTTGGAAGAATGTCGGGTTACAAACTGAACATTTTGAAAATGCAGATACTGGGTATAAATTATACTCTAAGCAAAACTATCAGGCATAAATACAAATTAAAGTGGGACACAAAATTTATAAAATACTTGGGGATACTAATCACTCAAGACTTGATCAGACTGTATGAGATAAATTACAAGGTAATAAATAATAGAATACAGAAGGATATAATAAAATGGTCAACATTAATACTAGATTTGAGTTCAAGGATAGAGGTGGTGAAGATGAATCTATTGCCTAGAGTACTCTATCTTTTTTTATCAGTTCCAGTCTGAATCCCAGATTCTCAGTTTGTGACGTGGGATAAACTGGTATCCAGATTTATTAGGGCTGGGACAAAACCAAGGGTAAAACTCAAAACACTCCAGTTGGAAGAGTTAGAAGGAGCTCTATCTTTACCTAATTTGAAACAGTATTACTATGCAGCCCAAATGAGGTGTATTGTAAATTGGTGTCCCCCCGAGTATCAAGCCAAATGGAAACATATTGAGTTAAATTTAGACATTTCACAACCTCAGGCTTGTTTAGGGGGTAAAGAACGTACAGAATATAAGGGAGATAATGTCATCATAAAGAACAATTAAAAATATGGAATGAGATTATTAAGAAATCCCAGTCAGATAAATTTGCTCCCGCTAAATCTGATTATAGATTTCTGAAATGGAGAGAAAAGGGAATAACAGCCATTTGTACACTCATCAAGGGGAAAACCTTTAAATCACTTGAAAAAATAAAAAAAAAACAACATAGTTTGGAGGATAAGGATCAGTACGAATATTTACAGGTAAAACTTTTTTTGACGGGGAGATTAAAAGTAACTTTCAGAGGGCAGCGAACTGATTAAGGTCTTCACAGGAGCTTACAAACAAACACCCACTAAGATTGTGTCTAAATTATATCAGGGTCTACAAAAATGTAATGGTGTGAAATCATTTTAGATTAAATCGAAATGGGAATCTGAATTGAATATTGCTCTGTCTGAAAGTGAGTGACATTCTATGTGTAAAACACAGCTAACATCCACCAACTCTAAAGGTTGGTGAGAATTTGGCTGGAAAAACCTCATCCGTTTTTTATTACACCAAATATTAAAAGCAAACAATTAGGAATGTGGTCACATGAATGCCAACCACTCACATATCTTCTGGACATGTGTAAAACTGCAAATGTTTTGGAACCATGTTGTTCAGACATTGGAGAATATTTTAAATTATAAAATTCCAATGGACCCCCATACCTGATGATGTAACTAAAAGAGAAGACACTGTTTTAAAATTTTAATTCTTGCCTGCAAAAAGGTAGTCACAAGGAACTGGTTAAAAAGTGACCCTCTTTGACCACAACAATGGCTGGATGTTATAGAGGAAATATATACCATGGAAAAATTAACATTTCATCTGAGGATTAAGATGGGAACTTTTAAGTGAAGATGGGAGAAATGGATCATATTCAAGGACAGTAATTCTTAATATCAGATCAGGTATAGAAAAGCAGTAAAATGCATCAGGAACAGTATCCCTCCTTGTTGTATTGTGCGAGTTTGTTTTTTTTCCTTCTGCACTGTAAAATATTAAAATAAAAAGTAAAAAAAAAAAATCCTCAGAAAACTTTAACAAGTTCATGATTTAATACGTTCCAAGTTGGTGACCTTAGGTAATGTCATATGATCATGGTGGTGCTACGAGTTCTGAGATTTTTTGTTTTTATAAAACAAGAAATTGTTATAACTCATTTGTACATTGTTGAATCTGCATCAATTTTCACATGTAGAATAAGAGGACTGAGTTTTTAAATGTTTGAAAATGTCCTATTAATTATCTAACTAGTTAATTTTGTCTGTCTGCTTAATCTGGTTTGAAAGGGATGTGTTTGTTGTGTTCCATTCCATTGCACTTCAGTGACCACCTCTTCTGTTTCTTTGTGTTTTGATGTAGAGAGAAGACAAAGGTGGATTTAACGTGAAACCCAGAAGTTGTGTCTGGACAAAGATCACCTGATTTCAGCAAACATGGATGGAAGACCCACCTGTGACCAGTGTGGAAAGACTTTCACCACAGCTAGTAACCTAAAACTCCACCAACGCATCCACACTGGAGAAAAACCATATAATTGTGACAAGTGTGGGAAGTGTTTCACCACAGTAAGTCACCTAAAAATCCACCAACGCATCCACACCGGAAAAAGACCGTATGAGTGTCACCAGTGTGGAAATGCTTTCACCAGAGCAAGTGACCTAAAAATCCACCAACGTATCCACACTGGAGAAAAACCATATGAGTGTGACCAGTGTGGAAATGCTTTCACCACAGCAAGTTCCCTAAAAATCCACCAACGCATCCACACTGGAGAAAGACCATATGAGTGTGACCAGTGTGGAAATGCTTTCATTACAGCAAGTGACTTAAAAATCCACCAACGCATCCACACTGGAGAAAGACCATATGTGTGTGACCAATGTGGAAAGAATTTCATCCAAATGAATGTGCTTAAACGTCACCAACACATTCATACTGGAGAAAAACCATATAACTGTGACCAGTGTGGTAAAGCTTTCACCTCTGCAAGTCACCTTAAACAACACCAACGCATCCATAGTGGAGAAAGACCATATGAGTGTGACCAGTGTGGAGATGCTTTCAACACAGCAAGTCACCTAAAACAACACCAACGCATCCACAGTGGAGAAAGACCGTATGAGTGTGACCAGTGTGGGAAGCGTTTCACCCAAATGAATGGGCTTAAATGTCACAAACACATTCACACTGGAGAAAGACCATATGAATGTGACCAGTGTGGAAATGCTTTCACCAGAGCAAGTGACCTAAAAATCCACCGACGTATCCACACTGGAGAAAGACCATATGAGTGTGACCAGTGTGGAAATGCTTTCACCAGAGCAAGTGAACTAAAAAGACACCAACGCATCCACACTGGAGAAAGACCATATCAGTGTGACCAATGCGGAAAGAATTTCACCCAAATGAGTGGGCTGAAATATCACCAACGCATCCACACTGGAGAAAAACCATATCGGTGTGACCAGTGTGGAAATGCTTTCACCACAGCAAATCACCTAAAAATCCACCAACGCATCCACACTGGAGAAAAACCATATGAATGTGATCAGTGTGGAAATGCTTTCACCAAAGCAAGTTACCTTAAACAACACCAACGCATTCATACTGGAGAAAAACCATATGCCTGTGCCCAGTGTGGAAAGAGTTTCACCCAAATGGGTGGGCTTAAATATCACCAACGCATCCACACTGGACAAAGACCATATGAATGTGACCAGTGTGGAAATGCTTTCACCACAGCAAGTCACCTAAAAATCCACCAACGCATCCACACTGGAGAAAGACCATATAACTGTGACCAGTGTGGAAATGCTTTCACCAAAGCAAGTTACCTAAAACAACACCAACGCATCCACACTGGAGAAAAACCATATGCCTGTGCCCAATGTGGAAAGAGTTTCACCCATTTGAATGGGCTTAAACATCACCAACACATTCATACTGGAGAAAAACCATATGACTGTGACCAGTGTGGGAATGCTTTCATTAAAGCTAATCGCCTAAACATCCACCAACAGACCCACACTGGATAGAAACCCAAGTCCGTCCCATAATTTCATGCCCACAACCTAAATCCATCTACACTTCACATCTGTCCTCACTGTCGTCCATTCACAAATGTAAAAACCTCTGAAATTATAATTACTCTGTCTTAATTGAAAGAAATCTTGAATGCTCTTTGGGACAATATTATTTTTTTACTTTATAAATCATTTACGCTATCCTGCAATTTTAAGGGTTTCAAGTGGAATAAATCAATTGTTGGTTGCTTCAAAATATCCTTCTTTATTACTTACTTTATTTATAATTAGGTATATTATCAGTACAGGTTCAGTTATTGTTAGGTTTATATCAGTGAAATATGACTTTGTCCTTATTTGATGTGTTTGTGAGACGTATCTTATGCTAAAATGCAGATGAAGTGTGACTTTGAATCTTGCTCTAGGCCATGCAAAAAGACTGTACTTTTCTTAACGCTATTGTAACGCTGCTGACCTCAATATAAAAAACAAAGTGAAAATTTATGGGAAAAAAACAAAAGAAATGAAATGTCATAAGTTCTTTGCTTGATGAGTGTTTTTGATTTGCAAATCTAAGTTGTATTCTGATTTATACTTTGTGTATATTCACCTTTGTGCTAAACAGTGATGAAAAGGTCAGGTTCAGCACAATGTGACTGTTTTGCAACGTGGAAATTTTTTTGTGGTTAGGGTGAGCTGAGTGTAATCTTAATTATGAACTTGGAAACTTACTGTGGTCAAGAAATGCTGGCCTCCCTGTACAAACGTTTGACCAAGGCGTGACCTTTGATCAAACTGTCAAATGCATAAGTGCTATTTTGCAGATTTTGCAGATGTCCAATGCACTTGTTAAACTTAAAGTGAACTTTCAAATGGGTGTGTGCTCAGAGTGACTGACGCATGTACTGACGTGTTTTGCTTGACATGTGTACTGACGCATTTTACCTGGCAATTGTTAACCAATCATATGTGTTTGTTGAACTTATGTAACTGAATATGGGAGTAACTAAACATGGGAGTCTTCAAAGAGTCACTAAAGACTATAAAATGTAATGGAGAATATTTTTATGTGTTAGACAAATAGTGTGTTTGATGGGACACTAGTGGTAAAGTGCCTTCTCTGACAACTCACAATTTTTGGATTTTTGTGAATCATTGCTGTTTTCAATAAACCACATTCTGGGTTAACCTTTTTTTTAAACTTCAACCTTGCCTATTGGTGGAGTTTTTCTTCATTCTCCTGTTGTATTTTTCCATTGGCAGCTTTGAGTGGTAAGTTTCTTTACCATATTAGTTAACCCCCATCGCTGGCCGGGCCTCACTTTTAACAGGGTATCTGAACAGGATAGAGAACACCGGCAGTCATGCACTTTTCAGGCACGTAGAGTTAAGCCCAGGGCGCAGCAAAGATAGTTGTGTTAAAATGTAAAAGTATCTGGGGCAGTAATCCATTAACTAATATTATTGTAGTTTTTTGTGATTATTGTGCGTCGTGCTTAACATGTTATCATGTGCATCACTGAGTGTTCTTTAAGTCTCACTAAAGCACAGACTCAGAAATTCAAATAATGCCCGAATTCAAATAATGCTGAAATTGAAATAATATCGAAATTGAAATAATGCTGGAATTCAAATGCTGAAATTCGTCAGACTCCTGCTCTCCAGGAGGCAGAGACTCAGGCACGACCTCCTGATTTTTTCTCCATTTTTCATGGTTATCATGTATTTGTCTTCTGTGAATCTCCTTGGGGGCATTTGAGAATTTTGAGGAAAATCAAAGTCTGTGATTTGAACTGGTCTGTTTTTTTACAAGTGGACACCTAGTGCTGTCATCAGTCAGGTTTGGCCACAGTGCAGGATCATCAGCCACAACTGGAGGACCTTCCTTTGTTGATAATTCAGGTGCAGGTGAGGAGGTGGTTTAGGAAGTGCAGGCTGGGACATCCTCTTGGGTTTCCTCAAAGGACTCCCCATAATCTACGCTGAATAAGACCATAATGATCAGTCTAATTATTACTATTTTAAATAATCCCAATTAGACATTATATTAGACTGGATAAATACTTTATTAACCCATAAAAACCCAAACACACACCATCGACCAAAACCATCTACTGATCTAAAATGTTAAACCCTTATTGATCCACTAATCCTATTAATACATGTCAATAATTGGTGTAAAATGCAGTTTGTCGTCTTTTCATGGTCATCAGAGAGGACCCATTTGGATGTTCAGTGGCTCCGTAGTTACCATGGAAACACCGTCATCTTCTACAACATTGATTCACCAGTAAAACCCATGGAGTTGGATCAATGATAGTGGATGAACACACTGGGTTTATGTTTAATCACTGATATTTTTGCTGAAAACATAACTTTTCCCCCAATTTTTTTCTGATTTGATATAATAACCTTTGAATTTACTCTGAGTTTTAATGACCATCTGCATGATCAGTGAGTTAAATATAGGAAAATACATGATTTATATTGAAAAAAACTTAAAATAAAGAGGAAAGTATTACAATAAATGGTGATAAATCACATAAGAAAGGTTATAAATAGGGAAAAATCTATTTGGGAACTGACACAAAAGTATCAGTGGGTCTTTATGGGTTAATCCCAAATTTGGAAATTGCTTTGTTGCAGCAGTAAGTATAGTAAGAAACAGAAATATAATAGAAGCACACAATAAAGAATAAATATACACCCAGTAAAATGAAACAATTAATAAATATCACATAAAACTTTCATCTCTAGAGGTTGTGGCCACTTTGTGAGTAGACACAGCCAGGAATTTAAGCAAAGCACCGAATGAAAAAAGGTAACACATAAATCATGACTATATAGTAGTTGACTATCAGGATTATTAATTAGTTTATTTACAAAAAATGACTTAACCATTATACCACCGAATATACAGAGGAACTAATAGAACTAGTAATGGCAGATTGTCCTGTAAGTTCCACTATCAAAGCAGTTTTATCAATCAAAACATGAAACTCTGTCAGTGAAAACGTCTGTAAATGGGTCATTGCACTGAAAGTCACTGATTGTCTGATTTCATTCAACTGGAATTTCTGTTTTCATTCCACACAATGAGATGTTCGTATTATGTTCTTTGCACAAGTGCATTTCTCTTTTTCATCATTTCATTTGGACAGTGTATATATACACTGGACACATTTTAACGGTCACATTTCAATCTCAACTTGAGGGAGAAAAGCTACTTCTTGAGCTCTGGAGAAGCTAACTGATTTCAGCTAGTAGCATTTATGCTAACAACTAGCATCGAGTACAAGCAGTGGAGAACAGCACGAGACCAGACCAGGGACCACTGAACCAAGAACCAACAACGAAGACCAGAATCAGAAGACCATCTGAGAGGGAAGGCCACCAAGGAAGACTCGACGTTCCATTATGGAACGGTAAGGACAGCAATATTAAAAATATTATTAGTTCCAATCAGCTATGTTCGCATATCTAGATTTTAGCCATGAGCTAAGGCTAAAATTTAAATATCACCAATGTTAGGAGGAAAATTCAAAATATGCGATTTCATTGGGGGATTAAATAACTAAGTCTTCTTGACTTTTGTTTGTTATTTTGTTTATTTGGTGATTATTTACCTCCTTGTAAATATATTATTGCAAGAAGGCTGTCATCAAGTTTTAATGTAAAACTATGAAATGTGTTTTAAGCTAACGTACATAAAACACACAACTAAACCGTGTACTGTGGTAGTTTGGATTGAAAGAAAGATTAGCATTCATGGCTAAGCTAATGCACATTGACATCAGTAGCTGCTATTATGGTAGCATAGCATTTAGCATAAAAACGGCAGAAAGGATTATTAGATATTCATTATATGCTGGCACATGCAAAGCAGGGGGCCGGGGGGGCTTGAGCCCCTGCCGCTTTGATCCTGTGCCTACAAGTGCCCTTTTTACTCGTTTTTTTTTTTTTTTTTTTTTTTGCAAAAAACTTTATGACTAAAATTTTCGTGACTAAAATTTTGATCAATAATAATAAATGTTAAGAGTGGTTTAATTTGGCTGTCACTGGACCTGGTCATGGTGCCCTTTCATCTCTGTCACGCTCCACCCCTTCCTCCTGTGCAACCTTGCTTGCAACACACACACACACACACACACACACACACGCGCGCGCATGTCATGCGGTCTGGAGAATGAATGAGGAGGAGGGAAGTGCTGTGATTCCAGGTACGTGAGAGTCCACCCCGCTATCTGCCCAAAACATTCACTTGTCTCTTTTGGTCCTGGTCCTATTCTTCAACAACTATAGTTTTGGGGCCAAAAACCGATGGTAAGTGAGTAAATAATTCAATATCATCGTCACGTCATGGAATGAGCTCCCAGACTAGCACACTCTAACAGCTGGGTGTCCACCTGAGTCTGAGTCCTGCTGAAGCACTCACACAGATTTGCTTCTGTTTTATTTCCATAAACTGTTGAGTTTTAGCCGCAAAATTCTAACACATGGTAATAGTCCTCACTTGCTGAAACAGCCACTTTTTCTTCAGTTTTCTCTGTTTTTGCATAATACCTTTAAGTTTACTCTGAGCTCTAATGAACATCTACATGATCAGTAAATTAAATATAGGTTAAAGGAAGTGATTTACACTGAAAAATGCAAAACACAGAGGTTTTTATTATAATAAATGGTGATAAATCACATGAGAAATGTTAAAAAGAGAGAAAAAAAAAATCATTTAGAAGCTGCCATAAAAGTACCACTGGGTCTTAATGGGTTAAAATGTGCTGAAGTAATTAAATTCTGCTAAACTGACATAAAATTGCATAAAAATAAAACACATCCAAGTCTTCTTCTCATCCAATTCCTAAATCCGGCCCTTTTGGTGTACAAGAGTCATAAAACTTATGTAAAATCCCCCGACTCTTTCATCAGTGCCAACACTTTGACATTTCTGCTTTTGTTTCAGAAACTGCTGGATCGATTATCGTAATATCCGTGTTCGCCTCAAACATCTTGAGTGAATCTTATTTGAAATAACCACAAACCTCCACAAATATTCCCATCAACCTGCTCAATATTAAATGATACAGTTAGAAATACTACAATATAAACTTTATTATTATCATGTAATGTTAAATGGTTTGGCTTGGGTTAACACTTCCTCTACATGGTTATTTCTTAACTGTGGAAAACCTAAATATCATCATAAATATGTCCTAGAATGAAAAGAAACTAAATATTCAATGTTTCACTGTAAAAGTAGGTGTAAAACCAGATGTAAAATGAAGGTATTTCTAGTTATTAACATTCACTGTCATGCTTTTATACATAATTTAACATCTGTTTTTAAGAATTTGTCTTGGACTTGCACTGCAAAAATCCAAATCTTACCAAGTGTATTATTCTCATTTACTAGTCAAAATATCTTATCACACTTAAAATAAGACATAATCACCTACAGAGGAACTTGTAAGGGAGATAAAAGAACTTATTTTTAGACAATAGATCTAGAAAATCTTATTTCAAGAAATCTTACCGAGATAATTTTCACTTGTTCCATTGGCAGATTTTTTTGGTGAATTGAGCAAAAAAAAATCTTGAATTAAGCAAAAAAATCTGCCAGTGGAACAAGTGAAAATTATCTTACTAAGATTTCTTGAAATAAGATTTTCCAGATCTATTTTCTAAAACCAAGTTCTTATATCTCACTGAAAAGTTACTCTTTAGGTGATTTTGTCTTATTTTAAGTGTGATGAGATAATTTGACTAGAAATGAGAAAAATACACCTGGTAAGATTTAGATTTTTGCAGGGTATTAACACACAAAAACTTCTACACATTACATCTTTATTTCCACTTCTATAGAAACTGAACATCAAAAGAAACTTATCACATATTCTATGTGATGCCATTTCACACCATTTTATTAAATATGAAAAAAAAATTCTTTCTTGTTCTTAAAAAAAACATTTAATTAACAAACAAAATACAACAAACAACAAAACAGTGGATGAGTATCCAGAGGATAATGTAAAATATGACAAAGGGGAGTTCAACAAAGTTCATATTTAGCAACAAGCAACATTATTAATCCACAGCAAGTCAAAGATCTCAATCCCATTGAACATCTGTGGGATATTCTTGGTAGATCCGTGTATGCTCGGTGTCCAGCACCTGGCAACCGCCAGATGCTCATCCAGGCCCTTCAGGAAGAGTGGGACAACATCCCCCAGATAGGATCAGGAGGTGAATCCAGAGTATGTGCAGAAGGTGCACAGCCTGTGTTAGGGCTCAGGGAGGACACACCCAGTATTGAGGACATTGATCTGGACCATTTGGTCAGTCTTTGACTTGCTGTGGATTAATAATGTTGCTTGTAAATGTGAACTTTGTAATTGGTAGTTATTCGTTTTCATGTGCCCTTTTGGAAGTTTGAGCCCCTGGAAGTTATAGCTCTCTGCACGGCCCTGATTATATGTTTAATATTTTAATTATAAGTAATTAGCCAGCCTCTTAATTCGTAATTAGATAAAAATTATACAGCACTTTGGTTGGTAAACGTTTCCAAACAAGTTTGAAAAGTAGCTAAATTTGTTGTTAGGGTATTCTGAAAAGTTGCTAAATCTTTTTGGGCATCAGTGTGTGGCTCTGTGCAGGTACTCTGGTCCTCCCACCATCCAAACACACGCACCATAAGGTTCATGGGTCTGTGTGAATCAGACGTAGGTATGAATGGTTGTTTGTTTGTCAGCTACAGTGACAGTCCAGGCTGTTCCACCTTTGACCACTGATAACCAGGAAAAGCTCCTCACAATGAGTAAGCAGTTCACAAAATGGATGAATGAACATCTGGCAGAAGTAATTAAAGAACTATCCACTATCCTTTACTGAAACCAAACCACAAACAAAACTCCAACAACTACTGGTCAAACCCAAAGATAAAATACACCAAGAACAGAAATGTGACGTCATATATGAAATTCAATGTTTATCATGTAATAAAACCTATGTAGGAGAAACAGGGAGACCATTTGGAATATGAAAGAAAGAACACCAGACAGAATGTGAAAAGGAAACAACACACAGACAAACAAGAGCAGCAAAAGAACAAATTCATCAAGAGAACCTCAAATCAGCCACATCCAACCACTACAAGAGAGAAAATCACACCATGACTGGAATAACACCAGGGTCATCTGTGCTGAAAGTAACTAGTACACTGTAAGCCCAGGCTTTGTATTTACTAAAATGCTTTAATCATAATGTGCTTAAGTGATATAAGTTTAATTACATTATTGTAAAATGTTAAGTATTTTCTACTAATTTGTAGACAAAGTCAAAAGTATGAAAAAGTTTAAGTTGAATGGATTTAAATCATTAAGTTTAAGTTGTGACTACACCTTTTTATCTCCACTAAGTTGTTTAACTTGTACATATGAGCAGTTGCATCTTTTGCTCCAAATCACAAACTGAACTGCAGTTGAGATTTAATCTCTGAAGTCAGCTTCATGTGTCTGGGACTTTGTAGATCTAGCTGTTTGTGGGAAACTTTATTTTGACAGTGTATTTTACAATTTACCATTTCAATGGTTGATTTTATGTTTTAGTGGGGGAGGAGGGGCTACTTCTAACACAGGGGTGTCCACCTCCGGTTCTCGAGGGCTGCTACTCTGCATGTTTTAGATATTTCCCTCTTCCATCACACCTGGAAGCCATTCCATTGTTATCAGGTTCTGCAGAGCTTGATGATGAGCTGATCATGATTTGAACCAGGTGAAAAACCAGCTTTAAGTCTAAAATAGGATTTCAAATAATTATGCGACTGCTCCAGGTACCAGGTGGTTTGTTTTTCATATTGCACTTTTCAAAAAGTGTGATGCTGTTTGTGCACTGTTTGCCCTTTATGTCTTATGACATTAGTACTGATATCATGGGTTGTTGATCCAGTTGCTGTCATTTCATTGTTTGAAATGTGTTATTTTGTCAACCAGGTCAGTTTAATTAAAACAGAGGAATAGCCAGCATATTAATCCATATTGTCAGTATTTTGATGTCACTTGTTGTAATTCAGTTGTTTAAGCAGCAGAAGTACTATTGTGAAAGAGCTGAGGAAATGTTGGTGCAAAACTTTTTCATGTTTTATGTGAAATATGTTCTCAGGAGCTAGTGATTTAAGGTTGTTTGTTAAAGCATGGACCTTCCAACCTGAGTTTGGAATAGGGCAAAGCATTCGTTCACTAGACAGAAACATGCTCTCATAGAGAGAAAGGCTGGAAACATCTGGTTATATAGCCAAAACATTATGTTCCATGACTTTCATGTTGTAGTTTGAAGTTAAAACTTCTACAGTAAAAGAAAAAAGAAAAAGAAATTAATTTTGGTAGTTGTTTTTTTTGTTTATTGAAATTAATACTGCTTTTGATTTTGAATTAAATGAACTTGGAATTAAGTGTCATAAACTCAATATATTAAGTGTAATAATTCTACAAAGCCATTTGTATTGCAAAACATTTAATTTAAATCAACTTGGAATTGAGTACAATGAACTAATGATATTAAGTCTAAAACTGGTTTCCTCACATTTTTTAAGTAAACTCAACTTATCCAGTCTAACAGTGTACCATTGCTGGATCAAAGAGGCCATCAAGATATGAAACCGTATGCCAAGGACAACAAACAGGGACCGGTTCTTTGTTGTTCCTGAGCTATCTAGACCTGACCATGTGACCACAGAAGCCCCTCCCCTCCTCAGGTTCAACCTTAGTGTGTGTAAACCTCAGTCCCAGACCATCTGGAACCACAGTGAAGGTAAGAACTGAAGGCTTTCCTCCTCCTTTCTCCTCTGAACATGGATCTGAGCCGGTTTGGTCCATTATCAGTAAATGGAAAACACACAAACTGTCTGGAATCCTTCAGGTGTTCAAGTGTTTATCACTTACACACAAACAGGACGTCAGTTCAAACATGGGTTTGACTATTTCACAGCAGGATCTTTTATCTTTATCTGTGTCATTGTTTTATGACTTTTAAACCATGTATTTTATCATCACCCATCTGTTGAATACTGTGCATCTGTTATATATGATGATAACCTGGTGGTCTGATCTGTCAGTTTGTTCTTTACTCAGAAAACATTTGTTACTCAGATCAACATCAACTCTGACACTGAGATTCACATGTCAGTGAAACTATAAACTGTGCTGATAAATGTCTGTGAATGGGTTTATTCATCTGGTTTAGACCAGCCCTGAGTAGAAAGAGTCATGACATCAACTTTATTATGATAGGGTGCTATATCCACAAAATCTGATTGATTGATTGATAGATAAAGTCTTTAATTATGATTCAAAGTATTAGTCTTATTACACTGTAAGGTCAGTGAATGTGAACTTGGACCTTCAGTTACTACAGTGACGTTTTTGTGTCCAAACATACGAACTATTGGTGCAATAATGTGATTCTGAGGTGAGTGACGGAGGATGGACAGAAGAATGTGATCTGGTTTAAGAACTTTTAATGAAAGGACAAAGTCTGAATTACATCCAATCACACAATAGAAAAACTGTGATTCCATGCACTGTGTGATCTGTGTCTGAATCCGTCACATGACTCACTCTATAGAAAGAATCATTAACCCATAAAAACCCAAACAGCCAACGACGACCAAAACATCTACTGATCTAAACTGTTTAATCCATGTTGATCCATTAATCCTATCAATATATGTCAATAATTAGTGTAAAATACAGTTATTCATCTTTTCATGGTCATCAGATATGACCCATTTGGACATTCAGAGGCTCCGTAGTTACCATGGAAACACCGTCATCTTCTACAACATTTATTCACCAGTAAAACCCATGGAGTTGGGACAACATCAGTGGATTGAAATGTTTAATTTATGTTCAGTTAATGACATGTTGCAGAAAAAGTCACTTTTTCTTCAGTTTTCTGTTTTTGATATAATAACCCTCAACTTTAATCTGAGGTTTTATGAACATCTACATAATCAATCAATTAAATATAGGAAAATATCTGATGTTCACTGAAAAAAAAAACACAAAATACAGAGGATTATGTTATGTTAAATTGTGATAAATCACTTAAGAAAAGTTACATACAGAGAAAAAAATATTTTGGAAGTGCCACACACATAGCACTGGGTGTTTATGGGATCATTAACCTTCAAATCCAGCAGCATTTCTTCATGTGTTCAGACAAAGTAAGTAATATCATGTGTTGTTTTGTTTTTACTGCTGTTCAAAGTCCCCTTTTATTCTCATCTGTTATTGCCATGTTATTGTTCTTACAGTTCAAATGTTCCTGATACAGGGTCATAAAATATGGTGTTGGAACCAGATCCTGTTAATATTATCTGATGTTCTTTGACTTTATGACCCATCAGTCTCTGCCAACTCAAAGTCCATGTTTATAGTTATGAGTAGATTTAATGGTATTAAAACAGAGCCTGAAAACACTGGACACATTTACAAAATTAATCAGATTCAAAACTTTAACCCAGAGGAACAGAATGAAAACCTAACAGGTCTGGATTTAAGGACTTTGAAATCAAATCAAATCCAATTTGATTTATATAGAAGCACATGAGAACAAAAGTATCTGATGACACTTTACAGATAGAGGAGGAATAAAGCAGAAAGCAATTCACAGACAGCAACAGAAGAGAAAGGGTTAAGTGAGGGGGAGAGAGAGAGAGAGAGATTTTTATTCTATTTTTCAAAACCTTTATTTGCACAATGAACAAACTAAACATTCCTCAATCTAAACCAAACAATAACATATGATCCATCAACTTCAGACAAAAAAAAAAAAGTTTTTTTCTCATGTGGACTAAACCAAAGGTGAGTTCCTCTTCTCTGATAGAACAAAGAACATGATCAGAGCACCAAATGCTCAGACATTTCCAGATCATCCATTATTTGATAATACCTATAATCAATATTCAGTGGAGTTTTGATCATTCTGATCAACATGGTTTTAAACTCACAATCCAACACTTCCTCTATCTTCTGTTTCCTCCTGAACTCCACAACTTCAGACCTAGAAAAGTGAAAACTAAACCAAAAAAATCTGTTTGGTTCTTTAGATTTTGATAATAATGTGGTCAAACTTCTCTGGAAAGGAACAGTTCCCATAAAACCAATAAACAGGAACATGTGATTGTGTTTTTATAGTGATAATGACTGTGCAGATGAACCCTTCTGCATCCCTGTACATTTACTGCCCTCTGGAGACCCTCCAGCTAAAAATGTACATAGAAAATAACTGATATTAAATCATCATACGTCTGTTTTTCTACATTTATCTCTCAAACGTCTTCAGTTTGACTCAAAACCAACAATAATTTTCAGAATTTCAACCCTAGAGGATTAAAGACTTCCTCACCCAGACCTTCCTCAGTCGTCTACAGATAAAAGCCAGACACAACAGGACACTAACACTTCCTGTGAATCCTTTCAAAATAAAAGTAGATTGAGCTGCTGTTTATCATGTAAAGGATGAATCAGTGTGGATTCAGGTCTGGACTGATGGTTTGTGTTCTGATGTGGATTCAGCAGAATGGATCAGAGTGAGGACAGAGAGGAGGGAGCCCCGCCTTGGAAGACCACCCACAGGCCCCCTACAGGACCTGGAACAGAACTGGGACCCAGACCTGGACCTGGATCTGGACCCAGCTGTGTTTCTATGAAGAGTGATGACTCCATGGAACTCCCACTGCTTTTTAAAAGAGGACATTTTTCTGATTCTCAGTAAGTGAACGTCAGTATCAGAACAGCACTGAGTGACCCTCGGTGGACGAACATACAAGGTGCAGATAAATGACTCATAGAGCTCAGTCTGAGTTTAGGTCTGAGGGTCCACTGATCTGTTTCAGCTTTTTAAATATTTGATTTTACTTATGGAACGTAAATGTTACATGGTGCATATATCCACATGGTACATAGTGTTCATATGACAATCGCAAAAGTTCCCTCAAACAATGCTCATCCCCTATTTGCTCTTTTTTCTTCCCATAATTCACCCCCCACCCTTCCAAGAACATACAGGACACCAAATGCACAGTTAGAGAAAGGAAGAAAAAACATTAAATTAAATTAAATTAAATTAAATTAAATTAAAATGTATACATAGGTTCACCGCTGTTATAGCCGTGCAGTATATGTTTTGATTTACATGGACAAAAAATTTAAGTACAAATGTAAGAGGGCTGTAGAATAGGCAGTTTACACACATATGTCAACACTGGATCCCATACAGACAAGAATGTGTCCCTAGATCCTCTGAGTTCGGATTTAATTTTTTCTAACTGTATTAATTGCATTAGGTCATGAAACCAGAGACACATAAGGTGGGTTTTTAGATTTCCAATGCTATAATATTCTTCTCCATGCCAGCAGTGTTGTGAAAGTGACGATGATTTTATGTCTTTTCCTGATGGTAGGACGTCTTCTATCTGTGGTTCCAAACACAGCCATTACTGCACTGGGTTGGACAGTGATATTAAGGTCCTCTGACAGTGTTCTAAAGATCGCAGACCAATACGATGTCAGGGCTGGGCATGACCAAAACATATGGGTTCAGTCAGCAGGAGTGTTTCCACACCTGTCACAGCTGGCATCTGTGTTAGCGTATATTTTAGCCAGTCTTGTTTTGGAGAAAGGAATGCGACGTAAGTTCTTGAATTATATCCCTCTTAGTTTGGCACAGGAAGTACTGTCATTCACTCTGTGTAGAGGGTTGTCCCATCTGTCCTCCTCCAAGTCTTCCTCCAAGATCTGGTTCAGCTTTAACACATTCTTATCTTAGACCTGGACCCTGAGTCCTCACATGTGAGCCTCAGGTCAGAGGTCAGAGGTCACAGCAGAGTCAGAAAACATTTGACAGAGAACAGCATCTCATTTAACGTCCACACAGAAAATGGATTTTTCTGCAGTAGGATGTGAATCACACTAAGACCACAGTTTAATGTCAGAGTTCAGCACTAAAACCAGTGTACCATCAATGTTCACAGACCTGGACCTGGAGCTGGACCTGGAGCTGGAGCTGGACCTGGACCTGGACCCAGCTGTGTGTCCATGAAGAGTGATGACTCCATGTTTCTCCCAATATGTTTTAAAACAGGACGTGTTTCAGAGACTCAGTAAGTGAACCTCAGATCTGGTCCAGATTCACCTACAGGGTTTTCAGCTCAGTCAGTCCTAACTTGGCGTTCTATGTTTCATCTAAAGTTAGTCCTTTTGCACCATCGACGTCACATGGTCTTTTTCTTCAGTCTATGGTTCAGACACTGGCAGGAGAATCACACTAAACCTGATCAAAGAAAACCTGTTGTTGTAGTGGGACCTGGTCCTGGATGATACTGGATCAGAGTCCAGGGTTGATTCCTGGTCCATTGAACACCTTTGTATCATATGTTGTGAGTGCAGATGGTGAGGAGACACATTGTTAGGACAGAGCTGTTGGTTTAATCCAAATGTTGATGAGATCAACTAAACCCAGTGAGTGTGAAGCTCCAAACAGACTGAGATGTTGATTCTCAGTGGGATCAGCAGGACCAGGACACCTTTCCCCCTACAGGGGGTCATGTGACTCATGTTGACGTCCAGGTGTGTCCACCTGTTGGTGTCAGTGTGAACAGACATAATGTGAGCTCATTGTTGATGTTTGGTCCACAGAGTGGAGCAGCAGAGCTCAGAGGTTCCCACTGGTCTACAGGATCAGACTCAGCTGGACTCCATATTTAAGGTGTGTACATGTCCAACATCTACTGGTCCATCTGTTCTGTCCAATCATCTCCTGCTGCTGGTTTCAGACCAGTGGACATCACTGTGTCCAACATGGACCTGAGCTTTGGTCCATGTTGGACTTTGTGTCTTTCATCATGTTTTGTGTTCCAGCTGCTGGAGGAGAACATCTGCACTTTTGTCAAGAACGAACTGAAGAAGTTCCACCAGGTTCTGAGTACAGATTACCCACAATGCTTAGAGAGTCTGAGTGATGAGGATGAAGAGCAGAGGAGGAGCTCAGAGGCTTTTCTGAAGATCACACTGAACTTCCTGAGGAGGATGAAGCAGGAGGAGCTGGCTGAGCGTCTGCACCGCAGTAAGACCATTCTGTACAGATTGAACAGATGAAAATACTTGATTTACTGTGAGACTGATGGTTTTATCTGGGTCTGCATTCAGGAAGTCAGTCTGGAGTTCAGCAGAAACTGAAACGTAACCTGCAGCAGAAGTTTGAGTGTGTGTTTGAGGGCATCGCTAAAGCAGGAAACCCCAAAACCCTCCTGAACCAGATCTACACAGAGCTCTACATCACAGAGGGAGGGGCTACAGAGGTCAACCAGGACCATGAGGTCAGACAGATTGAAACAGCATCCAGGAACCCACACAGACCACCAACAACCATCACATGTGAAGACATCTTTAAAACACCAGCTGACACAGATGAACCAATCAGAACAGTGCTGACAAAGGGCGTGGCTGGCATCGGGGAAAACAGTGTCCACACAGAAGTTCAGTCTGGACTGGGCTGAAGACAAAGCCAACCAGGACATCCACTTCATATTTCCATTCACCTTCAGAGAGCTGAATGGGCTGAAACAGAAGAAGTTCAGCTTGGTGGAACTGGTTCATCACTTCTTCACTGAAACCAAAGAAGCAGGAATCTGGATCTTTGAAGACCTCCAGGTGGTGTTCATCTTGGACGGTCTGGATGAGTGTCGACCTCCTCTGGACTTCAACAACACTCAGATCCTGACTGATGTTACAGAGTCCACCTCAGTGGATGTGCTGCTGATGAACCTCATCAGGGGGAACCTGCTTCCCTCCGCTCGCCTCTGGATAACCACACGACCTGCAGCAGCCAATCAGATCCCTGCTCAGTGTGTTGACATGGTGACAGAGGTCAGAGGGTTCACTGACCCACAGAAAGAGGAGTACTTCAGGAAGAGGTTCACAGATGAAGAACAGACCAACACAATCATCTCCCACATCAAGACGTCACGAAGCGTCCACATCATGTGTCACATCCCAGTCTTCTGCTGGATCACTGCTACAGTTCTGGAGGACGTGTTGAAGACCACAGAGAGAAGACAACTGCCCAAGACCCTGACTGAGATGTACATCCACTTCCTGGTGGTTCAGGCCAAAGTCAAGAGCATCAAGTATGATGGAAGGTCTGAGACCGAGCCACTCTGGAGTCCAGAGACCAGGAAGATGATTGAGTCTCTGGGAAAACTGGCCTTTGAGCAGCTGAAGAAAGGAAACCTGATCTTCTATGAATCAGACCTGACAGAGTGTGGCATCGATATCAGCTCAGCCTCAGTGTACTCAGGAGTGTTCACAGAGGTCTTCAAAGAGGAGAGAGGACTGTACCAGGACCAGAGGTTCTGCTTCATCCATCTGAGTGTCCAGGAGTTTCTGGCTGCTCTTCATGTCCATCAGACCTTCATCAACAGTGGAGTCAATCTGCTGTCAGAAGAACAAACATCTGTTTGGTCTAAACTATCAAAGGTCAAATCTTTCCAGTTGTACCAGACCGCTGTGGACGAGGCCTTACAGAGTCCAAATGGACACCTGGACCTGTTCCTCCGCTTCCTCCTGGGCCTATCACTGCAGACCAATCAGAGTCTCCTACACAGTCTGATGAAACCAACAGGAAGCAGCTCAAAGAAAAACCAGAAAACTATTGAGTACATCAAGAAGAAGATCAGTGAGAATGTGTCTGCAGAGAGAAGCATCAACCTGTTCCACTGTCTGAATGAACTGGAGGATGGATCTCTGGTGGATCAGATCCAACAGTACCTGAGATCAGGACGTCTGTCCACAGAACAACTGTCTCCTGCTCAATGGTCAGCTCTGGCCTTCATCTTACTGTCATCAGAAGAAGACCTGGATGTGTTTGACCTGAAGGAATACTCTGGTTCAGAGGAGGTTCTTCTAAGGCTGCTGTCAGTGGTCAAAGCCTCCAACAAAGCTCTGTGAGAACAAGCAGTTTGATCAAACATCTCAAATATGGATCTCTCATTTCAACCAGATCAATAACTTTATACTCATCCCTTTTGTTTTGTCCAGACTCAGTGGCTGTAACCTGTCAGAGAGAAGCTGTGAAGCTCTGTCCTCAGTTCTCAGATCCAAGTCCTGTAGTCTGACACTTCTGGATCTGAGCAACAATGACCTGAAGGATTCAGGAGTGAAGATACTGTCAGATGGACTGAAGAGTCCAGGATGCAGACTGGACACTCTCAGGTCAGACACAGTGGATTTATATGTTTTCATTCTTTTACAGTTTTTCTCAACTGCTAAAACACATTTCACAAAATTTTCCTCCATTTTTCCAAAACTCTAAACACAGCACACTTTTCTAAAGCTACATAAACAAAACTACACCTTCTCTCTTCAAAATTTAAACTTTCACTCCAAAACAGCTGCTCAAGCCTTCAAAAATTTAAACACTATACACATCATTACACACTACAAAAAAACAACTGAAAACACAGTGTTCAGTGTGTGAGAATGTTCTTTTTATCCACAACTGCCAAAGCATATTTTTAGAAACCTTACAGCATCTGTTCTCAGAATATATCACTGTAAAGTAGTGGGCCTTCATAGATCTCTGTTTCATATGAACAGTATGTAAATCTACAGAAAATACAGTATGTACGCTACTGAACTGTATCACTACTCTATGCAAACACTACAGAGGTTCCAGTACACACAACAATACTCAGTGAAAACAATGTTCAGGGTGTGATATTTTTACCTCTGCCAGGAGGTATTGTGATCATTTTGCTTTGTGTGCATGCGTGCGTGCATGTTTGTTTGATTGTTAGCAAGATAACTCAAAAAGCTATGGATGGATTTTCATGAAATTTTCAGGAAATGTTGATACTGGCACAAGTAAGAAATGATTAAATTTTGGTGGTGATTGGGGGGGGGGGGCACTGATCGGCCTTGGCAGAGGTCTGCGCTGTCCAAGTGCTTTTCTAGAAAAGACAGCGCAGACCTCTGCCAAGGCCGATCAGTGGGGCCCCCTCGTGGGCCCTCCCACCCCCCACCCCCAATCACCACCAAAATGTAATCATTTGTTACTTGTGCCAGAATCAACATTTCCTGAAAATTTCATGAAAATCCGTTCATAATTTTTTGAGTTGTCTTCCTAACAAGCAAACAAACAAACACGGGGGGGGTGGGGGGGGTGGAGGTCTGTCTTGGCGGAAGTCTGCGCTCTCTGAGTGCTTTTCATGTTTATTTACAGTATTTATCCCACACACACATATATTATGTGGCATCACGTTGTTGCACTCCTCTTCCTCTGCCTGTCCATTGTGTTTGTTTGAACCTTCAGTAAGCTCTTCACTCTGAACTGGCTTTTATAGGTGTAATCACATCATTTGCAACAAGTGTCTTCAATTTTGAGTCGTTGTGTTTAATGACTGAAGCCAGGTATGTTCATTGTGTTCAAATTTTGTTGACTGTGGCAAGTATTTTGCATCACATGAGCTTTATTTGAGAATTTGAGCAGAGTTTTTTTGCAACTTGTGTTTTAGCAAGACAAAATGTGTTTAGATTTATGAAAAAAGGAGGATGTGTTTTGTGAATTGTGTCTTTAGGTGAAATGTGTTTATGGTTTTGGCAAACAGGGGCTACTTTTATTAAATGTGTTTAGAGGACTGGTCATTTGGTTTAGAGAATTGTCTTTTGTGTTTTAGCAACTGGGAAAAACTGTATTGTCAATTTATTAATGCAGGAAATGTTTAACAGAGTTCACAGCTAGCTCTGTTACCATAAGTAAAAGTAGTCCCAGGCAAATGCATTTAAGGCCTTTATTTCAGATGAAAGAAAACAGAAACCTCAGAATAAAATGAATAAAAAAGTGCAAACAGAGGTGAATAAACTCTTCTTCTCTTTGCCTCAAACAGGCTAATAACAGATAGGCAAGGGTTTGTCTTCTTCTGACTTTTGCGTTTGTAGGACAGAATCCCCTCCACACTGCCACCTACTGTTTGGGCCCTGTAACACC
Source organism: Sphaeramia orbicularis (assembly GCF_902148855.1). Lineage (NCBI taxonomy): Eukaryota > Metazoa > Chordata > Actinopteri > Kurtiformes > Apogonidae > Sphaeramia > Sphaeramia orbicularis. The sequence goes on from NC_043972.1 coordinate 56,043,709, forward strand.
CACTCGTACTTGGGCACGGGCCGTGGCACGTGCTTGTGAATGCAACATCTGCAGGAAAGGTGTGAACGTATCCAAGTATAGTACAAACTCAAGTACGCACTGTAAAAGCGCCCTAAAAAACAACGGTTTTCTGCATCAACTTTCCTTGTTTAGGAGCGAGACGTGTTGTCATCACTGTCTCTAGGTGTGTGCCGCACAGCATAAACAAGCAATTTGATTGGCTCATCTGAGTGAGGCTACTGTCGCATTAACTGGAGTAGCAGCACCCGCTGTCTATAGCTGCCACCGTCAGAAAAAATACTCAATGAAAATGATCTATTCTAGTGAATTTATCAGAGATTGGTTGCGGGTCCGGACAGAACCATCACTGGGTCGGGGTCTGGACAATGGTCCGCCATTTGGTGATGCCTGGTCGAATGCGTTAGTTTGTACATGAAACATGTGGCACTAATACTTGACTGTGTCTGTTGTAAACAATGAGATCTGTGTTCACTCTGACTGTACTTTAGTCCAAACTCATCTTCATTCATTTCAACACTAATCTCATCTGTCTTCTCCAGACTCAGTGGCTGTAACCTGTCAGACAGAAACTGTGAAGCTCTGTCCTCAGTTCTCAGATCCCAGTCCTGTAGTCTGATGAATCTGGATCTGAGCAACAATGACCTGAAGGATTCGGGAGTGAAGATCCTGTCAGATGGACTGAAGAGTCCAGGATGCAGACTGGACACTCTCAGGTCAGGGTTCAACAAAGAACACAACACATCATTTCAATGTTTGTCTCCAGTTGTTGGATGGATTGAACTTGTCAGTGGTTGTTTGTGTTGAACTCCAGACCAGTTCTACTGATCTTCAACTGTGTTCAGAGTCTGGAACTCATAGACTTTACACATTGAAGTCATGTTGGTGAAGTCCCATGCATTCACAGACTCTGTTCAATGACTCCAACTCCACTGATCTCCATCCTCAGTTGATGGATGTGATGTTTTGTGTTGCAGATTGTCAGGATGTCTGATCACAGAGGAAGGATGTTCTTCTCTGGTCTCAGCCCTGAAGTCCAATCCGTCCTATCTCAGACTGCTAGACCTGAGCTACAACCATCCAGGAGCCTCAGGACAGGAGCTGTCTGCTCTAGTGGAGGATCCACACTGGAGACTGGACACTGTCAGGTATGGACTGAGCTGATGCATCCACAGATAATGGCAGATAGAACAGGTAGAGCTGACAGGAACCATCTGTGAGAGCTGGGATCCATCCTGTATGAAGGTCCAGCCCATGTTCAAAGACAAACAGACTCAGTCAGTGATTCAGAAGGAACCATTTAGTGGATGTGAACAGAAAAACTTCAGTGGATCAGAGTGATGGAATGTCCATGTTTCCAGCTGCTCTGACCCTCCTCCTCCTTTCAGGTTGGATCCTGCTGGAGTCCGATGGTTGACACAGAGGAGATGTAAGTGTGATTTCATTAGATTGATTAAAACCAACCTGAACCCAAACCAGGACCTGGTTCCACATTCTAAACATCTAAAGTGTTCATGAAGACAGTCAGTTTAGTGGAGGGATGAGCTGATAGCTGACTGGTCAGGACTGGTACCACATGGACCCACATACCCTGAGCAGTGAGTCCTCAGGTCCAGTCCCAGACTGTTTAGTGCATATCAGAGCTCTAGTGTCTTTATGCACATTTACAGTCTGTACTGTCACTGTGGGACAAAGAATACAAATACAACCAAGAAGATCCAAAACACAATAGAGTTCATCAGGATGAGAAGTTTGTCTGAGGAACAAACTCAGATGAAACCACCAAAACACTTCTACAAACTATTATTATCCATCAGATAAAGAATCTGATTCAGTGACCAAAAGTACTGAGTTTAGATCCAATTAGTAAACAGTCAAAGTCACTGTGGAGAAGATTGGAATCTACAAATCCAACATTAGATTCATTAGCAGGAACTGAACAAAAACAACCATTCAACCAAAGATAAAATGCTATGAATCCAAACCAAACCAATGAAAGTCCTTGTTTCGGTCCGTGGTCCGGTCCGTGGTCCATCCTTTGTTCAGTTTGTGGTTCGGTCCATGGTTCGGTCCTGTCTCTTCTATATGGATTCATCAACTCAATCCAACATTTATCACATATGTGTTTTTAGTCCATTTCCACATGTCAGTTCTGTGGTGGATCCATTAAACCAGTTTGTTCCAGTGGGCCGTCCTTCACTGGACCATTTGTGTTGTTGGTTTTTTTCTTGCTGTCAACATGATTGTAAACACACACATTTGATCAGAGCCCTGAAGCTGTTGGGACATCTGAGCCCAGTCCAAACCATGACAGAAACATTCACCCTTCATGTTGAACACTGGCTCCATCCTCTAACTGTCTTCAGTGCAGATTCCTGCTCATAAACCTCCGAATGGTTTTGTGTGTCAGCTCCATCCAGCCTCTCTCTGAACTGTTTGGATGATGCTCTTATCAAATCCATCCACACGTTTGGACACTTCCACTCACTTGTTCTTTTCAACACTTCCTTTAATGGTTCACATATTGAATTGATCTAAACCCGGGGCTCAAATCCATCATTTGTCCCATTTTTTGTGTTTCTGTCAAGAACTGAAAATATGTTCAATACCATTTGATTTTCTGTTTGACAAAGAAAGAAAATCCAGTCCTTTAAAATGTTGAATCTGTTGTTTCTGATCAGGAAAATCAAACAGGAAAATTAAATCTATTCTGTTTTTATTGAATGTCTGTTGGTGAAAATGTGCTCAGAAACAACAGATCTGTCTATAAAACACTGAATTTATCTGTTATTGATCAGTATTGATCAGAGTCAGACTCACACGTGATCATCAGTAACAGTTGAATTGAACCCAGTGATGTGATCAGACTGTCAGTCAATCAGCTGATCACTGATCAATAACTGCGGCTGGATTATGTTTTCTTCTGTCCATCAGATTTCTGTGAACTCACCCTGGATCCAAACACAGTGAACAAACGCCTCAAACTGTCTGAAAACAACAAGAAGGTGGAACGAGTGGAGGAGGTTCAGTCATATCCTGATCATCAGGACAGATTTGAGGACTGGGTACAGGTGATGTGTTCAACTGGTCTGACTGGTCACTGTTACTGGGAGGTCCAGTGGAGTGGAAACGTTCATATATCAGTGACTTACAGAGGAATCAGAAGGAAAGGAGTTAGTGATGACTGTGGGCTTGGAAGAAACGATCAGTCCTGGAGTCTGGAGTGTTATAGAGGTGGATACAGTGTCTGGCATAAATACAAATGCACAGACCACCCTCAGTCCTCCTCCTCTTCCTCTGGTACAGTATCAGTGTATGTGGACTGTCTTGCTGGATCTGTGTCCTTCTACAGAGTCTCCTCTGACAAACTGATCCACCTCCACACCTTCAAAACCACATTCACTGAACCACTGTTTGCAGGATTTACACTGAGGACACCAGGATCCACAGTGTGTTTGTGTGGTGTGTAGCTGTGTTGTGTGTTTTTATAGTAATGTAGTGTGTTTGTGTAGTAGTTTTGTGTGTGTTTGTGTAGTTGTGTTGTGTGTGTGTAGTTGTGTTGTGTGTTTGTGTAGTTGTGTCGTGTGTTGACAGTAAAATACGATCCAAATTAAATCAAATCTGTCTCTCTCCACTGTTGTGAATCCGTCTTTTTGTCTCCATCAGTGATTCAGACAGGTACAAATCCCACAATGCATCTGTACATGTTTTGGAATTTCCCTGGCTCCCAAATGAGACAATAGATTAGCATTAGCATTAGCAGCAATGCTAACGGCGCCATCGTCCATTTTGCCAGTTTCCCGGGCTTTGCTGTGCAGTAGTGACCCCATGTATCCCACAATGCATCAGTGTGACTTGTGGTTGGTGCCACAGTGCTGTTGTGGGCTCAGTAACTGTGGTTTGAGTGTAAATCCAGTGGTTTGGAGCTAAATGTGTGTTGGATTAGTGGAGCTGGAGCCTGGTTGTAAATGTTGTGGTGTTTGTTGGACCAGTGTTGGAGGCAGTAACACTCACCCATCCATGGACACACACACAGGAGCAGCTGTCAGCCCTCACACACTGATCTGAGAACAGCCTTAAACCCACAAACACCAGGGGACACATCTGGACTCATTCAGTAGCACACAGACACTAGATCTGCTCTGAAGGCTCATTCTGTGGTCCACTTCACACTGATTCTCTGGACAGGGGTCAGTAATGTTGGACATGAGCGCTGACTTTGGACCGACCCAACAACGGCACAGTTTACAACTGACACTAATACGTTTAGTGTGTGTGAGTGAAATGACACTAAATAAAGAAATGAGTCCAGTTCAAAAGCACCACACAAACACTACATATCAGCACAAATGTCTGCACACACAATCAGAAATGGACCCCATCAAATGTTCAAATATCAAGGTGAACCCAATAAACCACCGCTGTCAAACATGGGGCCCGTGGGCCAAAAGTGGCCCACCAAAGGGTCCGGTCCGGCCCATGGGATGAGTTTATGAAATGTCCAAATGACACTGAAGATATGAACAATCATTTGAGTTCAGAGGACACATAGACCAATTCCATCTGAGCTCAGAGCAGGAAAATACTGTCAGAACATCCACAAAGACTGAAAACTACACAGTTTTCTATTTGTTTTAGTGGAAGAAAAATGTAAAATTACATGAAAATTTTTACCTTCATAAACTATTTTAATGATCTTTACAATTCTGACCAACCTGAAATATCTTCATATAAATCAGTGTAACTGGACCAATATTCTGCCTGTTATTAAATGTTTTGTGTATTTGTAGATTCACTGGGATCTGTACGTTGTTATGAAGTTGTAAATGATAAAATGAGACACAATAGTGTTATTATTCCACTTATTTTTTCATAATACATCCCACGGTTGTTCATAATGTTCATATTTTTAAGGGATGGTTTGTAGATGTAATTTTCTAATTCTAAAAGAAGAAAAAAAAAGAAAGAAAAAAGAAAGAAAAAAAATGTAATTGGACTTTTTTTACTCTGAAACATAGACAAAAGTTTGTAATTGACATTCTTTCTCTATTATTCTGATCTTATTTTCCTGGTTCTGATCCACTTCAGATCATATTGGGCTGAACATGGAACCTGAACTAAGATGAGTTTGACACCTGTGGAATAAATGATAAGTGGACATAGAACGATACAGGCTGAGAAACGGTCCGAGGTAAACCAGTTCAAGTCCACAGTGAACGGGTTCATCCAGTGGATCTGAACCAGCAGCAGAACCATGAGGCAACAGGAGGAAGAACACAAGGGTCCACGGTGGAAAAAGCACCTGAGCAACAACAGGGAACCCACAGACAAACACCACAAGACCACTATGTAGACCAGGACCACACTGGACCATGGGACAGGAACCACAGGAGACACATGGGCTTCATATACAGGGGTTGAATGGACACAGGTGAAAGACATGAAGGAGGAGACGGCCATCAGGTAGGACAAGAAGTCAATGCAAAACACACAAGCAACAGGAAACACACACAACCTACACACAAAACACACACACACGACTAGTACAACACATAGAAGAGAGGAGTTCAAGTATGACATATAAACCTCAGAAATCTGCAGAATACGCCCAAACGTGGACGTATGAATGAGTCCAACTCTTCAGAATGGAACTTCAGTAGCACTTGTGTAATGTGAGGCTGGAGCGCCAACGGAAACAGTCCAACACTGACATTTCAAAAACACCACCAATCACACATGTGATTGTGTGTGCCATAATCATAGACTAAACATTATGGACAGTGGTTGGATTGATAGTGAGTACACAGCAGTGGGTGGATATTGGTAGGGACGTGTCCCTAGTGTCCCCATCCAATTCTACGCCCCTGATATTAAATAAAATGAGCAAAAATGAATAACAAATTAACAAAATAATGAATAATACAAAAAAAAGCAAAAACTGAACTAAAATGAAGTAAAAAAGAATAAATTAAGCAATAAAATGAACAAAAACATCCAAATACAGAGGATAATATTGTAATAAATGACTTCAGAAAGGTTAAATACAGACAAAAACACTGTCATCTTCTACATGCAGCACATTCAAAACAGTCTCCTGCTGACCTGGACCTGCTACTGTTTACCTCCAGAAAAAACAGACCCACAGATGATGGTGTTTCTACCATGCTCCACCTCCCGTTGTCTGATGTTGAGCAGAAGAACACCTACAACAGGCTGCTGTTCATAGATTTCAGCAGTGCCTTTAATCCCATCATCCTGCAGCAGCTGGTGGAAAAGCTGCAGCTGCTGAAGGTGGACGACAGCATCTGACAGTGGCTCTAGAACTTCCAGACTCAGCCACAGCAGACAGTTAGGGTGGACGAGCGCACATCTAAGACCATCCCAGTGAGCACAGGACTCCACAGGGCTGCGTCCTGAGTCCCCTGCTCTTCAGCCTGCTCACCTTGGACTGCACTGCCAGGTACTGCAGCAACCACATGTTGAAGTTGGCAGATGATACAACGGTGGTGGACCTCATGAAGGAGAACAGTGAGTCTGCATACAGGGAAGGAGTCAAACAGCTGAGTTCATGGTGCACTTCCCACAACCTCTTCCTCAATGTGGACCAGACCAGACCAGGGAGGTTGTTGTGGATTTGAGGAGGTCTGGTAGACAGGATCCTGCACCATTCCACATCAACAGGACTGCTGTGGAGAAGGTCAGCAGTGGGAAGTACCTGGGGTCCACACTGACCACAACCTCACTTCAAACACTAACACTTCGGTAGTTCTGAAAGGAGCTCAGCAGCGGCTCCACCCCCTCCACAGACTCAGGAAAACAGGCCCCCCCACCACACACCTCCCCACCTCCTACAGGGGCACTGTCCAAAGTGTCCTGACCTATGGCTCCACCTCCTGGTTCAGGTGCTGCAGTGCACAGGACAAAAAGCAGCTTCACACACTGGTCAAGACAGACACAAAAACCGGTGGTGCCCCCTCCCCTGCCTGATCGAGCTATAGCAGCAGCACTGCATCAGCAGAGCCCCCCCCCCCCCCCATCATCATAGGCCTGCTCCATTCCTTCCATCCCATCTTCTCCCTTTGGCCATCAGGGAGAAGATCCAGCAGCATCAGTTGTAAAACTAGCAGAAGGCTGAACAGCTGGTTTCCCCAGGCGATAAGACTTATAATGGGCTGTCCCCCCTCCCTACATACACCCCCACACTCACCCTGGACAGTTAGTCACCTGTCGAGTTCACAGACTGAATGCACTATGGACCAATGGACTGATTTGATCTGGTTTGGATTTTTCTTCTGATGTTTTTAATCCAGTTTATTTATGATGATGTTTATTTATTTATTTGCCGTTGCTACTGCACTGGAGTCACAGACTGAGGAACAAAGTCTCATTCTCTTGTGTATGTAAGTGCACAGTGAAAATGACAATAAAAATCCTTGAACACTGATTGACCAGTAAAACCAGTGGAGTTGGATCAATGACAGTGGATGGACACACTGGGTTTATATAGATGAAATAAAACAAGGAACAAAAATGAATACAATATTGACTAAATCCTAAAGAACATGAAAAAAATAAGCAACAAATGAACCAAAATTTAGTCAAAAAGAATCAAATAAGCAACAAGATGAACAAAAACAGCCAAAGTGATCAATAAAATGAACAAAAATGAATAATAAACCAATGTAACATGAACAAAATAAGACCCAAACTGAACAAAAGTGAAGAAAAACTAATAAACCCATGGAGTTGGATCAATAAAACTGGATGGAAACACTTGTTTTTACATTCAATTACTGATCTATTTTTTATTTTTGAACATAGAAAATACAGGATTTATAGTGATAACATGCAAAAGACAGAGGATAATATTAGAATAAATGCTGATAAATCACTTAATAAAAGTTAAATACAGAGAAACTTTCATTTGGGAACTGACACTAAAATAACACTGAGTCTTTATGGGTTAAAATCCAAAACATATCAACACTTGAACAACTTCTGCTCATCAAGTGAAGTTCCAATGAACCAAATGAAAGGGCAGAAAAAGTGGAGTGAACTGATTTGGCTTCAACTGAACGTCAACTAATGTGTGTTGGAAGCACAGAGGCAGCATTAAAACAGGAAAAGAAGTCTGAAATCCAGAATATAGCAGAGGAGGCCACGGCCAATAGTGGATTCATTCATGTTCATTTCATGGACAGTGAGAGTGAGAAGGAGGTTTGGGTCCAATTACTGCAAAAAAGTGGACTACAACACTGTCAAATGTGTGTGTTACAATTGCTCCAACACAGTTAAAGTACAGAAAAAAAAGCAACTCAGCATCAAGGAAAAATAAATAAATAAGTAAATAATAAACAATTTTTATGCTGTTATGTACTAGAAATGTACAAGAGATTTACAGGGGGGGTTACAATATTCCTATTATAATGTGTCGTTTTGTTGAAAATACAAATGTGCAAAAATGACACTTGTTAGAGATGTTTCTAGATCTGAAAAATATGGTCCTGAGTGCAAATATAATCCTGCATGGGAAAATATAATCCTGAATAGATTATATGTCAGATAGGGTGTGTGACACTCAGAGGGAGGAATTCTAGAGTTTAAAGGTCACAGGCAGGAATGACCTCCTGTTCTGAGGTGGATCTGGATGGAATGAGTGGTGAAGTGATTAAACTAATGAAAGTTTGTACTTAGAAGAAATTGTTGTGAAACTAGTACAGGTAGTTTTTAATGATAAAACAAAAATATATATGCATACATTTCTGTATTTGTGTCTTTCTTACCTGTGAAGTGTGAGTGTCATTTAGCTGAATTAGGCTTTTTACAATTTCATACTCATAGCATAGGAATGTTATTTAGGGTAGAAGCTAGTTTTAGTTTATTTGCATATAAAATTAATAAGGTTTTTACAGAGGAGGTTAGAAGCTGTTTAATTTAAAAAATGTTGACATAAACACCAATAATCATATTCAAGCAAAAAAAATAATGCATCAGGTGTGTGACAGTCTGTGCAGAGACATAAGCCAGTGCAAGGCATTTTTTTTTTTTTTTGCAGGCGCAATTTCCTCCCAAACACGGACGTGTTTTGCAAATGCAGTGGAACTAACTCCAAAACCACTTTTGGAGCAGGGGAGTCATCCAGCAGACAACCAATGATTCTCCCTCCATCCTCCATCCATGCTGCTCTGTTGGAGACACAACAGGTGAGTTTTACAGACTTTGCCTGGAAAAGAGTAAACACTCTGGCTTATTCTGGACCAAATGTCTGGAATGGGTTTGCCTCTGGGGCAGCATTGACCTTCTTGTACAGATAATATGTGTATGGTTTGGAGCAGCTCTGATGATACATGGCCTCTGAAGCTTCAAGATCTGTCCCACATAAATGAATGAGAAGCCTTTCATGTTTACGTCCCTCTGCCGCTGTGAGCAGGTTACCTGCACTTCGTGTTTCACATCTGAAAGATTTTCTCTTCTCCTTTTTCTGTTAATGTCAGTAACATATTGATTCTTCTCACATATTGGGCAGCCAACTGAAATGTATTTAGAATTTTAATGCCTGTTTTTTTCATATTTTATTATTATTATGAATATTGCATTATTGCTTTAATGCCGTAAGTTTTTTGTAAATGCTGATGTTTGTAGTGCCTTGCCATGTCCTGTTGTCTCTACAAGAAATTGTATTTTTTGCAGTAATAAAAAAAACTAAATTGTCTATTGTCTTGATGAAAACTTGAATGCTGAGTGACTGCTGTGGGTGCTTTCATTAAGTGTGTTGTGTAGGTTACAATGCACTGATTGAGACGAGCACAAGTTATTCATCAAACAAGATATAATTTATTTGAATAATCTGTAAAGTCAAAAACCATACAACATACATGCGTACATATACACATATACACGTATGTATACACATACATACATACATACATACATACACTGTATTGCCAGAAGTATTTGCTCACCTGCCTTGACTCGCATATGAATTTAAGTGACATCCCATTCCTAGTCTATGGGGTTCAATATGACGTGGGTCCACCCTTTGCAGCTGTAACAGCTTCAACTCTTCTGGGAAGGCTGTCTACAAGGTTTAGGAGTGTGTTCATGGGAATTTTTGACCATTCTTCCAGAAGCACATTTGTGAGGTCACACACTGATGTTGGACAGAAGGCCTGGCTCTCAGTCTGCGCTCTAATTCATCTCAAAGGTGTTCTATGGGGTTGAGGTCAGGACTCTGTGCAGGCCAGTCCAGTTCATCCACACCAGACTCTGTCATCCATGTCTTTATGGACCTTGCTTTGTGCACTGGTGCACAGTCATGTTGGAAGAGGAAGGGGCCAGCTCCAAACTGTTCCCACAAAGTTGGGAGCATGGGATTGTCCAAAATGTCTTGGTATGCTGAAGCATTCACAGTTCCTTTCACTGGAACTAAGGGGCCGAGCCCAGCTCCTGAAAAACAACCCCACACCATAATCCCCCCTCCACCAAACTTTACACTTGGCACAATGCGGTCTGACAAGTATCGTTCTCCTGGCGACCACCAAACCCAGACCCATCCATCAGATTGCCAGATGGAGAAGCACGATTCATCACTCCAGAGAACACGCCTCCACTGCTCTAGAGTCCAGTGGCGGCGTGCTTTACACCACTGCATCCGGCGCTTTGCATTGCACTTGGTGATGTATGGCTTGGATGCGGCTGCTCGGCCATGGAAACCCATTCCATGAAGCTCTCTGCGCACTGTTCTTGAGCTAATCTGAAGGCCACATGAAGTTAGGAGGTCTGTAGCGATTGACTCTGCAGAAAGTTGGCCACCTCTTCGCACTATGCGCCTCAGCATCCGCTGACCTCGCGCCGTCAGTTTACGTGGCCCACCACTTCGTGGCTGAGTTCCTGTCGTTCCCAAACACTTCCACTTTCTTATAATACAGCAGACAGTTGACTGTGGAATATTTATGTAGCCCCTTGAAAATGTAAATGGGTTTACTAAGTGTAATTTAGTTCTAACAGGTTCATTTATGTGTAAATTCATGACATGCAGATGTAATTGCTTTGTGTGGCCACAGGAGGGCACCTCATGCATGCTTGGTGGAAAAAAATACTCCGGAAGTACGGCATTGCATGTTGGGAAGAAGAGACGCTAAGCTAGGTAAAATACAGAAGCTAACACGAGATACTTACGAGGAAGATAAAAGTTTATGAGAGACTGTTTTATTTTCATAGTTCCAAGTCTGTATTTTGAGTTTCACAAGCAAGCGCCTGCAATCCGGCGACTGGGGCGATTGTTTTGTTTCGTTTTTTTCCAACCGAAGACTCCGGTGAGTGATATATTAATAATAGTGTGCTATGGTTGATTATGTTAAGCTGCTAACATGCTAATAGGCCCGTATATTTTCGGTTGTTATAAATGTGAAATATCGAAAATTCTTTCATAAAAAACCAATCGGAGTCGATAGTAAATGTTGCAAGGATGTTGTTATCTGTCAAATTATTGAGTTGAGCTGGAAATTAATTTGTTTTATATGATCGATGGTGATTTCCACTGCGTCAATTTGGACGCCATGTTCAATGTTGTAGAAGTGAAAAGCGTGCGCTGAAGCTCACGGGCACGTTCAGTTTTGATATAAATGTGTTGGATTCATTTTGAGATGGTTGTAGATGTATTTATAAGTGTATCTAAGAGTCATGATTGATTATTGGGAGAAAAAAAATGTTTTGTGTTACATGATTTAGATGATGCTGTTAAACAAAAAAAGACACAAACTAATGGTGACTTGAGATTTTTTATTTGTCTCATGGTACAGTTGCTTATTTCTTTGTGGTCAGTATTATCAGTTACATTTGAGTAAAAGAGAGAGAGATGGATAATTCTGTACAGAAAGTGATGACTGCTAGTTAACTTTGTGTTCTACTATGCAGATTGTTTTTTTTCTTATGCTGAGTTTTTGGATCTACATCGAGCCGAAAGCAAGGTTTTCTTTGTCTAAGACGACACGGGATTGGCGAGGATGCTGAATCCTTCATCTTCATCGTCTTCATGAAGAGTCGCACCTGAAGGAAACAACCTGACAGCACGCAGTAACCACACATACACACACTACCCGGGTAGAACTAACACACACAATATACTTGAACTGACACAAATTCAAACTAAACTTTGGACTGGACTTTGAACTTTGATATTGGCAGCAACGGCTGTCAGAGGACACTTTAATTGTTATTGTTTTGTTTATGCTAGAATTTTTGGATTCTGAGTCAATTCTGGTCTTATGGTTGTAATAAATACAATGTTGTTCACTGTAAACTAACCATCCCTCACTCCTTGAGTCGAATTGGTGTGAAGTACTAACATAGGTGTCATTACCGTGTTACATTTAGGAGCGAGGAAATTTCACGACTGAATTTGTTGCACAGGTGGCATCCTATCACAGTTCCACGCTGGAATTCACTGAGCTCCTGAGAGTGACCCATTCTTTCACAAATGTTTGTAAAAGCAGTCTGCATGCCTAGGTGCTTGATTTTATACACCTGTGGCCATGGAAGTGACTGGAACACCGGATTCTGATTATTTGGATGGGTGACCCAATACTTTTGGCAATATAGATTATGTACATACACATACATACAACCATAAGATACAACATATTATCCACATAACCTACTGTGTTTTCAAGCATTCATACCATACATTGGTGATACACCACTGCATCAGAAAACATGACTAAAATGCAAAGCTAATCTGTTTGACTGCTTGGATACTGTCTGTCTCATCTGGCAGATCAGTTCCAAGTACATCCCAACAAAAGATTTTCCCATAAACACACTGTTTTAGAAGATAGCAAAGACGTGGTGTTAACAGGAGACTGAAGTGAGAGGAAACCTAAGTTGTTTACTTCCTGGTTGTCCATGAAACTTAATGCAAATCATTCATTATCATTAGTTGTCCTGCAGGTTTGCCTGCACAAAACTAATAGTTTTTAAAAAGACTATATTTAATGTCGGTGCCTGAGGCAACGAAGGAAACCATTTCTATGGAGTTTGGCCGATTTTTTTACTATATCATCATTCAAAGAAATCACACACAGCTTCTCAGTATTGATCAAAAATGAGGTATCGTGGTCTGGCCCACCATCTATTAGTTTGATGTCAATTCTTGATTAAATGTTCCCGCTAAATGCTTTGAAGTGACTCTGAGTAAATGCTTGAACATATCACAGCCTTTTACAGGACAGTTTGATGCACTTTTGTGTCTGTACATTTTATTTTCTTCATTTTGGTCAGATTTAATCCGTGTCCACATGATGTTTGTGTGAATTTTTAAGTGGTGCTCGCTTTAGAACTAAAAGGGTGGAGCTGTTCCAGAAAGGTGGAGCTGTACCAGTGTCAACCCCACCCACCACCAGAATCAGCCACGGCCAACAGTTCTGAAGAGGCACTTCAGGAAGCGACCTCTAGTCTGTACGTACATCTACGGTGCCACAGCTGCATTCAGATATAGTGTATTTGTGAAAGACTGTGATTCAGGCTGTTAGTGAATTAATTTCAGTGACGTCACATTAATGACTGTTCTAACATTTGGCGTAAGTTACCCAGTTAAACATATGGAAGTGTACGAATTCCTAGTCGGTTAACTGTTCATATGGGATAACTGTCTGTGCATTTAACCAAAATCACATAATCCAGTGTTAAAGGATGTTAGTCTGCTCTGGCTCTCAGCTCTGTCCTGTGTTGATAGTTCTAATAGATGTTCGCTCTATTCATCATTCAGTCAGATAATTAATAATAACATAATTAAAATAACATAATTTTTTCCTCAGAATTGAATGATTCCATAATTGTTTCCTTCTGCTTGGTCTAAAAAATTAACTGTTACTGACTACCACATCTTTTTTTCTTGATTTCTTTTAGTGTTTCTTAAAGCCAGAAAGTTGGCATTTGAAGTGACTTTAGTTTTGTGTCATGTCTGTGATCTGCTTTTTTTCTACAAAATTAAACAACTGAATGAACATCCCCCAAGACTGGTGATTCCATAATTTTTGCCAGGGGTTGTACTTGTTTTGGAAACGGTATTTATGAAAGAGAAATGACAACTTAAGTAATTCTGTAACTCTGTATCTTGTGTCCTAATTGTTCCTCATCATCATATTCTCAGTGGTCTTCTCCAAGACTCCATTCATGAGGCACAGGGGGTTGGAACTGTTTGATGAATATGAAAATGATGTGAATCAAGTGCTCTGGCCTTTGCAATCTGCAGAGTTCAACCAATTTTATTTATTCTTTTTTTTTTTTAAAGAAAAACACATCTCATTAGAGTAAGGCATATTTGGTATGTTCACCAACACATCCTCTGGATTATTGAATCTACCTCTGCCCTGTGCACGCTGGTTCTGGAAGTCTATCACTGGGCGAGACTGAACCCACAGACTGAACCAGGGGCGGGACTAAACCTGGTTCAATGGGTGTCTCTGATCCTGGGTGGTTCTGCAGCCTGAACTCTGCTTCTGTTTACTTTCACTTTCCTCCTCCGTCATCTTCCGTCCAGGTCTGTGCATCTGAAGGTAAAGTTCTCCTGTTTAACCCTTTAACGGCTCTTTAATGACGGTGGACACTGTGGGTCTGGACTTTAGCTCCGGTTTGAACCGTAAACACTTTGCCTCTCGGTGTCAGTTTAACCAGTTTTCAGTCAAACGGAGCCGGATTCGTCATCGAGGCCTGTTGAAGGGGGTCCGATTCTGAGGAGGAGGTTCTGGACTGAAACCACATATCGATCCTCTGTTCGTCTGATCATGGCTGGTTTGACACTAACAGTGGAACGTTAGAATCAGTGAAGCTCCGTGCATCTGACGAACCGACACCGGTTAGGGTTAGGAAGTGCGGAACTTTAGCGTTGTTGTAACTGCGTCGCAGAACCGGGTAAAGACCGAAAGTTAGTGTGTGTGTGTGGGGGGGGGTGGTGGTGGACTTGAACCTGGTCTCGAACCAGAACCACCAAAAACAATCATCAAATACCTTAAAAAACAGTTTTTAGGGAATAAAAACTGGTTGCGTGGACGCCCCACCCAGTGTCACCGCGGTGCGTTCAGGGCCTGTGGGAACTCCTGGAAAACTTCTGGAGACCCTCCAATTAAAACTGTCCATGAAAAAAATTACTGCTATAAAATCATTATGCATCTGTTTTTTCTGTATTAATCTATCAGACCTCTTCAGTTCAACTCAAAACTAGCAAAAGGTCACGAATTTTCAGAATTTTAACCCCGGAGGATTAAAGATTTAGTCACCCTGGAGCCAATCACAGTAGGTTTAATGTGTTGTTGCGCTCTCCGCCCGGATGTTCGAGGGAGAGGACTGCGTTGTGTGAGTTTTTGAAACAGGCCACGGGCCAGGATGGTTCCTCTTGCACCCCCCCCCCCCCCCTCACACACACACACACACAAAATCCGATAAATTTGGTATCATTGGAGTCCTTGGGATGTCTAGATTACAAATATAACTGGTAACAGTAAAAAAAAACAAAAAAACAAAACAAAACTGTGACTCACTGTGACATATCAACAGTTTTACTGACCTACCATAAAACATACAAAATGGCTAAAAGGAAAATCTGTAATTTACCATTTGATACAAAAACTCATTAAATCCTCAGTTTTTTAGATAATTGAACATATAAAGCACAAAATTAAAAACTAACTGTATGCCAAATCATTTACTTTTTAAATAATGCATCTATCCTTATTGTGTCTAGAGATATACTAGAGTAAAGTATGGCATGGTATAAACAATAAACACCTGTATCACAATGCATGATCATGACCTCAATAAATGTTTGTTCTTCACAATTCTCCATACATTTGGCTAAACAACAAGAAAGCTCGGTGTCTTAGCTTCCATCTCCTGCAAAAAGTAATCCAGTTGGACAAATATTGGCAAAGATACCATATGTTTCAATGAGTTATGGATAAAATGGAGAAATGAAAACTGAAGACTGCATAATTATCTGTTTTATAACTTGACATTAAACTAAACTGTAACGTGCTTTGGGTGTTAACAGGCCAGAACTTTAGATATGAACATTTCTTCTGCCAGAATTTTCACCCATATGAAATGTTGAATATGTCTCAATATGTCCAATAGTGTTGCTCTTTATCTACGTTATCCATTGATATCTTTTATTTGCAGTGATATTTTGTGACTGACCAAGACAAGAAATGTTTGTGTCTAAGGACTGAATATGTGTTTCTCAAAAATATTTCAGTACTTGACGCTCCAAGTCAACTGTTATCACCCTGACATTGAGTTTCATTTTCTGCAGAGGGATAGTGTCACATTTTACTTAAGGTATTTATAGAAATTTTTAACATTTTAACACCTCTTTCTGCAGCATCGTTAATGACAAGTAGCTCCGAGACATTCATTCATTTTCTGAACCCACTTTATCCTCACAACAACAACTCGCCAGTTCATCTCAGGGCTGAACATATAGAGACAAACAATCATTCTCACATTCACACCTATGGGCAATTTAGATTAACCAATTAATTTATCAGCGCATGTCTTTGGATGGTGGGAGAAAGCCAGAGTACCCGGAGAGAACCCACACAGACACAGGGAGAACATGAGGTCATCGACCCCATCGACTGGTGTTGGAATTGAACCCAGGACCTTCTGTCTGTGAGGCACCAGTGCTAACCACTGCACCACCGTGTCACCCAAGACGATAGCCCTCATTTCTCTGTACTGTGGCTCTTCCTCCCACTGCTCTGGGGGTGCTTCTAGCCATGCCCCATCCATGCCTAGGAGGTCAAATATCAGCCAGGACTGGGGTCCCACAAGATCCTCCAGGTCAGGCTGCTGTCCATGCCTCTAGTGAATGCTGCAGGTTTGGGCTTGGCCTGCAGTTGTCTTGCCATGGCTGCTTTGGTTTCTATTGGTACTTCTTTATCAAACAGACTTAGTACCACAAGAGACTCAGTCAGGTACCACATGTGACACAGTATGGATGTCTGTACTGTAGGCACTTTAGTATCCATTTAGTATCCATTAAGCATGGTAATGCATTTAAAAACAGCATTTTTTGGCATTTTTTGATGGGCCCTTCATACTTTACGGTGGGGGGGGTCAAACGTTGATGGATTTTGCTGAAATTTGTTGGGGGGGCTATTATCATGTTGGAGATTAACTGGTTCAAATAACACCGTGATCTGAAGAGAAAAGTGATTTTTGAGATGCCCTATTTTGTATGTTATACGGTAGGTCAATAAAACTGTTGATATGTCACAGTGAGTCCCAGTTTTTTTACTGTTACCAGTTATATTTGTAATCTAGACATCCCAAGGAATCCCATGATACCAAATTTATAGGATTGTGTGTGTGTGTGTGTGTGTGTGTGTCGGGCGGGGGGGGGGGGGGGGGGGGGGGCATCCTGGCCCGTGGCCTAAAAAGACCACGAACTAGCGACGTGTCCTCACTCGTCCATAGTTTATTCAATGACAGCCATTTCAATAACGATCTCAACTACGCACATGCGTACAACAACTTCCTCTGAGACAGTATCAATCGATCAGACATGAAACATGAAACAAAGCAGTGTATTGATAGTTTTAAATAAAACCTTTGAAAATGCATTAGCTTTTAAAACAGAATGTGTTATGGTTTTAATAACAACCATATTAAATGTAATATTAAATTTGTATAAAACTGTATTTTCCCTCATTAACTAAATATAAATGTAATTATACTGTACCTGTGTACTTCAGTACCAATATAATGCTATGATAATACCTGAGAACAAATAGACTTCTTAATGACCCATGGAGAACACTTAAACAAAACAATGCACTTTTTAAGTTACAAAAAAATAAGGCATTTTCACCTGTCACATTGTCTTTATGTGATGGATGATTTTCTGTGTCTTAAAGTGACATATGAAGGACCAGAATGATCCCAAATATATAAGTGTATGGAACATGTACATTTATCACCAACTAAAATCTGTCACAGACATACAGAGAAAAAAATCCCTTTTGAAGTTCTGGAAATGATTTAGTAATGTATTGTAATTAACAGATTTATTCATAGATAAATTAATAATAAATTGATTGATGATTAATTTGAAGCAGAAACAGTGTTTTCTGCTGCACATTTACACTGTGTCAAAGCATCAATGTGACGACCAAAGAAACGAGCCAATCACTATTCAGTAACATGTCATGTGATGGTTCAGAGCTCCTCCCACTGCAGGCGTTGACTCCTGATGTCTTTACAGATGAGACTCGGGTTGATCCTGGAAACAGCTCAGCGGTGACGAACACAAACCCTTTTCTGTTGGACGTCCACAGGTGAGTTTTATCTGTGACTCTTTGAATCCAATCAGGACGCTTTGATCTGAGTCTGTGACAATAAACTGATCTGGAAACACTTTACACATGTTTCTGAAGTTTAAAGTCAGTCTGGATTCATGACGTTGTTTTTACTGGACTCTGATAATGGTTGACCTTTGACCTTTCACATTCACAGTTTAGTCAATTATTGATGAACTACAATCTGATCAGGTGATAAAGAGCTGCTGTTTAGGTCAAATAAACCAACTTCAACATGTTCATGACCTTCCTCAGTCATCGTCTACAGATAAAAGTCAGACACAATAGGACACAAACACTTCCTGTGAAACCTTTCAAAATAAAAGTAGATTGAGCTGCTGTTTATCATGTAAAGGATGAATCAGTGTGGATTCAGGTCTGGACTGATGATTTGTGTTCTGATGTGGATTCAGCAGAATGGATCAGAGTGAGGACAGAGAGGAGGGACCCCCTCTCTGGAAGACCATCCACAGACCCCCTACAGGACCTGGACCTGATCCCAGATCCGGACCTGGAAGCACACCTGGACCTGGACCTGGACCCAGCTGTGTGTCCATGAAGAGTGATGACTCCATGGAACCCCCACTGCTTTTTAAAAGAGGACATGTTTGTGATCCTCAGTAAGTGAACGTCAGTATCAGAACAGCACTGAGTGACCCTCGGTGGACGAACATACAAGGTGCAGATAAATGACTCATAGAGCTCAGTCTGAGTTTAGGTCTGAGGGTCCACTGATCTGTTTCAGCTTTAACACATTCTTATCTTAGACCTGGACCCTGAGTCCTCACATATGAGCATCAGGTCAGAGGTCACAGCAGAGTCAGAAAACATTTGACAGAGAACAGCATCTCCTTTAACATCCACATGAAACTGGATTCTTCTGCAGTAGGATATGAATCACACTAAGACCACAGTTTAATGTCAGAGTTCAGCACTAAAACCACTGTACCATCAGTGTTCACAGTCCTGGACCTGGACCCAGCTGTGTGTCCATGAAGAGTGATGACTCCATGTTTTTCCCAATATGTTTTGAAACAGGATGTGTTCTGGAGACTCAGTAAGTGAACCTCAGATCCAGTGGTGGTTCATCAATAGAGGGTGCTAGGGCGCCGCCCACCGGTCTCACATGGAGAAGAAGACGATAGGAATCACCGAAAATAATTTTACAAAAACATCAATATTCAAATAAATGAGTAATACGTGATACAGGCCGTGAGTACTGTGTATAATCTGCATTCAAGTGGAGTTTAAACATATTCTCTGTCATTTAGTGAACAGTCAACTGACATGTTTCCTGTTTGGGGCAAAAATCTGCGCCCAAGGCTCTGCCTTTATCATAACAGACTCTCATTATAAATGGTACATGAACAGTAGACACCCTCCAATACAAGAGACAGGAGAACCTTGGCCCCACCCACAGGAGTAAACGTCACATGCCAAAAAGAATCAAGACCTTCCTCAAAAATGGAATCAGTGAATAGGTCCATAAGTAAAACTACTGAGACATGACTAAGAGGCTGGATAGATCAGTGGATAAACACTTCACTCCCTCTCTTCAAAATGCATCTGTTGAAGGCTGCTTTCTCTTTGTGAGCACAATTGCATTGTCCAATTTTTAACCTGTCTTTTGCTTTTTACTCTTTTTTTATTGCTTGTTTTATTCTTGTTTAGTGTACAGTGTCCTTGAGTGCCAAGAAAGGTGCCTACAAATAAAATGTATTATTATAATTATAATTATAATTATTATTATTACACAATTGGTTTAGATGCAGGAGGCACAAGATCGATTTTTTTTTTTTTTTTTTTCTCCTAGCCCTTAGGTTGATTTTCCATTTTTTACTGTCATGTGATCTACCCGTACTACCTTCACCCCTGGTCTAAATGCATTTTCCATATTATCAGTGGAACAGAGACTCTTCAGGGACATGTCTCACTTTAACAATAGAGTCATAGAAAAATGTGCGTTTTTGAAGGATAGACAATGAAATTTACAGGTAAAAATACATGATAAACACATACTGTGTATTTTTATTTTAATTGAAATTAATATTCTAAAATAGTGGTGCATGTACTTTGGTGTATCCTAGTGGTGATATGTGGTTATAGTGCACCTGAAAACTGACCTGGATGCTGCACCACCAAAAAATAATTTCACCAGCCGCCACTGATCAGATCTGGTCCAGATTCACCAACAGGGTTTTCAGCTCAGTCAGTCCTAACGTGGTGTTCTATATTTGACCTAAAGTTAGTCCTGTTGAACCGTTGACATCAGATTGTCTTTTTCTTGAGTTTAATAAATGTCAGACACACCAGGGCACTAACACTTCCTGTGAACCTTTCAAAATAAAAGCTGACACTGTTTAGATTTGGTATTAAATATTCATCTCGTGTAAAACAATCAATTAAAGCTGTCAGATTAATGTAACATTAAATTACACAACGTGAATTTGTTACTTATATTAAACTACACTATGTTACAGAAAGTTAGACTTCACTGTGTTATGTTAATTATGTAACACAATATACAACATCAACCAGATCAATGTCAGAGTTCAGCACTAAAACCACTGTACCATCAATGTTCACAGACCTGGACCTGGATCTGGACCCAGCTGTGTGTCCATGAAGAGCGATTACTCCATGGAAACCCCACTGCTTTTTAAAAGAGGACATGTTTGTGAGTCTCAGTAAGTGAACGTCAGTATCAGAACAGCACTGAGTGACCCTCAGTGGATGAACATACAAGGTGCAGATAAATGACTCATAGAGCTCAGTCTGAGTTTAGGTCTGAGGGTCCACTGATCTGTTTCAGCTTTAACACATTCTTATCTTAGACCTGGACCTGGATGAGGGTGAGGAGGTCCATTAATACAGGTGAGGGTGAGGGAGGAGGTCTGGGATCACAGATCCGGACAGGGCACAGAAGAGTCGCCTCAGATCCTGTCATCATTGGGCCCCAGGTGACTACAACTAAAACAGTAGCCCCTCCCCCAAGAGGCAAAAGGGACACAGGCTGCATAGTGATGAACAGACTAAGTAAACTAAATATAGTAAATTATAAGTACAGACTAAAGTGGTCCATAGTACCAGAAACAGGTGATAGGACTCAGTGCTCTGTATTTCCTCCAGTATTATTACTCCTAGTGCAGCTTAGACTGAACTGTGGGTTCAGTCTGTTTTTAAGTAGCCTGACCATAAGTTTTTTAACAGAGGAATGTTTTCAGTCTGATCTTAAATGTAGAGACTGTGTCTTCTTCTTTAATATTAGCTGGAAGCTGATTCCATGCGACAGGAGCTTGGTAACTAAAGGCTCCAGCTCCTACTGTACTTTTACGGACCCTGGGAACTACCAGTAGACCTGCATTCTGAGAGCGAAGTGTTCTGTTAGGATGGTACGGTACCAGAGCATCTGTGAAATAAGAAGGGCCCATACCATTAATGGTCTTATATTTAAGAAGGAGGATTATAAATGTAATTCTAAACTGGACTGGAAACCACTGAAGGACTTGTAGCACAGGGCTGATGTGCTTCGATATGAACCTCACATATGAGCGGTCATTAAGGTGGTCCTTAGTTTTTAAGGTTTCGTTTTTACGTCATTGACCCCTTGAAATGAATTTCTATCAGGAAAAATGTATTTTATAATTTTTGGTGGGATTATTAAAAAGTTTACAGGTAGCTCAAACAGGTTGAAATTTAAAATGTTCATCATTTTTTGTAAAAAATCAGTCATGATCAAATCATGATAGTTTTTTTGGGACTTGATCTCAGAAAAAGTGGAATATTTTAACTGAAAATCAGTGTCAAGTGCATTGGAATCCATGGAAGATATCTGCCATTATCTGGATCTCATAAAATAAAATGTTTAAATTGTTCAATGTCTCCAAAGTTGAAGTGCAGTTTATCAAGGACGCAATGGCACAGAGCAGGATCTGAACCACCAACCCTTTGATTATTGGGTGTCCAGCTCTACCTCCTGAGCCACAATGACCTCAGATGTTCTGTATGAGATAAAAGCAGAAATTGTTCACTCTATGAAAAGTAGCATAGGCAACAACAAACCACCTGTGAGGGCTTCAGCTGATCTCAAATCTGTCAAATCATATGTGACTGTTTTATTTTTAGTGTCAGAAGAAGTGAGACAGTTTAAAATTAGCAGTTTGACAAACTTGTAAAACTTTATGAGGAAGAATAAAAGCAGCTTGGTTGAAATAACATTTTAATGACTGTGAGGCTAAAATTCAGACTCATTGAGGAACCACTCAACAATATTTAAAATGTATGAAGGTTGGTCTGTCTGCATCTTATGTCAAATGGAAAAAAAAAATTAGGGGTCAGAGCCAGAAAACTGTGAACTTTATGTTTTGGCTCTACTGAAGGACCACCCTAATGAGCATCAGGTCAGAGGTCACAGCAGAGTCAGAAAACATTTGACAGAGAACAGCATCTCCTTTAACGTCCACATGAAACTGGATTCTTCTGCAGTAGGATATGAATCACACTAAGACCACAGTTTAATGTCAGAGTTCAGCACTAAAACCACTGTACCATCAATGTTCACAGACCTGGACCTGGACCCGGACCCAGCTGTGTGTCCATGAAGAGCGGTGAATCCATGTTTCTCCTGATAAAGTTTAAAAGATGCCGTGTTTCAGAGACTCAGTAAGTGAACTTCAGATCTGGTCCAGATTCACCAACAGGGTTTTCAGCTCAGTCAGTCCTAACTTGGCGTTCTATGTCCGACCTAAAGTTAGTCCTGTTGAACCGTCGGTGTCACATGGTCTTTTTCTTCAGTCTATGGTTCAGACACTGGCAGGAGAATCACACTAAACCTGATCAATGAAAACCTGCTGTTGTAGTGGGAGCTGGTTCTGGATTATACTGGATCAGAGTCCAGGGTTGATTCCTGGTCCATTGAACACCTTTGTATCATATGTTGTAAGTGCAGTTGGTGAGGAGACACATTGTTAGGACAGAGCTGTTGGTTTCATCCAAATGTAGATGAGATCAACTAAATCGGGGGTGTCCAATCCTGGTCCTCCAGATCTACTATCCTGCATGTTTTAGATGTATCCATCTTCCAACACACCTGATTCAAATGATAAGCCTATCATTAAGCTCTGCAGAAGCCTGATAACGACCGTCAGGTGGACTGGAAGAAGGAAACATTTAAAACATACAGGACAGTAGATCTGGGGCACCAGGATTGGACACCCCTGAACTAAACCCAGTGAGTGTGAAGCTCCAGACTCAGATGTTGATTCTCAGTGGGATCAGCAGGACCAGGACACCGTTCCCTCTACAGGGGGTCATGTGACTCATGTTGATGTCCAGGTGTGTCCACCTGTTGGTGTCAGTGTGGACAGACATAATGTGAGCTCATTGTTGATGATTGGTCCACAGAGTGGAGCAGCAGAGCTCAGAGGTTCCCACTGGTCTACAGGATCAGACTCAGCTGGACTCCATATTTAAGGTGTGTACATGTCCAACATCTACTGGTCCATCTGTTCTGTCCAATCATCTCCTGCTGCTGGTTTCAGGCCAGTGGACATCACTGTGTGTGACTTTGTGTCTTTCATCATGTTTTGTGTTCCAGCTGCTGGAGGAGAACATCTGCACTTTTGTCAAGAACGAACTGAAGAAGTTCCACCAGGTTCTGAGTACAGATTACCCAGAATGCTTAGAGAGTCTGAGTGATGAGGATGAAGAACAGAGGAGGAGCTCAGAGGCTTTTCTGAAGATCACACTGAACTTCTTGCGGATGATGAAGCAGGAGGAGCTGGCTGAGTGTCTGCACCGCAGTAAGACCATTCTGTACAGATTGAACAGATGAAAATACTTGGATTTACTGTGAGACTGATGGTTTTATCTGGGTCTGCATTCAGGAAGTCAGTCTGGAGTTCAGCAGCGCAAACTGAAACGTAACCTGAAGCAGAAGTTTGAGTGTGTGTTTGAGGGCATCGCTAAAGCAGGAAACCCCAAAACCCTCCTGAACCAGATCTACACAGAGCTCTACATCACAGAGGGAGGGGCTACAGAGGTCAACCAGGACCATGAGGTCAGACAGATTGAAACAGCATCCAGGAACCCACACAGACCACCAACAACCATCACATGTGAAGACATCTTTAAAACACCACCTGACAGAGATCAACCAATCAGAACAGTGTTGACAAAGGGCGTGGCCGGCATCGGGAAAACAGTCTTAACACAGAAGTTCAGTCTGGACTGGGCTGAAGACAAAGCCAACCAGGACATCCACTTCATATTTCCATTCACCTTCAGAGAGCTGAATGTGCTGAAACAGAAGAAGTTCAGCTTGGTGGAACTGGTTCATCGCTTCTTCACTGAAACCAAAGAAGCAGGAATCTGGATCTTTGAAGACCTCCAGGTGGTGTTCATCTTAGATGGTCTGGATGAGTGTCAACCTCCTCTGGACTTCAACAACACTCAGATCCTGACTGATGTTACAGAGTCCACCTCAGTGGATGTGCTGCTGATGAACCTCATCAGGGGGAACCTGCTTCCCTCTGCTCACCTCTGGATAACCACACGACCTGCAGCAGCCAATCAGATCCCTGCTCAGTGTGTTGACATGGTGACAGAGGTCAGAGGGTTCACTGACCCACAGAAGGAGGAGTACTTCAGGAAGAGGTTCACAGATGAAGAACAGACCAACACAATCATCTCCCACATCAAGACATCACGAAGCGTCCACATCATGTGTCACATCCCAGTCTTCTGCTGGATCACTGCTAGAGTTCTGGAGGATGTGTTGAAGACCACAGACAGAAGACAACTGCCCAAGACCCTGACTGAGATGTACATCCACTTCCTGGTGGTTCAGGCCAAACTGAAGAATGTCAAGTATGATGGAAGATCTGAGACAGATCCACACTGGAGTCCAGAGACCAGGAAGATGATTGAGTCTCTGGGAAAACTGGCCTTTGAGCAGCTGAAGAAAGGAAACCTGATCTTCTATGAATCAGACCTGACAGAGTGTGGCATCGATATCAGCTCAGCCTCAGTGTACTCAGGAGTGTTCACAGAGGTCTTCAAAGAGGAGAGAGGACTGTACCAGGACAAGAGGTTCTGCTTCATCCATCTGAGTGTCCAGGAGTTTCTGGCTGCTCTTCATGTCCATCAGACCTTCATCAACACTGGAGTCAATCTGCTGTCAGAAGAACAAACCACATCCCAGAGGTCTGGATCTGCACAGACTCAGTTCTACCAGACCGCTGTGGACCAGGCCTTACAGAGTCCAAATGGACACCTGGACATGTTCCTCCGCTTCCTCCTGGGTCTATCACTGGAGACCAATCACAGACTCCTACAAGGTCTGATGAGACAGACAGGAAGTAGCTCAGAGACCAAGAAGAAGACAGCTGAGTACATCAAGAAGAAGATCAATGATAAACTGTCTGTAGAGAAAAGCATCAACCTGTTCCACTGTCTGAATGAACTGGAGGATCGATCTCTGGTGGATCAGGTCCAACAGTACCTGAGAGGTAGAGATCTCAACCCATATGGTCTGTCTCCTGCTGAGTGGTCAGCTCTGGCCTTCATGTTACTGTCATCAGACAAAGATCTGGATGAGTTTGACCTGAACAAATACTCTGGTTCAGAGGAGGCTCTTCTGAATTTGCTGCCAGTCGTCAAAGCCTCCAACAAAGCTGTGTGAGTCCAGACAGAGTGAAGTTTATTGAATTTAGAGTCTGGTTTAGGACAATTTTACACTTTCTTCATTCCTTGTCAAACCACGACACTGATCATATTAATCAACATCATAACTTGATGGAATTCACATCCAATCCACTTCATGTGTATGACAGTAGGAGCACATCTGATCCAGTCCATCAAACATGTGAGTTAGTTTATGGTGGACCATGGATTTAGATCCTGTTTGGTCTTCAATGCTGGTTCCAGATTATCTTTAAATAAATCTGTAAATGTACGTGTTACTGAGACCCCCAGATAAATAAAGGGGTCATAACCATAATCATAAATGAACAGCAGTGAAGGTCCATACAGTTTGTCTGAGTGTTAACAGGAAATAGTAGCTCTGTGATACATTGACTTTATAACCTGATATTTGACCAAAACTAGTGATTATCTGTAGAACTATTGGAACTGAAATGAAGTGGAGTTTTGTGAAGATCAGTTTATTCTGCTGCTGTTTTTAATAGAATAAACCAATCTGTTCTGTTTCTGCAGATTGACTGTCTGTGACCTATCAGAAAGAGGTTTTGAAGGTCTGTCCTCAGTTCTCAGATCCCAGTCTTCTAGTCTGAGACATCTGGATCTCAGCAGTAACAACCAGAAGGATTCAGGACTGAAGATCCTGTCAGATGGACTAAGGAGTCCAGACTGTAAACTGGAGACTCTCAGGTCAGATAAAGTTAGAATCTGAATTCAATTCTTTCTGATCTTTTGGTCCGACTGAGTTTTATTAAATCATGTTGTACTTGTTTAAATGAAGGTGTATTAGATCTAGAGCTGCACAATCAAGTCAAACACAAGTGTAATCTACGGTGGCCCAGAGGGGCCACAGCCCAAAAAATTATCTACAATAAGAAAAAAAGAGAGATTATTCATTCATTCATTTTCTGAACCCGCTTTATCCTCACTAGGGTCACAGGGGTTGCTTGGAGCCTATCCCAGCTAAATAGGGGCGAAGGCGGGGTACACCCTGGACAAGTCGCCAGTTCATCGCAGGGCTGAAAAAGAGATTATGATTTATTTAAAATGTAGTATTTGAAAAATAAATGTACCCCTGAAATAAAAATAAACTAGCATGAAAAAAACTGTCCTAAAAAAACAACTTCTAATGAAAAAAAAAAAAAAAATGTACAAAGAAATAAAATAAACTAAGCCGGTTTATAAACTGCGGGTGTCCATCAGTGGTGATTTCTCATAGACTGCAAGAGAAGCCCGGCTTCCCCTATCATTACGAAAATTAAATGGTTAAATATGTTTGGTTGTGTTGACATTTCATTGACTACACGTGTTAAAACACGTTCATCTCACAGATGAGTTCGTTCAGAATCAGCTTTATCACAAATCATCAGACTCGATGTTGTTCACTTCTCATACATTCCCGTTGCGCTGTTTCCTCATACGATCTATGGTCAATGCATTTCCCCGTTGAAGCCTGGCTTCTATGGGAGTATGGGACCGAGTGGAACCTTTTTTTTCATTGCATCAAAACTGAACGGTAATTGGATAAAGGTTTTCTTTGAGTTCAAATGAAATTATTCCCTGTATGTAAATGGGTATGATATGTGTGAGCTTACTGTCATATCTATAGGTTGAGTCGTTGTTAATATGATGATTAAAAAACGAAAGACAAAAAACGAGGCAATAAAAGGATAGTAATAAAAGCACATTTTCTCTTTCTTTTTTTTTTTGTCGGTGGACTTATCGGGGTTTCCATTGGATTCGTGCCGATACGGGATTGACTTGCTTTTGCGCCGGCTGTGGATTCACGGACTTAAAATGACTTGAAAGACACTCGAAAGTGAACAAATTTTTGTTTTTCATTAGAGTAGGACTTTTAATTTATTTTTAAAATATAAAGATTAAAAACAAGTAATTACGTCTGTTGTAATATCATTTTCATTTAACATTACGCACGACGTGCGCATTAATTCTGAGATGTTTTAAATTTATGACGGTCTCTGGAGAGCTTTGTTGGGTGTTTTCATCCAGAGTTTTGTTTTGTATATTTGTGAAACAATATTAACATTTGAAGGTTTACTATTTTTCCTTAAAAGTTCCCCTTTTGTGTGTGTTAATATTAACTTTATAAAGGTTAAGTTGTTAATGTTATCCATTCCTGCATACCTGGTAACAATAGACAGATTCTACCCTGGGGTGTGGCAGGCAATAAGGGAAAATCGTCATATAAGCCACGTCGGAGTATAAGCCGCAGTGTTTAAAGCGTGGGAAAAAAGTAGCGGCTTATAGTCCAGAATTTACGGTACTCATGTTCTAGATAGATCCAGGTTTAAGCCAGGACCGGTAGGGTCCAGATGTTATCCGGGTCTGGCAGGTCCAGGTGTCAGCCTGAGTGTTTGATTGACAGTATGTTGTGGTCCCACAGATCAGATCAGCTGTTCAAACATGGCAGATCCTGGATTAAGTCCTGATCCAGGAGTAGAAGTCCCAACAGTATTTTGGCTGTGTATACTCCGCTATGACCACATTTTCCGAACATCCTTGTTTTTGCTGCTTTTACACCGGCCTTTTAAAGAACAGATATTGTGCAGATGAAACATCCATGTCCAGACATGAACAGCTTTGGAGGTTCACATGTGATCCAGTCCACTAGAATACCCTTCCTGTTGAAGGTCCAGACACTTGGGCTTCAACTAATGACCAACTCAACAGTCAACTCATATAAACATATCCCAAAATGAAAAACACATCAAACAAAGGCTCTTATTTCTATTCATTGCAGTAATAAAATACTGGAGCGTCCAACTGGACGTGTGAAGGACAGACGAGGGTTTTTTCCACACTAGTTGTAAAAACTATGAAGGGTGATGTTGAAGGGCTGATTGAGATTCAATGATTCAAACTTCTGCATTGGCATACGATCAGATACGAAACTGGTCAGGGATTCCCTTTATGCTTTTATTTTAGTCTTCAGAAGGATTATTTACAGGATGAATTGATCAGATGATGTCAATGTTCAACAAAAGGAAACAATAGTTCTATGATCCAAACAATTCCAAACATACTGAAGGAGATTCAAATAACCACACAGGGCTCTAGACTAACTTTTTGATTCAGGACCACTGGTGCTCCCAACTCCAAAAAGTTGGGCGCACCAGCAAAAATCTAGGAGCACCACTATAAAGTTGGGGCCAAAGCAAAACTCATGTGGATATATCAAGTAATACCCTTACTAATCAATGTTAACAACCTGGAATAAGGTGTTTGAATAGATTACAAAAGAAAAAACATAATTCTGCTGCATTAAAGTCCTATATTGATTGGTAGAAAATAACTTTGTGGTATTCTAGGTGGTTCTTAGGGATGGAGGACAAATCATACAATTTGTTACAGCCAACTGCTTTATTCCACAGATTTTCAGTCATCACTGATGATGTCAACTTAACTGATGACAAATAAATACTTAAAAATAATACCTGCAGCCTGTGGTCTCACTTTGTACTCACACTGGGTGGGTACTGATAGGATTTGATCAATATTAATGCCATTATCAGTTCTGCTTATCAATCCAATTCCTTATCAATTCTCCTATTGATTCCTGAGGTGTTTTTGAGTGTGAAAAAAAGTAGCTGGATAGGTCATAGTGGAGTTTGTTAGAACATTTTCCAGATCAAATCATTCACAGTGTCACACATATACACTCTTGTACACACAAACAGAAAGTGAAACACAGTTGTATTTTCCTGAACTATTTAATTTAACAAATGTAAATATTCTGAAAGAATGATGATTTTAAAACATGTTAGGCTGATCTGATCCAGACTGGTCAGTGGTTCACTCCTGGTCAGTGACAGACCAATCCCAACAGTATCATATGGTCCAGTTCCTCTGGAGGTCAGTCAGTGGATTCACTGTTGAATGTCCTTCAGTTCATAAAGCCTCTGGTTTTTACAGCCTTTGGTTTTTTAAGCCTTTGGTTTTTACACACATCATGTGTCTTTGTACAGTAGAAGTTCACTCATTTGGGCTCATTTGAACTGACATGAGGTTGTCCTTCAGACAGTTGCAATGTTGGGTGAGGATCTGAATCAGTGGGGGCCAGGGAGGGGTTAACACTAGCGTGGACCGGGTCTGTGCGCTCCCTTACTAGGACAGACTGAGTCCATGCGCGTGCTTGTTCGGACTGACCCACTGTCGGACGGACCGGGTCCGTCGGAGCACGCGCCCACTGATTCAGATCCTCACCCAACATTGAAACTGTCTGAAGGACAACCTCATGTCAGTTCAAATGAGCCCAAACGTCCATGCACGCTCGCTCCGACAACCCGCAGTCAGACGGACCGGGTCTGTGTGAGAGCCGCTATCCCCGAATCTCTGGAGGTCTGTCGGTGCAGGTGCCTTCCGCCATGTTTTCAGAGGCCAAACATTACAAACTGTGCACACACACCTGGAGTGCCGCTGCTTCTTCAGGAAATGAACAGTACTGTGAGTTTTCTAGGTGCGGTAATCGAACACAGTTATCATAATAATTAGAATTTAAACAGTAATACTAACCGTCGGAAATTTTACCGCGGTTTATCATTATACTGGTTATCATTACATCCCTAGTTGCACCATTGTGACCGTGATTTCATATTAAGTCGCACGTGTGAAATTATTAGCGCATTTGCGGCCATTTCGGTTGCAATCAAGAGCCCTGCCACAACATAAAGTACAACTTACTCACATCCGCATCTATATCCAGTCAATGCATTAACTTAGTCTTTTACTCAGGCCACATGCTCCATCCAACAAAGGAAAAGAGGGGGTGCTGGGTCTGATCCTTCCTCTTAAATGCGTGGGTGTGACCTGATAGGTGACTCTAGGCCCCGCCCCTCCTCAACCACAAAGTGGAGTTTTTAACACTAGTCACTGCAGCCCTACCAGACACACCATGAGATGAACACAGAGAAGACAAAGAATCAAATATAGAGGCTAGTAGTGGAACCCAACCAACCACTCCTACTCTCAGCAGCATCGTGTTCCTCCCTGAGCTGAGATCTATGTGGACTGTGATGGTCCTTCAGTCCAGACCTGACCTGATCGTATCATCATCTGTGTCCTCCAGGTTGAGTATCTGTAACCTGTCAGAGAGAAGCTGTGAAGGTCTGTCCTCAGTTCTCAGATCCCAGTCCTGTAGTCTGACACATCTGGAGCTCAACAACATGGACCTGAAGGATTCAGGACAGAAGATCCTGTCAGATGGACTAAGGAGTCCAGACTGTAAACTGGAGACTCTCAGGTCAGATAAAGTTAGAATCTGAATTAATTTCTTTCTGATCTTTTGGTCCTGACTGAGTTTTATTAAATCATGTTGTACTTGTTTAAATGCAGGTGTATTTGATCTAGAGCTGCACAATCAAGTCAGTCACAAGTGTAATCACTAAATCAACCTGTGTAATTATTAAATGGAAAAAGACCACAATTTAAAGGTGAAGATTTAGGTGGATTTAGGCTGATCCAGATGGAAAATTAAGGAATTAAACTTCAACACAACCTGTGTTTTATGGAGATGATTTGGATTTAGTGACACTGAACAGATGGAGATACTGTGGAAAACAGGAAAAATGAAAATCACAACATAAAAGTGTTTTTTACTTTGAAGTTTTGGTATTTTTACTCTAGTTTCAGTTTTTATTTTTTATTTGACTTTGTTAAATGACTCATCTGTGCATTTTCTTTGATAAACAAACAAACGACTCAAATTACAATAAAAAATATGTTTGTCACTAAATTGTGCAGCTTTATTTGGATCTGAGCTGTAGTACAAACTGAGATCTATGTGGACTGTGATGGTCCTTCAGTCCAGACCTGACCTGATTGTAATCCAAATATCATCTGTGTCCTCCAGGTTGAGTATCTGTAACCTGTCAGAGAGAAGCTGTGAAGGTCTGTCCTTGGTTCTCAGATCCCAGTACTGTAGTCTGACTCATCTGGACCTCAACAATGTGGACCTGAAGGATTCAGGACTGAAGATCCTGTCAGATGGACTAAGGAGTCCAGACTGTAAACTGGAGACTCTCAGGTTTGGATTGTTCAACCAGTGTGAACGATGATGATTAAAACCATGATGTACCTGTAGTGGATCAGTCTGACCTGGTTTTCAGACCAGCTGTTCAGTGTCTGACATGAAACACATGCATGTTCCTTTATTTCTATGAAACAAACACAGGAACTAAACTGTATGAAGATGTATTTGAACCAAATGAGTCTAAATCTACAAATATTATCCAAAGGACAGTAAAGTGTCTACAGTCTGAGGGTTGGACTGGAGTGGAACTGGTTTGTCTGTTCAAACACTGGAACCCAAGACCCATTGAACCTTTGGGTTGGAGGTGGTGAAGGATGTTCATTTATGCACTTGATGTTTTTGGACCAGTATCAGTACATTTGTGTCTTTATTTGGTTAAAGTCAATCTTCATCCAGTTAAATTTGTCTGAGTAACAATAAAAGATCAGGTCCTGTATTCCTAAAGATTCTGAGAATCCTCTCAGAGAGCTCCCAAAGTAACCTAAAAATTCCTAGCAAAGAGTCTTGGCTTGGGAGTGATTCCAGAACACTCTCAGAGAACTCTGAGCAAGGAATGGATGGAAACTCCTATCTTAGTGAGGAGGTGTGGTTGACCCAGTTGCTAGGTATGAGTCACCATTTCAAAAGCTGTGATTGGTTGATCCTAAAAGCTAGAAAAAAATATACCTTTGGTGATAATGGGCAAGGGATGGACCCTCAAATCGATAAACTTAATCATAGAATCTAATCTTACGAAGACTGTAATTGTAAATAATATTTCACATAAAAAAAAAAATATCTGTGAAATGAATAGTACGCTATACTTTAAAATTATCCCACAAAATATGTGAAACAACTCAGGCCCACTTGCACTGTATTCACATAGTGATAGTTATATTTATTTGCTCATATTAATTGGCATGCTGGTAATTTTTGCACTTTCAACTTTCAACATTTCAACTCAGTTTTGGTACTGGGGCCATCAATTACACCCACAACTCCGGGGAATCCTGCGATGTTCATAAATGCCCTTTTGTGAGCTTGTAAAGTGCGGGCATCCAGTGGAAATGAAACAAATTGTCTGACAATATGAGGTTGTGACAATGCTGTCAGTGTTTGGCTGATGACCCTGCTGATGGAGGGTTGTGACAGACCCAAGTCATCACTGCTGCACTGTTGCATTTTCCCTGTTGGCAAATACCTCAGTGTTTTGATGATTTTCATTTCAGGTGGTATTGCATTGAGGCGTTGGGTTGGAGAAGTAAGTGCATCTCTAATGAGATCAACCACAAACATGATTCCTGCACGATCCAGTCTGCAGCGTTTAATTAATTTACTGTCATCCAGTGTTTGGAGAATATCCCTCCTGCCTCTTCCATTGGTCATTTTGTCCTCTGCTTAGGGAACTCCTAAGCCTCTTAAATGTCCTCTTCCCTGCTCTGAACAGATCTCACCTGAGGAGCTCTCTTAAGGGCTAGGATTCTTTAGGAATAGCTTTTATCTTTACAAGGATCTACTCTTAATTTTTAGGGGAAATTCTAAGAAAACATCATGATTCTAAGAATTTTCTTAGAATTTAGCCACTAGGAGCAACTCTTTGCACTAAGAATCTTTAGGAATACGGGCCCAGGTCTTTCCAGACTTTGGACAGAAACTGGACTAATCGTAGTCTGTGTTCAGATCTTGTCCTGAACCCAGTCAGTCAAATAGAAACTGGCTCCAGGTAAATCCCATTTGGAATGAAATCCATCCACAGAATAACTGTGTCCAACAGCTGACGCTGCTTCTTTTTCCTCCTCAGATGATGTGTGATGTTTTGTGTTGCAGACTGTCAGGATGTCTGATCACAGAGGAAGGATGTTCTTCTCTGGTCTCAGCCTTAAAGTCCAATCCGTCCCATCTCAGACGGCTAGACCTGAGCTACAACCATCCAGGAGCCTCAGGACAGGAGCTGTCTGCTCTAGTGGAGGATCCACACTGGACACTGGACACTGTCAGGTATGGACTGAGCTGATGCACACACAGATAATGTGTGATAGAACAGGTGGAGCTGACAGGAACACTCTGTCACAGCTGATTCCACATCCTTTACTGAAGTTCCAGACCACGGTCACAGATACAGACGTTCAATAAGGGACTGACAGGAACCACTGACTGGATGTGAACAGAAAAGCTGGAGTGGATCAGAGTGATGGAATGTCCATGTTTAATTCTGATCTGACCCCCCCCCTCCTCCTTCCAGGTTGGAGCCCAGTGGAGTCCGATGGTTGAGACCAGGTCTGAGGAAGTGTAAGTGGATTTCCATTGGATTACAAATGAAACCCAACCTGAACATACAGTGAGAGCTGGTACCACATTAGAAAACACATCAACTGTCAGTGAAGACAGTGGGTGAGCTGACAGCTGATTGGTCAGGACACAGATCACAAGGACACAAATACCCTGAGGGACGAGTCCTCAGTAAGGTTATTATCGTTAATGAAAATGACAAAAACAAAAAGTGAAAAAACATTTTCGTTAACTGAAATAAATAAAAACTATAATTAAAGAAAAAAATGATAACTAGCTGAAACTGTATTGTGTGCTTACAAAACTAACTAAAATGTATAAATATTATTGATAAAATTCCCTTCGTTTTCATCATTGTCAACATTGGATTGATACGAAAGTGATTTATTTTGTTCTAGCAATTTTAGCTAGCGGCACCATACGTCACTTGTGGTTTCCAGTCATCTTCTGGTCCCCACTCTACCTGGAAACATGGAGATTAAAGTTGGGAGAAAGTAGCAGAGTCCTTTCTGGGATTTATTTGAATACGACGGAGAAGAAGAGAAAAGATACGACAAAACTAAAATTAATATTAAAACTAATTATTTGGAAAAAAAATAAAAACTAATAAAAACTAGCAAACCTGCTCTAAAAACGAATTAAAACTAACTGAATTAGAGAAAAAAAAGTCAAAACTAAATAAAACTAAACTATAACGAAAAATCCAAAACTATTATAACCTTGGTCCTCAGAACCTCAGACCATTGGCCAATCACACCTCCTCTGTCTTTATGGATCATTCTTTCTAGTGTTGTTCTTGTGCCGCTGTCTGATAAAGGTGGAAGACGAACAAACAATAAAGTCAAAAACACAACTGAGTCGATCAGGAGGAAAGTTTGTCACAGTAACAAGTTCAACCAAAACATCAAATCACTCCCATAAATATTTATTATCCATTAGATAAAGGCTGTAATATTATGGATTTTATGGACAATTAGGAAAAAGGGAAAGATTAAATAAAAAAATAAAAAAATCTGTGCAAAGGTCGTAGTTGATACAGTTTGTTTTTGATCAGAAGGTTTTTGACAGTGAACTTGGAGACACAGACTGAACAGAACCATTGGAATGAAATGTCAGTAAATTCCAGTTCCTGTCTATCTGTCCTTGACTACTGCCTACATGACATTAGACAGAAAAACCACAACTACAACTCACATCTCAGAGCTTCTCTGAAATAAAACTCACACAGACACGTTTCAGACCAGACCTTTATTTGTCTCCATCATGAATTTCCCCAAAACCATCAGAACTCAAACCTGTGGAGGTTTAAAGTACTGTGACGCTGCTACCCATCAGTGATCTGCATTGGAACACACATGATCTATGTGATCACATGATCAGCATTTATTTAGTCACATGTTTATGTGGAAGATTTTCATGATAACTTCATGACTTCTTTGTTTGGTCTTTGAATGAACTACTAGGACTTGTACAACTATCAGTACTTGTGTTTAATATAATACAAACTGAAACAAAATTAACAAACAACAAAATTAATATAAAACAAAATGAACAAAAAACTAATTAAATAGAGTGAGAACAGCAAAGTTACAAAGAACATCCTTTAAATATTCAACAAAATCAGCATTTTATTCATTTTCTTCATTTTTCTGATCATTTTATTCAGTTTGGTTCATTTTTTTGCTAATTTTGCTGATTAATTTTATATTTTGTTTTATTAGTTTTGTTAATTTTATGTTTAATTTTGTTTTTTGTTAATTTTCATTCATTTTACTGATTGATGAGTAATTTGACTGATTAGTGTGTTCAGTTTTTATTCTTTTGTTGAGTATTAGTGTTTGTAATGTGGTACCAGGTGAGGTTATGTAACTGTGGTTTTATATTCACACTGATGCGGCGTCTTTCCTTGTGACTGCACAGCTAGCAGCTAGCTTACAGCTATAAAACACACACATCACCAATCCAACATATGGTCATTTGTGTCACAGTAACAGTGTGTGAACCAGAGACACAATTACAAACAAGAAAAACACTTGGAGAGCGCAGACCTCCGCCAAGAGAGATCTGCCCTCCCCGATCACCACCAAAATTTAATCATTTCTTCTTTGTGCCAGTATCAACATTTCCTGAAAATTTCATGAAAATCCGTCCATGACTTTTTGAGCTATCTTGCTAACAAACAAACGTACAAACAAACAAACACGCACACACACAAAGCAAAGTGATCACTATATCTCCCAGCGGAGGTAACAAGTCATTCTCTAGTCTTTCCCCTCAAATCAAATCAAGCTGATCACTGATCAATAACTGCAGCTGTTTTGTGTTTTCTTCTGTCCATCAGATTTCTGTGAACTCACCCTGGATCCAAACACAGTGAACAAAAAACTCAAACTGTCTGAAAACAACAAGAAGATGGAACAAGTGAACGAGGTTCAGTCATATCCTGATCATCAGGACAGGTTTGACTACTGGCCTCAGCTGATGTGTTCAACTGGTCTGACTGGTCGCTGTTACTGGGAGGTCCAGTGGAGTGGACGGGTTAGGATAGGAGTGACTTACAGAGGAATCAGAAGGAAAGGAGACAGTAGAGACTGTGTGTTTGGAAGAAATGATCAGTCCTGGAGTCTGAGGTGTTATGAAGGTGGATACGGTGTCTGGCATAATAAGAAATACACAGACCTCCCTCAGTCCTCCTCCTCTTCCTCCTCCTCCTCTGGTACAGTATCAGTGTATGTGGACTGTCCTGCTGGATCTGTGTCCTTCTACAGAGTCTCCTCTGACAAACTGATCCACGTCTACACCTTCAAAACCACATTCACTGAACCACTGTTTGGAGGATTTGGACTGGGGACTGGATCCTCAGTGTGTTTGTGTGGTGTGTAGATGTGTTGTGTAGTTGTGTAGATGTGTTGTATAGTTGTGTAGATGTGTTGTGTAGTTGTGTTGTTTAAGTGTGTTGTATAGTTGTGCAGATGTGTTGTGTAGTTGTGTATATGTGTTGTATAGTTGTGTAGATGTGTTGTGTAGTTGTGTTGTTTAAGTGTGTTGTATAGTTGTGCAGATGTGTTGTGTAGTTATGTAGATGTTGTGCAGATGTGTTGTGTAGTTGTGTATATGTGTTGTATAGTTGTGTAGATGTGTTGCATAGACATGTCGCATAGTTGTGTAGATGTGTTGTATTGTTGTAGTTGTGTTGTGTAGATGTGTTTTGTACTTGTGTTGTATAGTTGTGTAGTTGTGTTTCATAGTTGTGTAGGTGTGTTGTGTAGTTGTGTAGCATAGTTGTGTTATAGTTGTGTATATGTGTTTTATAGTTGTGTTTTGTACAACATGAAATTGTTCAAGTCAGATCAGTTGAATTTTAACACAATTCTGTCTGAGTTGATCATCTACAAACGCACAGAACATTTAGAAAAACCAATAACACTCGAAGCACTCGGAGAGCACAGACCTCCGCCAAGGCCAATCAGTGGGGCCCCCCCGTGGGCCCTCCCACCCCACACCCCCGATCACCACCAAAATTTAATCATTTGTTCCTTGTGCCAGTATCAACATTTCCTGAAATTTTCATCCAAATCCGTCGAGAACTTTTTGAGTTATCTTGCACACAAACAGACAGACAAACAAACCAACACCGAAAAATATAACCTCCTTGGTGGAGGTAATAAATCAGCCTGAATTCAACAACAATTATTTTGTTTATTTCTGATGCTTGTTTCATTAACTTTTTATTTCCATCAATATGTTGAATTATTTGTCCAGTGTTTTCATTTTTCTTTATTTGTGTTCTTTATTTTGTTGATTTTTCTGATCATTTTGAGTTTTCTTTATTCCTTTTAAGTTCACTTTGGCAATTATTTTGTTAATTTTTGTCAGTTTTGAGGTTTCATTTCTTACATTTTTCGTCATTTATGTTCATTATTTTGTTCATTTGATTCTTTTATATTTTCCCTTTTTTAAAAAATTATTATTTCAAATTATACATTTACACAAACATGCACCCATTACATAGGGAACCACACAGACACAACATATACAAACAAATTATACAACAAACCTACCAAAACCCCCCAAAAATAAGAGAAAAAAAACAAAAAACACAACAACAAAAAAAACCCTAACAAGATAAATAACGTTATCAACTCCTCTTCACAATACTCAGGGCTGATCAAGAGTCAATACAATGCAAACCAACAACACATCTCTCCATAACAAGGACATAGGAGACAGCAGGACAGCAGAGAAAAAAGGATTCCATTGTTGATAAAACAAATTAATTTGTCCACGAACAGAAAACTTAATCTTTTCCAACTTTAAAAAGAAAAGTAAATCATGTACCAATTGCACAAAACTGGGTGGCAGAAGTTCCTTCCACTTAAACAGAATCATACGACGGGCTAATAGTGACAAAAAGCTATCGAGTCACCGTGGGCTTTGGATAATTCCAGCGCAGGAGAGGAAACTTCAAAAATGGCCAGTAGGGGGCAAGGTTGCACTGATTTACCCAAAACAGTGCTAATCAAAGCAAAAATATTATTCCAAAGAGTATTAAGTTTTGAGCAAGACCAAAACATATGAACATGATTAGCAGGAGCAGCACCACACCGGTTACAGTTTGGATTTACATCAGAGAAAATCTTTGCCATCTTTTGATTGGTCCAAAAACAGCGATGTAAAATTTTACACTGCATAAATGACTGCTTAGCACAGACGGAAGATGGGTGAATCTTCTTTAAAATGCTAAGCCAAAGACTGCCACAAATTGTAAAATTTAACTCAGTTTCCCATTCTCCTTTTAAAACTGAGGAAAATGAATTTTGATTGTTTAAAAAATTATTATATAGAGTTGAAATGATTTCCTTCGGTGCTTGGGGACGTTCTAAAATTGAGTCACATGGATTATTCCCGGAGCATTAGGAAATTGAGGTGTCATTTTGGACATTCTGTCACGAATCTGTAAGTAGCTGAAAAAGTCTCTGTTTTGGATCTGATATTTATCAATAAGCTTGGTGAAAGACATGAAAATGCCATTGTCACAGAGGTCAGCAAATGTCTCAATCCCCCTGTCCTCCCAAACAGAATAGGCTTTGTCCAATAGAGCTGGTTTTAACAGATGGTTTGATTGGTTAGGTGCTTTTAGAGAAATTGATGTCCAATTAAAATGATGCTTGAACTGAATCCAAATTTTAACAGTACATTTTACAATAATGTTCTGAGTATAATCAGATGGAGGACCTGATTTGAAAAAAACTAGAGCTGAAAGAGAGGATGGGTGACAAGATACTGCCTCCAGTTGTAACCATGATGGTGCATCAGCTCCCGGATCTTCATAAAGCCAGTGGAGTTATTGCAGCCCAATAAGAATAGATAAAATTTGGAGCAGCCATTCCTCCCAACCTTTTAGGCTGTTGCAGCACAGTCCATGAAAGCAGTGGTGGCTTAATATTCCAAATAAAAGCTGATAAGATGCCGTTTAATTTATTGAAAAATTTTTGGGGATCAAAACTGGTGAACATTGGAAAAGACAGGTAAATTTAGGTAAAATATTCATTTGGATAGAATTTATACGAGCAGCAACAGATAAAGGAAGAGAGGACCAGTCGGGTGGACTTCGTCTGATCTAGTAGAGCTTGAAAATTAACAGAAAAAAGATCAAAATACTTTTGAGTAACAGTGATGCCCAAATAATGAAACTGGTTGGTTGTATTGAAAGGGAGAGAGTCAGGTGGATAATTACAAGCTGCAGCATTAACTGGAAATAACTCACTTTTTTCAAGGTTTAACTTGTATCCTGAAAATCTTTCAAATTTTTTGAGAATATTAAAAACATTCGGAAAACTGGTGGTATTTTCCCATTTTTGTTCATTTTTTTCTTTTGCTTCTTTTGTTTCATTTTCTTCATTTGTTACTTTGTCCTTTTTTCCATATTTCCATTTTATTGTTTTACTATTTTTCATTTTACTATATTATGACAATTATTTTATTTATTTTTGTTGCTTATTTTATTAATTTTCCTTAATTCTTAGTATTTACTTAATTACGATGAATTATTTGTCCCGTGTTTTCATTTTTCTTCTTTTCTGTTGATTATTTTGTTAATTTTTTAAATTTTGGTGATTATTTCATTATATTTTTCTTCCTGTTGCTTATTTAGTTCCTGTTGATTGTTTTGTTCTATTTTTCAGTTGCAGTGGTCATTACTTAGAGGTTCAGATGCTAGAACACTGCTGCCCATAATGTTGGACTAAAGTATTTTTCCTCTTGTCATGAAATGATTGTGAATATGTGATTTCTTGTTAATACAGTGGAACTGGACTATCCAGAATCAATCCCCAGTTGAATGTGTGAGGTTGTCAGGTTCTGTCTCTATGTTCCAGTCCTGTGGTCTGGATGCACATCAATCTAACTATAGAAGTGGGCGGGACTTTGACTGGAGGAGAACTCAACTCATCCAATCACAGTCCAGATATGACTTCTATCGGTGATCAGTAGGAACTAGACTGATATCTGGAACCATTTACATGTTAGAAACCATCAAAATATGGACCATTAGAAGGAAAGGAACATTTAGAATATTTTAAAAATCTTTATTTTGAAACTGTGAACAAACTTTGTAAACATTGTCCCAAAGAAGATCCAGATCAAATTTAAATGAATTCGACCAATAGTTTCAGGGAAGAAGATGTTTGAAGAAATCATTAACGGAGACGACACCTTCACAATAACTCATCTATCAGCATTTTTACAAAGTGAGAGGATTATGGCTTTAGGCTGAAAATGACCATTACTTTAAAGGACCGTATTTACAGAATAAAGACATAATGTTTGGAGAAAAGTCATAAAGAGGTGGAAATATCTGGGGAATAGGCTCCACGTCTGCATTCAATTCATCTTTTGGGCTGAAAGTTGGAAAGAATTTTGACTCTTTACTCATAAAATTATATTTTTGTTCTAATATTGTAAGTTTATTCTTTGTACATTTACATCCATAACACCTGTTTATTGGTGGAATTACAGTATTTTAGTCGTAAAGGCTTGTGAGTGTTATTTCCATCTGTTTCTAGATACTTCAGCATCTTTCAGTGGGAAAATGTTCACGTTCATACATTCATTCATTCATGTCCAGAGTTTGTGTAACATATTTTGTTGCTTAAATGAAGAATTATTACAAATCTGAGTCTGATTTACATTACATTGACATTTACAGTGAAAAAAACATTAGGATTCATTACAAAATTCATTATAATTATTATTAAATGGAGAAAAAAAAAACTCATTTCCAGTTTTATCTAATCTTTAATTCTCTAATCCAATTTTTTTTTTCTCTTGATAAAATAAAAACAAACCCATCATTTCATATATTTCTCATCCCGGCCTGTGTTCTCCACCTGATACTGATCAGAGTTCTAACATTACACTTGTCATTATCAATTTATTCACATCAGAAAGTGTCAGAACATACTAGTACATTTCATTTATGTTCATTTATTCCATCAACAATCCAAACTGAGTGTTTTTACAGACACGTATGTTGAGAAAAAAAGCATTAAATTGTCATCAAATCTGCTCCTTTTATACTGAAAATAGACTCAGATATATGATTTTTTTAGTGAAATTCCTGCTCATTTTTAGATCTTATGTGCACCAGGTTGTGTTTTTTTTGTTTTCTTTTTTTTATTTTATTTCATTATTTTTGTCAAACTGTGACTTTCTGTTTTCATAACATCTTACACTAGAATGAACAGCTTTATTCTGGAACAACTTCCACAATGAATATTTTTTACATCAGCTCCATGATATTATTGTTTAATTGTATTTTTAAATTGGATGTAAGGAGTCATAAAGGAGTATTTTGGTACTGGAGGTGAAGTACCATCAAAGCACAGACCATGAAATAACTGCTAAGATCAAACTGCCTAAATTCTTTTTTTACATGAAAGCTGCTGTAATTGGTCATTTCATTATAAAGTTGCTGTCCGTATTAATTTCCATTATTTTTGAATGATTTTTTCTTCTTCTTTTTTATTAAAAATTCCCCCTCAGTTGGAGGTACCCCCACTACTTATGGTACAGAGGAGATTGGCATTGATGCTACTAAGTTGACAATATGTCGACAGTTTTTTCTTCACAAAATCAACCTTGACTATCTTTTAGCTTTAACCCAAATAAACACATTTACAATAGATGGTTTATTTTGATCGTACGGAACCATGGATAACCTGTACCGTTACATCCCTAATGTACAGTAGGGCCTTTGCAGCCAGTTCTCAGCACTCAGGCCCTAATGATAATAATAATAATAATAATAATAATAATAATAATACCTTAAATTGGTTTTACTTTACTTTCAATGACCAAACTAAATAAGTTTTTGCAGTGTTTTGTGATTGTGTAACTATTTAAAGAATCTGCCAACACTGGAGAGAACCTGACATTTTTCAACATCTTTCAATATCTGTGTTATTATCTGTTCTGTTCTGGTCTCATACAGGAAACACATCTGTTAAGGAGAAACCATCAAATTTTGGTTGTCTTGTAAATGTCCTGTCGATGACCTAACTAGTTAATTTAGTCTGTCTGCTTAATCTGGTCCTGAACAGATGTGTTTATTCTGTTACATTTCAGTGACCACCTCTTCTTTTTCTTTTGTTTTAATGTAGATAGAAGTCAAAGGTGAATTTGAAGAAAAACCTAAAAGTCGTTATCAGTGAAATGTGACTTTGTCTTGATTTGATGTGTTATCATGTGCATAAATATTGGGACACATCATGTCTACAGCTGTAAAATGTCCTGTT
The DNA here is from genome assembly GCF_902148855.1 of Sphaeramia orbicularis. Lineage (NCBI taxonomy): Eukaryota > Metazoa > Chordata > Actinopteri > Kurtiformes > Apogonidae > Sphaeramia > Sphaeramia orbicularis. Next base: position 56,086,890 of record NC_043972.1, read on the forward strand.
CATGATGATTTGAGACATAAACATAAATATTTCCATAAAGTTTAATTGGAGATTTTTCTTCCAGCAGCGATCAGCCATAACATTCTGACATTTACAGGTAAAGTAGTATTAATGTTGATTATGTCATTACAATAGGATCTGTCAGTGGGTGGGATTTACACTATATGGACAAAAGTATGTGGACATGTTGAATTCAGGTGTTTGTTTTCTAACAGGGGTCTGGGATACAAAACAATAGTGACAAATGTGATAATACAGATTTATATTAGGATAAATATCACTGCATTGGTTAATTTGGTTTAAATTGTTATATTGATGTGTATAAATGATCTGGATCCAAATACTGGGACACATCATGTCTACAGCTGTCATCCTGCTCCTTTTTGAATGTTTTCTTTTCATTTAAAATAAATCTTTTCATTGTTTGGTTTACTGTAGTATTCAAAATAATTTAGTAAACAGACAAACAGCTGGAAGATGTCCTGTTTATGCTGATTTCAGATATAAACATGTATATATTCCTGACAGTTTAATGGGAGATTTTTCTTCCTAAGTGAGATGTGAAGAAAGTAGATGGTTAGTTGTGGTTGAAATGTTTTATTTACAGTCAGAGCATGAGAAATATTTTAGAAATTTTGAGGTAGAACATTTAAAATCAAAGTCATGGATAAAAAAAAATAAATATTGAGAGAAATTAAGTAAAAACCATCTCTGATTTTGGAAACAAAGATACTACTGTACCGGTACTGTACACTCAGTACAAGAGCATGTGTTTGAAACAGGCCCGGACTGGCTAATCGGGAGGACCGGGACAATTCCCGGTGGGCCGGTATAATATTTGGGCCGCGAGGGCTGGAGTTCACTTTAAATATGTATTTAATATTTTATTTATTTATTTTTTGGGGGCCGGTGTTCAGTCATAGCACTGAGTTGACCACGTAATCTGCAGCTGCTGTTCCTGGGCCCCACCCCCTCTACTAGTAAACTGTTTGTTTTCTTCCTGTTTTTTGCGGACACACCGTGACCTGGCGTAACATCTCCTTGCATACGGTTAGTAGCTCTGGACTGTAGCTGTGGAGCATATACGATCTGTGCTCTGTAGGCTGTGGATAGTCAGCTGTGTTTGCTGTTTGAAACATGGATAATAGAAAGAGCAAGGGTGGTGTGGAGAAGGCAAGAATTAAAAAGAGGAAAGTTATGGAAGCAAACGCAGCCAAATGCGACAAAATCTGCAACTTTTTCACAAAAACGACCTCCCGGTTGGAAACAACTAATAAGGACGATGAACCAGGTAAACCACCTTTTAAGTTAGTTAATTATCGAGTCAGTGAATTATGTGGCATTGTGACGTGGAACATAACGTTATGTCATTTAAATAATAGTTTGATGCGACGGCACGTAAGTGGGAAACTTTGTCTTGTAGCTCCTCAGATTCAGAAAGCAGATCTAGTAGCAGACACCAGCCATGAGTCCACAAGTCCAGAGTGGGCAGGTAGGACTGAGAGAGGGAAGATTATTAGAATAAATAGATTACAATGAAGAGTATGGTGTAGGCCTGTTCAGTATGAAAGGTGCTCTGAGATGCTCCATGATTCAGCACTACATGAATGAAACTGACACCAAGGCTTTGCAAAATAGAAGATTTGTGCTGAGAATTATGACCATTTTTAAAATGTGATTTAGTGTCAGAAGCAGAGCCAGGAGCCAGTAGTGATGAGGGGATTGTTCCTGTCAGGATGGAAGGAAACGGTGAGCTGTTGGAACAGACTGTGTGAACAAGCATTAGTTCCAGTAAAACCACTTTCTAGACCCAAACGATAATACTGGCCTATTTTATTTTTTATTATTAAAAGTGAGACAGTAAATACACAAAGCTCACAATTGAAAGGCAATAGCATAAAGTAATATTAAATAAGCCTGCATATTTTGCCAGTGTAAAGATCTGAATTGGTTAAGTAAGTCAAAATGTCTGTAGATATTATTTTTTATTGTGATCCAGGTGCAGGCGAGTCTAGAGAAACTGGAGGAAGAGTGAAAGGGAGAGCAGAGTCTACTGATGACAGAGGAGCAGCGCAGCAGCACAACCCTGAACCACTAGTCACAAATGACACAGATGAACAGGAGTCTGTTGTTAGCTTTGGTTGCTTTGCTCACCCTCAGTCACAGGATACACATATTTTTTTCATATCATCCTCATCAAACCCCTAATATCACTATACCAAAAGTTTTCAATAGCATCGATGGAACAAACCGCAGGTAAGTTGTGATGGAAATCTTTTGTTGCAGAGGATACAAAAATAATAGTTATTAGAAAGTGCAGTAAGCTTTATTATTATTATTTTTTTTAATTTTTAATGTTTTTATACTTTCATTTCATTTCAAACATTTTAAAGGTTTGAAAAATGTTAACACTTATAAGAACAAAAATATAGATTCTGTTATTGTTGTGTTGTGAGGAATAATAATGTAGGAGATGTGGATGTGCACTCACTTTTGAAATAAATCCACATTGTGAAGCAACCTTTACTTGCGCTGAATTGGAAATATTTTAGAAAATACACTGAATTACAAGGCTTTGCAGAACAGTGTGTAGACCTAACATGTAAGGTTATAATTGCATGATTTTAATAATAATCGGTCGTGATCTAAAGTGGGCCGGTCAGAGGTATGAAACTCCAGGGCTGAAAATGAGTCTCAGTCCGGCCCTGGTTTGAAATGTCACAACATCACAACGTTGTGAAGAACAAACCCCAGATGACGCACATAATCCAGTCCTCCAGTTGTTAGCTAACGTTCACGTCAACCTGTTCAAAGTTCTTCCTTCCCTTCCAAATCATGTCTATATGATCCACATCCAGTTGGAATCCTCTGTCCACTTTACTGGGAGGTGTTGGACTTGGTCCAATCTGAGGAACATCACTGATATGAAGTTTTGGGAGCTCCTGAAGACAGCGCGTGTAGACCGTCTCCATAGTTACACCAGAAACAACATAGCAGTGTTGACTTTAGAATACCTGGTCGTCACAGCAACGGTGCGCGTAACTTCCGTGTTGTTCCATCAAACTCACGCTGAATCTTTTCCTCGTCCACCAAGGACAGAAATGTCTGAACCTCCTGGACCGACCACGGTGTGGTTTTGTGGGCTGTCATGATAGATTAGCCTACCGCCATATTTACTGTACACTTCTACATCTGGTTTTCAAAAATGGCGGGTCGCGCATTGATGACGCAATGATGCTGAGCCAACTTCCTGACCAATCAGTGGTCTGCAGTGTTTACACGTCACATATTAGTATCTCTTCACTCGTTTTGGAACACATACTAAAAACCAGATTCCAGGTACTTCTACGGATTATAAACACAAAAAGGCCGAGTCGAATGGAGCCAGTACCTTAGACACGATATACTTTACATGGACGAATCAGAAGGCTGACATGACCAGCCAATCAGAATGCAGCTGTTGTCATTCCCGGAAGTGCCAGCCCTGTTTGCTCCTCCTTTGTTTTTGTTGTTAGAGCCAGAGACAAGCCGTGAAGCGGGTTCATCCAACTTCATTCTACTCGATGTTAGTCGGTGGGTTTGGACACACATTCTCATCTTTTGATACTTAGGAGCAGTTTGAGCTCAAATCTACCCAAGTCTTTTTCCTCCTGGATATCTCGGTGCTCTCCGCTATAGTTAGCCGGTACCGGAGCTCCTAACTCTCGTGCAGTGAAGCGGAGACGGTCACGTGAGTTTGGATGGATTTCCTTTTCAGTCCTCGCGCTGCTTGAACATGCTCCGGTTGTTTAGTAAAGTTAAATGTTGATCCTGTTTTTTATTCCGATGTCTCCTGTTACAGTGGATGGAAATTCGGGCTGTGTGAGCTGCACTAACGTCCATGAGCAAAGTTCTGTCCAACATCCCATTCTGGTGAGTGCACGTGCCTTTGTGATAGTGTGTGAAATGTGTGTTGTTGTTCTGTGATGCCCTGCTAGTGTGGCTGGTTATCAGGGTGAACATGAAAGCACACAGAGGGTCAGAGCAGCTCATTCATGCACTGATGTTTAAATTCAACCAAACACATTTGTCATGACTTAGATTTTCCTGCATTTTCCTGATTCTCACTGTGTGTCTGGGCTGAATTGAACTGATATTGACAGACTGAATGTAGTTGATAGTAAATGAATGAGTCCTTTTCTTTGGCTGATCCAGGCTGGAGTTTTTTGTTCTCCCTGTTTGCTGTCAACTGTTGGGAATATGCAGAAAACCTAAGCATCAGCGAATCAGAATTAAATATGATAGAGATATTATTTCTATGTTTTGCTGATATGGGTGTGACGTACTGACTTGGGCTGCAACTATGAAGATTATATTGTGTTTTTATTATGCAAGCAAAGGAAAAAAAGGCAAACAAAAAATACAGTTTGGAGGACTAGGAACTAGCCACACTGTCAATCCAAGCAAGCTACCAATAGAAATCCACCCCTTCTACTCGTGTAGATCCTATCCATCACATTCAGTTGAACTTACAAGCAAAAGTTTTTGCTTCGCAAAAGATTTTGACACACAAAACTTTTTTACTCGCAAGAGTTTGACCTGGAAGTAAGTACCACTTCAACCTGCAAACAAATATTTTTGATTTGCAAAAGATTTAGAGGTGCAAAACCTTTGGACTTGCAAACAAAACTTTTAAAATGACAAAACATTTTGGCCTGCAAGCAAAAGTTCCAGATTTATAATGAAAGAAAATGAGAACATAATTGATTTTTTTCTTTAAAGTTAAAAATTTCAAAACTTTCATTTTTGTTTTCAAATCTTGATTTTTTTTTAAACTGTATTTTTTTTTTGCATTTTTCCCCTTTGCTTGCAAAATAAAAACACTAAAGAATCTTCATATGCAACTAACAATAATTGAAATAATCAAGTAATCTGTAGATTATTTTCATAACTAATCGATTCATTGGATAAACACAAAAGACTCAGTTCTCAAAGATCAGTATTTAACCCAAAGTAATATCTGTTGCAGACAAGTCACTAATGATTCCATCCACACAATGGCTTCAGGTTTAGTTAGTGAGCACTAACCCACTACCTAGACTGGTTATAGTTACAGACTAGTAAGATCTAATCTTCAGCCAGCTCCAGTTAGAGTCTATCAAACTAGTGATGGATGGATTCATTCCAGTCAATGATAGGTGACGTTAGTCTGGTGGCCTGATAAGCGGAGATGGATGAAAATGTTATAATTATGATGATAGCCTCTAACTAGCTAGTGGGCTAAAGCAATCACAACACGTAGTAGTGATGTTATGTCTGCCACTTGTTGGGATTCTACTTACAAATCTGACTCCAGTTCTCTATCCCCCGTGTTTTTTTTACATTGGTTAGTAAAACAGACTGGAGCAGGATTTAAGAATAACAATGAATGATTAATTTAATGAACATTAATCAAACTTGCACAGATTTGTGCTTGCCAACAGACATGAAGTCACCAGGCATCGCCCCCATCTCTTTGACTCCCTGTCCTCAAGAGCCCAGAGTTATCTTTCCCTTTTTTCTTTATACTCTTTACTTGGGGTGTTGCCTTCTTCCTCCTAACTTCAGCCAATCCCTTCACGTACCTCCCCCACCACAGCTGTCCACTCCAATCTCACCCCCTATCCTATTTTTAAATTTAAATTTTTAGTTGTTTATTTAGACAATGCACAATATACATTAACCTTAAACAGGACAGATGTGGTGTGCCAGGTTGTAGCACTAGTGCTAATTTCCACCTGTAGTCCCTGGTCAGGCTGATGTTATCATTAAAAAAAAAACAAAAACCAGACAATAAAAACTAAAGCATACAAAAAGCTATATAAAATGCATTTCTATAACTCCATCTGTATAAAAAATGTATTCCCATCCAACCATTCACTCTTCGTCCCACTGCAGTCTGTCTCACACACTCTAAGCATGTTTACGTTACATTATAATATGACTACAGGTTTGGTTTGAGAGTAGCTGTTTTTTCACCATGTGGGAGAATGTGTGATAGTTTGTAATTGTTAGTAGCTCCGTTGGTAATGTGTTCCACTGTTGCATGGCCACACATGAGAACGCTGAATTTGCAAATGCTGTTTTGTGCCTCAGAATCCTGCACTCACCACATACTGGTGATCGGGTAGTTCGAGATGTTTTTCCAGAACTCAAAGAAATAAACCTTTTTGAGGGAGGAGCAGCAGATCCTTACCTCACAGATCTTACCATCTTCTCTTTATGGCTTATAAAACAATAAAACCATAAACATTCCACACTCCTAAAAACTAAGCTAACACATCTGTGGCCCTTTTCTGTATTTTTCCATTCTACCCCTTTAAGCTTGTTACCTCCTAATATTAATGTATCACACAACTCAGAACTAATCAGTGAAAACAGACATCATAACTATAATATATCACATTCCAATTTCAAAACATAGTTAGGATTATAACATATTATATTCTGATTTTATCACGCTTAGGTTTTTATATGTTCTTCATCTGTTTAATTCTAACACACTCAAGCCCTGAAGCCTGTATCGAACAAAGGGGAGTGTCCAAAAGAAGCCTGTCTCAAGGCCTGTATCGTTTTTCAGAGTACCATTTGCTGAAATCACATGCCTGCCTTATTATGGGATTCAGTTTGCTTTATCAGTCCTGTGAGTGAATGTTTTCAGATTCTAAGGCTGGGGAAGTCATATCAAAAGGAATGAGTCGCCTGAGTCCCATCGCTGTCAAAATGTTTTTATTCAAGATTAAAAATTAATATCGCACACCCCATTGTCCACCCAATTTACTCAGTCTCAAATATTATGTAACTGTTTCTCCACAAATGCAGCCACATACTGTATACTAGTGCGTTGACCCAAGAGAATCCATGGGTTCTAGAAGCAGTAGACTTGATAAAATGGGGAGCAGAGTTTTTGTAGAAGTTGGTCCCAAGTTAGGCAAAGTTTGTATAAGCTTAGTGGTGTAACACGCAGATTAGGAAGAAACAGAATGTCCCTCATTTAGTTTAGTATGTTGGATGGGGATGTTAACGGGTCGGGTGTGACCGGGGACTGGCAGAGTGGGACTGGGTCACAGCAAACTTGTTAGTGTGTTTGGTGTCCAGATTTGGATCTGCTGAAGTCAGGTCCGTCTGATCGGAGTTGGTGCAGAAAGGTCTGTCACTGTGTTACGGTGGGGTGGGGGGGTCTGGGGGTCTGGAGGGACAGTTAACAGGCCGGGTCTGACCAGCAGGGTGGAACCGGACCAGAGTAAGAACCAGACCGACCTTGTTAGTGTGTGATCAGAGCCGGACCTGTCCCGGACTCTGTTCCAGTGTTTCTGTTGATCCGGATCTAGCCCCCCCCCCCCATTGGCTGCTGTGAATGGACTCGTCTGCAGGCCACCTGTAAACCCATTAGAATTTGAAAAAACTAATAACTCCAAAAGTATTGGTCTTATCAATATGCAGATTCTGCCTGTCTGACCCTTGACCTAAAATACATTAGTACATTAGTACTCCAATAGGCACAGGCTACATCTGTCCAGTTTTTCAGTTTTAAAGCTGATACACATACACGCAGGCACACAGAGGTCACTTGGCTTTTATAATATAGACATAGGCCTACACAATACTTTATTGATATACTACAACTGATCTATTGACACTTTGATAAACCACCAATATTACTTCATTAATGTATCGTTGTTAGAAAGCCCACACTGTTTATGTATTGTTCCTATGCTTGTTTAGTTGAATTGAAAGTTCTATAGTATGTTTCTCTATAAGTATTTCATATGTCCTACGCCCCATAAATGCACCATTGCCATACTGGTGCCACTGAATGCTAATATGTTAAACAACTGAAAACAGCTAATTTTCCTCTGACACAGTGACCGTTTCTGTTCAGTTGCTTTCCTCATCATTTGCCTGTACCACCCTGGTTTTGTTGCAGTGTGTGTATGCCAAAAGGTGAGATTAATGACCTGTGTTCTGGATTGAATGTACTGTTGAACTGTTGGCTGGTGTGTAGATCACTGTGTATGGGCTGGTGCTGTCTTAAGCTAATGTGTGGATGAAGCTAGTGAGTTTGGTCATACTGTTTGTGTGCTTTATGAGGTGTATGCAGGGTGATTTTGTTTCTGTTGTATGTACAAGATGATATGATTGAGCGCTGAGTGCAGTACTTTATAACTTCAGTTATGTCATTGTATTTCTGTATGATGTGCAGTGTTTACTATACTCACATTACTTCATGTTGTTGTTACAGACCACAGCAAATAAATCAAACATTAACTGGACATCTGTATCTGTGCTCTTTAACTGGAACACCACCTCCACACCATGCCGTTCTAACCAGTTGAATTTCTGGAGACAACAAACCTTCACTCCTGTTTAACCACAATCTGGATAGATTTCTTTCATCTGGCTTTACAGTACCTCAAATGGAGATTATAAGAAATAGTGATGGTCAAATGAAGCCTCATGAATCACCAAGGCTTTTCAGCTCATCTCTTCATTAAATGGTTCACTACCGGAGGCCTCACTGTAACAGTGAATACTGCCGTCTGCTGTTCAAATGAAAATATGACAGGCATTGCTGTATTACCATGACCTGAGCTGAAATTTAGTATGAATAACTCTGGTATGCAATAAACATCGGGTATGTCTATAGTATGTGTATGTGTGCATGTATGTGGACACTCATGCAGACACATGGCTTTGTTCTTAATTAAACTTGCAATAAAAGCAAGGCCATTCAGCGCTTATCTCCCTGCTGCTGATTGCATCTGTTTCTTACCTGCTGTAAGAAAAAGCCTATGTATGCGCTCTGCTGCTATTTTCATTCATATTTTCACACAGACTCACCAGATGAAAAGGTGACTGATACCACTGTGGAACAGCCTCAAACATTTAATGTACAAGAGATTAACGTAGCTTAATGCCTGAAAACTCCTCTGAGTGGAGGGGATTTTACGGCGTTTATATTTGTACGCTGCATTTTACGGCGTTTTGGTGGTTTGGATGACATGTTTTACAGCGTTTTGCAAGTGTTTGGAAGCGTTTTAGGAGTGGCGAATAGTGATATATTTGGCCTGCCATAGAAAAATTGTGAGGTAGACAGGAAGGGCACAGACATGAGTGTGTGTGTGTGTGTGTGTGTGTGTGTGGGGGGGGGGTTAACGGTCTATGATAGTGCATGTGTGGGGCTGATAGCGTCCATTGTCCGAGTGGAAGTGAAACCGACACACTTAACTGTTCCATTAACTCTCCGGCCAGCACACACACACACACGCACACACACACACACACACACACACACACAGGAGCAGCGAGCAACAGAATCTCCACAGCAAAAAAGTTAATAAATCAGTTACATATTGGCCGATGTTGATTAATTCCTGATACACTGTAATCGGCCTGATTAATTGGTCGGGTTCTAGAATGAACCAATGACATAACCTGAGCAAAACGAGGCCTCGAGTGTGGGCTTAATTTGACACGCCCACTTTTACTTGATACACACATCTAAGCCTCAGTTAATTTGGCTCATCACTACTAAGAGATCCTAGTCCACATGTAACACACCAGCAGATGTCAGTATTCCCAAAGCTGTTCAACGGGCCTTTATCTGATCAGGCTCGGTATCCGAAGACTCTGCCATGCTGCTCTGTGTTTTCCTCTGTTTCACTACACAAAGTGCGGCCATGCCTCATTACTAACGTACTCAAGACCCAACGAATCGACTGCCAAATTCGTTGCCAACTCTTTGAAGAATTGATTTGGATCAATTTAATTGATTTGTTGTTGCAGCACTAGGTCAGGGTTTCTAGTCCGTGGGAGACTGAATACCAGGCCTGATCTGCAGTAGGAAAAACTACCTTTAACCGGTACAAACCTGGAGCAGACCCCGCCTCCTGGAGGATGGTTGTCTGCCTTGACCAGTTGGGGTTAAAGTAAGAGGGTAAAGGAAGAGAAAGAGAGAGAGAGAGAAGGCTGGGGGAAATAGGGGGAGAAACAGGGATGTAGGGCTGCATGATGAATCAATTTTAAATCGAAATCGGATTCTTTAATAAGAACGATTTTTGAAAAAAAGGGTAAACATCAAATTGATTTAGTCACTTTCATGTCTCAGAGCCGTGTGCCTCCAGGCTACCATAGGCTCCTCCTCTTAACTGTACGGGCGGTCTTTCACATTGGTCTTTCTCAGCCATTTCTGTGTTTCAGCCATTTCCACATCGTGTTTGTTGCAGCTATATAATATCATATGGTTGCACTGCTGCTGCCAGGCAGCGGCACAAACCTCCGCTTCCCACAATGCACGTTGCAAAAAAATTCAGAAGATGCCTGAGTTACCTACTGGCTCTTTTTGTAAACAAGTGGTTTGTTTATGGTGGATGACACTTTGAAATTGTTCACCCTGAGGGAAGAGATTCAGGTGAGTAATCAGAGAAAGACTTATGGATTCATGATACCAAGGCTATGACTGGGGTTTTATAGATCTGATGAAAAATTGGTGACGAAAGTCTCCTGCAGCTTAAAGGAGAAACCATCAAATATTGGTTGTCTTGAAAATGCCTCATCGATTGCCTAACTAGTTGATTTTGTCTGTCTGCTTAATCTGGTTCCAAACAGATACGTTTGTTCTGTTCTGTTGTGTTCCATTGCATTTCAGTGACCACCTCTTCTGTTCCTGTGTGTTTTCATGTAGAAAGAAGCCAAAGGTGGATTTGAACTGAAACCTTAAAAGTCATATCTGGAGGAAGACCAAGATCACCTGATTCCAGCAAACATGGATGGAAGACCCACCTGTGACCAGTGTGGAAAGACTTTCACCAGAATGAGTGGGATGAAAGAACATCTGCGCATCCACACTGGAGAAAGACCATATGACTGTGACCAGTGTGGGAAGACTTTTACCACAGCAGGTCATTTAAAAAGGCACCAACGCATCCACACTAAAGAAAGACCATATGATTGTGACCAGTGTGGGAAGACATTCACTTGTGCAAGTAACCTAATAAGGCACCGACACATTCACACTGGAGAAAAACCATATGACTGTGACCAGTGTGGGAAGACATTCACTTGTGCAAGTAACCTAATAAGGCACCGACGCATTCACACTGGAGAAAAACCATATAACTGTGACCAGTGTGGGAAGACTTTTACCACAGCATGTGATTTAAAAGTGCACCTCCGGATTCACACTGGTGAAAGACCATATGACTGTGACCAGTGTGGGAAGACTTTCAACACAATAGGTAGCTTAAAAAAACATCTACCCATCCACACTGGAAAAAGACCATATTTCTGTAACCAGTGCCGGAAGACTTTTCTCATACTAAGTTACTTAAAAAAACATCAACTCATCCACACAGGAGGAAGACCGTATGGCTGTGAGCAGTGTGGGAAGACTTATATCAGAGCAAGAGACTTAAAAAGACACCTATGCATCCACAATGGAGAAAGGCCGTATGAATGTGACCAGTGTGAGAAGACTTTTATCAGAGCAAGTGACTTAAAAAAACACCAATGCAGCCACACTGGAGAAAGACCATATGACTGTGACCAGTGTGGGAAGACTTTTATCAGAGCAAGTGACTTAAAAAAACACCAATGCAGCCACACTGGAGAAAGACCATATGACTGTGACCAGTGTGGGAAGACTTACAGATTCCTGTCTGCTTTACGTTCTCATTGCCGTGTTCACCACACAAAGTTGATGTACCCCTGTGATAGGTGCACAAAGATATTCTGGTCATCTTCCTCTTACAAGCGTCACCAACAGACCCATATTGGAGAGAATCCCAACCAGTGCAGATTCAGAGACAGATCTCTTGCCACAGGTTCGCAATGTACCAAACATGGACGTTTCAAACATTTCCACAAAAGACAAAAACTGAACAGTAGTACAAAAAGTAAGACTCTAGACAATCAGTGTTATAACACACCAAAACAGTTGGAGTGTTATCAATGTCCAAACAGATCCTCATCATCCTCTGCTCTCTCCCATCATCAGCGCAGATGTGAATCATCAACGTCTGGACCAAACAGTACCTCAGCATCAGATGAGAAGAAGAAACACAGTGTGTCTGAACCAGCAGCACCCACTTCTTCTGACAAGAACATCAGACTTAAAAACCTCCAGATCAGGCTTCACAGGATCCAGATGTGAAGACAAACACCAGACTGAAAGCTGTGTTTTGTTGTCTTCAGAGAACAGAAGTGTGTTCTAATGCACCACTCTGTAGCAGGAAGCAGGAGGTGACATCACTGGTAAGGCGGGGGAAGGGAAGGGTAGAAATCAGACCCACCTGAGCTGTGTGGTGGAGGGAAACTCAAACAAAGGGGAGACTGGAAGGAGGTTTGATTGACAGGAGAAGTGACAACGAAAAGGAAAGGAGGAAAAGACTTGATGTGACTTGAAGTAAGGAATCTGGAAGTGGACTGGTGTGGACCCAGGACTCTTGAGAGGAGAATTTAAATCCCTGGAGCAGACGGACCTGGTCCTGCTCGGACTATGGTTACTCTCTCTCCGGGTCAGAAGACACCTGCCGGCTCCCCTGGAACCCAAACTCTCCTGGCTTCTCCCTTGAACATATGTCTGTTCTCTCTCTCTCTCTCTCTCTCTCTCTCATTCTCTCTTGTTCTCTCTCTCTCTTTCTCTCGTCATACTGCCTGTTACCCCGACTTCTGTGGGAGAAACCAGGTGGAACCAATTTATAAATTAGGTGTGCCTTCCTGGATCCTTTAAATTGGCGGACACTAATTTTGTTGGGTACTGGGAGCTTAGAGGACGCCATGGCAGCAGCAGCAAGAGGAGTTCGTTACAGCGTGGATACCATCAGAGAAGAATCATCCACATGAATGAGTCACTGAGACTCTGGAGAGACAGGCGGTAAGCGCTCAGGCTTTGATGTGAACAGACTTTTACAACTGTAATGTCATTGTTAGCTGAATTGAACGGCTTTCTATTAACTTTTGTGTTCATAGGTGTGTTCTTCTCTTAAAGTTGTTGAATGGTGCCATCTGTGGGCGCCCTGTATGTACTGTTATCATTCTGTTTGGCCACGCAATTGAAGTTATGTGCCGCTTTCATTCTGGTCGATAAATTTTAGGCGAGTATATGTCTGTAAGTTAGTTTTACGATTATTTTGTCATTAACTTAAAAGCATGATTGCTAGTGTCTTTTACAGAGAATAAATAAGCTTTCACTTTGTGGTAGAAGCGTTCTGTTCACTGCTAATATTTGAGTCAGGTGGCAGTCTGTTTTGTGTCAGTGCTAGCTTGTATGTACTCAGTTCAGAGCTAATGCAGATGCTATTTGGTAGCAATTGCTGTGTTTCCTTTACTAGCAAATTATTTGTGCACTCCGGGAGAAACTTGTGCATATTATTAGCATTGGAGTATTTTTGATTCATGTCAATTAGATTACATATAATGTTAATGCAGTTCAGAAAAACATGTTTTACTGTGTACATTCTGTACAAAATTACTGCATTTCTTGTGCCCCTTATTGCATATTTAAGTTAATTTCATATGGTTTATATACTGTACATGCTTATTTCATTGGTTTGGAATTACTTGAATATTTACCTGTTTAATTCATGTATGGTTGTTAATTCATGCATTTAAAAAGGATGGGTAAAAGTTAAGAAGTGCTTACAGTGGAAACATATTTCAGCACACATTGTAATACATGTATTTGTTTGTATTTCATGTCATTGCAGTTCTATAAAAGTATTATTAAAAGAAGAGAAGGCAAGAAAATAAGCAACCAAAACAAAACTTCACCTGGTCTCTTCCTGATTCTTCTTCACCTTCTGTTGTTAACTGTCTGCCTCGCTCTGCAAGGGTGGCTTCACACATAGTGAGGGCAGAACAAGGTGACTTTATTTGTAGACTGCATACTGTGGTTTATTATTATGTATTTGATTGTGGTTAGTATTTTGTAACATGAATTTAAAGTAACTTGTTGTGGAGCTATTTACAGAATAACTTAACCTTTTTTAATACAATCTGAAAGCATAAAAGATTACTAGTTAAGTTTATCATAAAACTGTAAGATGAACTAAACCAAAATTCATTAGTTTAAATATCTTAATAAAATACATTTAACTTTACTCACTTTGAATGAGCTTTCCAAATCATCAATTTGTGGTTCAGATCTTAAAATCTTAATGAAAGTTAAAATCTAAATGAACTATTTCATCATTAGTTGTAATTTAAATGTTTAAAATAACTTATTTCCAAAAAACTACTTACTTATATACTTGAGCATAGGAATCACAATCATCTGATCCAGAGACAGCGACAGCAAAAGGTCATTTTCTCAACAACATGAATAAAAACTTTACTAATTCAGTTCTATGTCCAGACAACAGTCAGTTCCAGGGTGGATTTACTGTCCAGAATCAAAACAAATCAAATCCATGACACAGTTCCCATTATTGGAACCAAGGAGGCCGGACTCTTTAATGCTGTTTTGTCACTTCATTGGATCAGTTCTACTCTTGGTTTTGACACTTGTGGCTGCGATTGTGTCGTCACCATGGAGACGGTGGTTCTCCACAGCTGATGCATTTGAAGACATTATTGTGGAAGAAGGACCAAGTGTGGTGTGAGAAACCCTGACACTGACCTGCTTGGACTGGTGGACACACAGTGGATCTGCCAGACTTGGACAGGATGGACCTTCAACCCCTCGCTGAAGGACAGTCCCATCTGAAGAGCATCAGAGGACGAGTCTACATGTCCCATCAGCTCCACAACACCATCATATATGCCTGGGGTTCCAGTCCCTGATCAACACTAAACACCAACACAACTCTACTCAGCACCAGTTGGACACTCACATATTCCATCAGCTCAGAGCAGTCGGCAAAGTTCTGGGATGATTCAGCAAACAGGAGTTCACAACCACACACAGGACAAACAAACTCATGTGGACACGTCAAACAACACATTTAGGATTATTTTCATCCACCGACAAAAAACACACATTTGTCTCAGAGTCCAGATAAAAGTCTACAAATAGATTTCCATCCCATCATAATGAGCTGCCTTGGTCAGTGTGATGTATGTGTAGATGGATGGATGCTGGTGTTTCCAAGTGTGGCCTCAGTGTTCTGTCACAAAGACGGCAGCGCTCCAGGAGTTTAGGCCACTCAACCCTTTCATGCAGGAATTATTTTAAAAAGTATCGAGATTTTTTAAATTTTTTTTAATTGATTTTATTACTCAAGATTAGGCAAAAGTTGAAGTACATTTTGATTTTCTTTGTTTAAAAAATATGGTTTTATTAAGATATTTAACCTCCTAACCATCTATGGGTTTTCTGTCCACATTTGTGAACAAGAGTTTCACAGCTTTCTACAAAAAAAAAGAAAGAAAAGAAAACCATCCACCACAAAGGAAATTCCATAAAAGTTTTAAAAACTGCATCTGAAAAAACTGTTGCATCATGATGTTTCCAATATTGGCACTTATTTAATCAAAAACAAAAAAAGCTTGTACTTTGCTGACATTTCCTGGGTCTCAAGAGGTTAAGTGTCCATTTGTGGACGCCATGCAACAAAGGGGTAAAAATGTTAAAAATCAGTAAATAGCCTCGGACAAAAAACTGCAACATCATGAGAGTTTAATGTTTTTATAGGATGTACAAACACATATGAGAAAAAACTGATTTGACATGTTTAGAGGGAAACTCCACATGGTGGTCTGAATACTGGATGCATCATGCATCAAAGGAGTCAAAATAACATTTAGCTGTGATTATGCTAGTTTTATTTGAATTGTTGAAAGATTATTGCTTTATACCCAAAGATATGAACATTTATCAGACATATAAAGATGCCTAAACCTTATAAATGAGAAATTTAGTCTAATATTACATTTAATGAAGATTTTAAACTTGTATTTGTTGTATATTTGTATTAGTCCCGCATGTGGACAGTTGATTTTCAGGGTGTACAAGTTGTATTTTTCATCAAATTTCATTTTTCAAAGCAGATATTTGTTCAACACACTTTCCTCTACACACTATGTTTTTCACCTGGCTCAGCCTTCTTGAGTAGAAATTTTGACAAACTGCATTTTACACCAATTATTTACATGTATTGATAGGATTAGTGGATCAGTAGGGATTTAACATTTTAGATCAGTAGATGGTTTTAGTCGATGGTGTGTGTTTGGGTTTTTATGTGTTAATAAAGTATCTATCCAGTCTAATATAATGTCTAATTTGGATTATTTAAAATGGTAATAATAAGGCTGATCATTATGGTCTTATTCAGCGTAGATTATGGGGAGTCCTTTGAGGAAACCCAAGAGGATGTCCCAGCCTGCACTTCCTAAACCACCTCCTCACCTGCACCTGAATTATCAACAAAGGAAGGTCCTCCAGTTGTCGCTGATGATCCTGCATTGTGGCCAAACCTGACTGATGACAGCACTAGGTGTCCACTTGTAAAAAAAACGGACCAGTTCAAATCACAGACTTTGATTTTCCTCAAAATTCACAAATGCCCCCAAGGAGATTCACAAGCAGGTAATAATTGAATTAGAACTGTAATATCTACCCCAAATAACACACACAACAACAGAATGTCAGTTTTAAAGGAATGTATATTGAAACCAGAAAAGATCCTTCATGTGACAATATCTCAAAAAGGTGAAAAAATTAAAGTGAATACTGCATTAAAAGACTACAGGACCTATACCATTAATTCACAGTTGGATTCACAAAACACAGGTTTTTTAAGTACCTTTGTTGAATCACAATTGGATTTTTTTTTACCAAAAAGAAAACTCTGAGATCTCAGGTATGAAAAAGGAAAAGTTCAAATGAATAGAAAAAAAAAATAAAGAAAGAAAAAGCAAGAAAAAATAACATTAAATTAAATGAGTGCACTCAGAAAAGTCCTACCGCCCTCTTCCACAGTGAATGTCTGAGGTGAATATGGCGATGGGGGAGAATATGGAGATGGAGGTGTGGAATGGCTCCTTTTCCAAAGATGAGTAGCAACCAGGATGAAGATGCAGATGGATGACAGCAGAAGATGGTAGAAGAACTGAGGACTGAGGACCCAATCGAAGGACTCCAAACAAAAAAAACAGCCTACACAGCCATGCAAATAATTATTCATTTAGTCCATAATAACAGTCCATTTTGATATATTTAAATAAAGTTACTACTTTACAGTGTCCATTTTACTCCTTTTTAACATGAATTCTTAATAAACATCCTACTCAATACACAGACCGTGAATTCACATAAACACTTTAAAATAAACTACACTGAACAAAAATATAAATGCCACACTTTTGTTTTTGCTCCCATTTTTCATGAGCTGAACTCAAAGATCTAAAACTTTTTCTGTGTACACACAAGGTTTATTTCTCTCAAATATTGTTCATAAATCTGTCTAAATTTGTGTTAGTGAACACTTCTCCTTTGTCCTTTGCTGAGATAATCCACCCACCTCACAGGTGTGGCAGATCAAGATGCTGATTAGACAGCAGGATTATTGCACAGGTGTGACTTAGGCTGGCCACAATAAAAGGCCACTCTAAAATGTGCACTTTTACTGTATTGGGTGGTCCAGGGGGGTCAGAAAACCAGTCAGTATTTGGTGTGACCACCATTTTCCTCGCACAGTCTTCTTCATGAATTCTCTGAAACAGCTTTGGAGATGGCTTATGGTAGAGAAATGAACATTCAATTCACAGGCAAAAGCTCTGCTGGAGATTCCTGAAGTCAGCATGCCGATTGCATATTCCCTCAAAACTTGTGACATCTGTGGTATTGTGCTGTGTGATAAAACTGCACATTTTGGAGTGGCCTTTTATTGTGGCCAGCCTAAGGCACATCTGTGCAAAAATCCTGCTGTCTAATCAGCATCTTGATATGCCACACCTGTGAGGTGGATGGATTATCTCAGCAAAGAAGAAGTGTTCACTAACACAAATTTAGACAGATTTGTGAACAACATTTGAGAGAAATAAACCTTGTGTGTACACACAAAAAGTTTTAGATCTTTGAGTTCAACACATGAAAAATGGGAGCAAAAACAATAGTGTGGCATTTATATTTTTGTTCAGTGTATGTTCCCTTAGCATACAGCTCATCCTGTAACCTAATTACATTAATTTTACTGTTTATGACAGTGAAAAACACCACTTTAAGAATTTAACAAACTCACATAAGCTTAGCTGCATGAAATTTCTGCTGGCCTAACACTGGTTTAACACTGCATTAGCTTGCACCAAGCAGCTATCAAACATTACACACACACACAGTAATTAATCATTTAACAATAATGTCGTGTAAAATTTAGAGCTGCAGGTGAGAGACATCTTTGGTCCCTTTGATGCTCTTCCATACTGTACTCTGGCATGTTGAATTTATGTCTCTGTCCTCCCTACTCTCGAGCTTCGTCAAGTAAATGCACACAGTCAAGTCAAAATCAGAGATCGAGCAGAACTGGAGCCACATAAAGTGTTTATTCATGCATAAAATAAACACTGAGTTGATATCTGCAGAAACAACTGACTTTTTGCTCTGGGAGACCACTTTTATATTGTCAATAGTAGGTTGGGTTTAGCTACAAACATAATCATTTTTTATCATATTTTGAACATTAATCTAGTTACGTTGGAAACCCCCCTTTTTAGCTTATCTCCGATAGGGTAAGGTCTTTTTGGTGTCTGTCAGGATTGGTCAAGACATATACATATGCAACTAATTCCCAGTATTAAGTTTATCATATATTAATATGTAACTTTTTCCCAGAATATGTAAATTATTTCTCAGAATGTCCCAAATTTCCACTCACGTGTACTTCTTTTGTACACCACACGTTTTCAGAAACTTTCCATGAGCTCACATGTTCTTTCTGCTCGCCCCGTTTTGTAACTTTCCATAAATTTATGTGTTCTTTCTAGATGGCTAGATGTCTTCGTTCTTTTGTGGGTGTCCCAGGAAAAAAAGTCAGCTACTCTGGTACAATCTACACATTACACTAAGAATAATTTCTGGCATGCAAAAGAATACAGGTTAAATATTTTTCAATACAAATTGAACACTTTTGATTAAAATATTGATTTTTGACACAAGATTCATGAAGCACATAAACACAGGCTTCAGACACTAATGAATTACCCTAACCTGGTTCAAGTTTATCCTGACTGGTTTTAGTCAGAGTGCAAGGCTAACTTTAAAGCTATACCTACTGATGTGGCATTTCTCACAGCACTTAGTAAAAATTTCAACATGAACCCACCTCCCTCCAAAGCTCCGCCCACTTCCCCCTACCTGAGCTCTGACGCACCCCTCCTCTCACCTATTGTGCGCGGTGGAAGCAGAGGTGGAGGTGGAGGTCCGGTCCGCTTTGGCGTGTCCGCGGACCCCTCCCTCAGTAATCAGACACAACATCATCCACCTGCCGTGGCTCCTGTTTCATCAGTAGACCCTCTGGGTCTGTTCTGCAGCGCTGGGTCAGTGTCTTCACTGCACCTCATCAGCTGGGAGATGAGGTGCACAGATGATGGGCGCGCACACTGTAAACGCACAGCCTCCGCAAATTTTCCATGGACATTTGGGGTTTCATAGTCCATACATTTATCATCCTCCATAATCCTACATTGTGTGACAGCAAGTACATGTACCTGTATGAGTCATAAAAGCTGAGCTTTGTGCAGACCTGTCTGTTCAGTCCAGTACACCAGACTACTGGACTTTTATTTCCATCCTTCATTCATCGGACTCCTCTTTGTTCCCCTTGGTTGTTGCTTCTGTGAATACATCCGTTCTTCCCTTCCACACATGCATTTGAGTCCTATCCATTCACATCCTTAGACAGTAGACTGTGGTCAGTGACAGGAGGAGCAGCGCCAGTGAAGCGTCAGATTCAGAGGTACACATATGGGATGTGGGAGCAGCGTTAATGGATGATTGACAGGAGGCTCAGCTAATTATTTCATTTGGACTGAATCAAATGATTGGTCAGAATTTTACCAGAAACATGAGCAATATATGAGAATTAAACATTTTTTAGTTTCAATACCTGGTGAATTTCTTTTACATTTTAGTTTGACACACACTTAGTAGGAGCATTTTAAGATGACAAAAGGTAGATGTAAAAATGCCACAACATAAGCTGTAGCTCTACGTTTTTTTAACCACATGTTAACAAACACTTTGCTAGCGATTTAGCATGCTAATTAGCACATTGTTTATTACTCATTGGGAAATCAATTGTTTACAGCTCTAAACAGTTCTACATCGTCCTAACTCGAAGTTCCAGCTCGTCGCCCGTTTATTCTACATCCGTGTCCAACTTATCTGTCAGTTTCCTGAATTCTGACTTACTTTTGTCAGTTCAATTCTATTTTTTCCTCTTCAGCATCTACACATAACATACTCCGGTCGCAGGGGGTGCACAGAGATCGGTACGGAGGTAAGATGCCCACTCCTATCAGTTTTTGCACACCGAAACAGCGCATCACAACTGCCACCTGAATTAAAGGGACAGTAACACATATACAGTTTGTGTTTGCACTTAAGTTTAGGAGAAGATGCTTTTACTTCTTCCTTTTCTTAAAAGAACTGTTAAAAATTTAAAATAAAAAAACAAAAAATTTAGAAAACAAACACATACCACACAGCAACATTTGCAGAGCAGATTAGAAATAACCTGGGGTTTAACTAACCCTGGTTACAATAACCATGAAAAATGGACAAAAAAATCAAGAGGTCGTGCCTGTGTCTCTGCCTTCTGGAGAGAAGGAGTCTGCAGAATTCCAGCAATGTTTGAATTTCAGGATTATTTGAATTCCAGCATTATTTAAATTTCAGCATTATTTGAATTTAAGCATTATTGAGTTTCTGACTCTATGTCTGAATAAGACAAAGAACACTCAGTGATGCACATGATAACACATCAAATCAGGACAAAGTCATATTTTTACTGATATAAACATGACAATAACAGAACCTGTACTGAAAACATACCAACTGATAATAGAAAGAGTTTATGAAGCCACATTTTTAGGTGTCATCATAGATAGTAAACTGTGTTGGAAACCTCATATTGAGCCTATTCAAAGTAAAGTGTCCAAATCTATAGACATACTGTATAAAACAAGGGACTGACTGAACATAAACAGCCTGTATATGATCTACTGCTCTTTGGTTCTGTCCTACTGAACATAATGTGCAGAAATATGGAGAAATGAAGGAAAAACTATTATAGATACATTAGTAAAATGACAAAAAAGAACTATTAGAATAACTAATAAAGTAGAATATTTGAAAGCAACTAAGAATTGATTCAACATAAAACCTTCAAATTGCAGGATATTGTATATATTTAAATACTGTATATGATTTATAAAGAAAAAAATAATATTGTTCCAAATAGCATTCAAGATTTCTTTGAATTAAGACAGAGTAATTAGAATTGAAGAGATTTTTATATTTGTGAATGGACTAAAGTGAGGAGAAATGTGAAGTCTAGATGGATTTGGGTTGTGGGTGTGAAATTATGGGATGGACTTGATGATGAATTTAAGTTGTTCACTTTGTTCACACAAAGTTTAAAAAAAGCCTTAAGTATAAAATCATTCAGGAATATGAAGTTGAGATGGTAGATGTGTTTTTGTTGTTGTTGATTCTTTGGTTATAATGAGAATGTTCGATGCTGAACACATTTAATTTAATGTCAGCAGTGGATCAGGGGAAAAGGAGAGGCACTAAAATAAGCTTTTGCTTCTAGCCCATTCCTTTTTAGGTTTTATGTTATAACTATTGTACTATGTGCAATGATTAATGTACAAACCAAAATAAACATTTCATTCAACTCAATAACTGGAAAAAGTAAAACATTAAGAAGTAACTGAACAAATAATGAGTGGATGCTGTTAAAGGGTGATTATGGTAAATACTTTTGTCTCATGTTTCAGGTCCACTTTAGAATTAGAATAAAACAAGGTGATTAAGGAGAACATTGAACAACAGAACATGACTAAATGTTTGTTCCAGTTCCATTGATGTCCTGAACTTTCTGATTCATCCAGTGGTTCTTCTTTACCACAGTCATCAGCAGTTCAACACATTTTCAATCAAATCAAACACATTCTGCAGGTCAGGGTTAGACCAGCGGAAAAATGTTGAATCCAGTTTGATGTTCAGGTAAACACTGGACCAGACCAGTACCAGACTGGACCACTAGATGGAGCACACACTCATTGTGACGTCTCCTTTGGTGGTTGTGAACTTTCTGCTAAACAGACTTCCTCCTCCAATGGAATGTGATCTCCTTCATGTTGTCGGCCTCAGTTTGGGACTAAACCACTACCAGCTCATCAGTCATTCTGTCTCAGTTATATTATGTTCATCATGTTGTTTCTAACTGATGGAAATCCAACTGTGTGAACCCCAACCAGCAACAGAATCACAACAACAAGTTACTGATTAAAGTCCACAGAGTCAATGAGAAGTAGTTTCGCCATAGAAACCAGGTCCTTGTTGACCTCCACTAGTTGAACTTTTCATCTCGTGGCAGGTTGAGGTTCAGTAACGTCACTGTTTTGTGAAGGTGGTGCATTAGAACACACTTCTGTACTCTGAGGACAACAAAACACAGCCTTCAGTCTGATGATTGTCTTCACATCTGGATTCTGTGAAGTCTGATCTGAAGGTTTTTAAGTCTGATGTTCTTGTCAGAAGTGGGTGCTGCTGGTTCACACACACTGTGTTTCTTTTTGTCATCTGATGCTGAGGGACATTTTGGTCCAGACGTTGATGATTCACATCTGCGCTGATGATAGCAGAGGGCAGAGGATGACGAGAATCTTTCATCATATTGGAAACATTCAAACTGTTCAGGTGTGGTTTGACACCGAGTCTTTCCACTAGGGTTCAACATCTTACATTTTGTACGACTGTTCAGTTTTTGTCCTTTGTGGAAATGTTTGACACATTCACATTTAGTACATTTTGAACTTGTGATAAAAGATCTGTCACAGAATCTGCATTGGTCGGCTGTCTCTCCAGTGTGGGCCTGTTGGTGGATTTATAGGTGATTAGCTGTGGTGAAACACTTCCCACACTGGTCAGTTATATGGTCTTTCTCCAGTGTGAATGCGCTGGTGATATTTAAGCCCACTCATCTGGGTGAAATTCTTTCCACATTTGTCACAGGCATGTGGTCTTTCTCCAGTGTGGGTGCGTTGATGTTTTGTTAGATAATTTCGTGAGGTGAAAGTCTTTCTACACTGGTCACACTCATATGGTTTTTCTCCAGTGTGGATGCGTTGGTGAGCATTAAGCCCATTCCTTTGGATGAAACTGTTTCCACACTGGTCACACTCATATGGTCTTTCTCCAGTGTGGATGCGTTGGTGCATTTTTAGGGTACCTACTGTGGTGAAACTTTTCCCACACTGGTCACACTCATATGGTCTTTCTCCAGTGTGGATGCGTTGGTGCATTTTTAGGTAACCTGCTGTGGTGAAAGTTTTCCCACACTGGTCACACTCATATGGTCTTTCTCCAGTGTGGATGCGTTGGTGTCTTTTTAGTTCTGTTCCTGTGGTGAAATCATGTCCACACTGGTCACACTCATATGGTCTTTCTCCAGTGTGGGTGCGTTGGTGGATTTTTAGGTCACGTGCTCTGATGAAAGCATTTCCACACTGTTCACATGCATATGGTCTTTCTCCAGTATGGCTACGTTGGTGCACTTTTAGGTTACCTGCTGTCATGAAAACATGTCCACACTGGTCACACTTATATGGTCTTACTCCAGTGTGGATGCGTTGGTGGATTTTTAGGTAACTTGCTGTGGTGAGTCTTTCCACACTGGTCACAGGTGGGTCTTCCATCCATGTTTGCTAGAATCAGGTGATCTTTGTCCAGACAACTTTTGGATTTCACTTTAAATCCACCTTTGTCTTCTCTCTACATGAAAACACAAAGAAACAGAAGAGGTGGTCACTGAAATGCAATGGAATGGAACACAACAAACACATCCCTTTCAAACCAGATTAAGCAGACAGACAAAATTAACTAGTTAGATAATCAATAGGACATTTTCAAACATTTAAAAACTCAATCCTCTTATTCGTCATGTGAAAATTGATGCAGATTCAACAATGTACAAATGAGTTACAACAATTACTTGTTTCATGACAAAACCTCAGAACTCGTTGCACCGCCATGATCATATGATGTCACGTAAGGTCACCAACTTGGACGTATTGAATCCAATTTGACCAAATCTGAGGTGGATACATTCAACCTGCACATCAAAACACCAAAACATGGACCTGTATTTAGATTTATCTTCTACCCGCAGAATAGAGATAAATAATTTGAGTGTCTTTTGGAATACATTCATCAACAAGAAAAGCACTCAGAGTGCAGACCTCCGCCCCGTGTTTGTTTGTTTGTTTGTTAGCAAGATAACTCAAGAAGTTATGGACGGATTTTCATGAAATTTTCAGGAAATGTTGATACTGGCACAAGGACGAAATTATAAAATTTTGGTGGTGATTGGGGGTGGGGGGGTCCAAGGGGGGTCCCCACTGATCGGCCTTGGCACTGCACTGTCTTTTCTAGAAAAGCACTCGGAGAGCACAGACCTCCGCCAAGATAGATCTGCAGATCAACATTTCCTGAAAATTTCATGAAAATCCGTCCATAACTTCTTGAGTTATCTTGCTAACAAACAAACAAACAAACACGCATGCATGCACACAAAGCAAAGCCATCACAATACCTCCTGGCGGAGGTAATAATACTAATTTATCTGACATTTGGAGAGTCACTAATCTGACTGGCAGAGAAGTCTCCTTTTACTCAGCAATGCAAAACTCTTACAGCAGGATAAGAGTACTTTCTCATCAAAGCCAAATTAAAGCTATACCGTATGATGTGGCATTTTTACACTTTTCTTTTGTCATCTTAAAATGCTCCTAATAAGTGTGTGTCAAACTAAAATGTAAAACAAATCCACCAGGTATTGAAACTCAAAAATGTTTAATTCTCATATATTTCTAATAAAAGTCTGACCAATCATTTTAGTCGGTCCGAATAAAATAATTGGCCGAACCTGACTGAGCCTCCTGTCAATCATCCATTACGGCCATCCAGCATCCGATCCATTATCGCCGTCTCACATCCGATATGTGTACCTCTGAATCTGACGCTTCACTGGCGCTGCTTCTCCTGTCACTGACCACAGTCTACTGTCTAGCATGTGTATGGATAGAACTGACATGCACATGTGGAAGGGATTAAATGGATTTATGAACAGAAAACTGAGGGGCACAAACGGGAGTCTGATGAATGAAGGATGGAGATAAAAGTCCGGAAGTCAGCTGTACAGGGTGAGTCAGAAAAAACGCTCTTTCCATTTAAAGAAATTGTACTGCTAAAACGGAAACACTGATTTTTCTTTTGACCATACAGTCATATTGATGTGGTTATTGAGCATGTCTGGTGATGTAGTCATAGATTTATTGTATTGCATAAGAGAGAGAAGGTCCATTGTTTATTGGGCACTGAAATAACTGCCAACACAATGTATGCCACAGTGAACAAACTTGAAATTGACAACAATTACAGGAGTCGGGGCTTTGCTTTCACACTCAGGACATAGGCCTACATGACAGTGCCCAGGGAGTTTTCATCATGGCAAGACCACAGTTTACAGATGTGCAGAGAGCTTTCATGGTGACAAAATCCGGTTGACATCCGGTTCCGGTTGAATGAACGCTGGCGCGACTTGCTGGCGCTGCTCTCCGGTAATTTTTAAATGTTTTTAATTGATTAGATGTTTTATCATCTCTTTTTGGCTGTGTAATTGCTCTCACTCAAGAGATTTTATTCACTCTTCGAGTCTGAGTCGGATCCTCGGCCTGGCTGCCGCTCTTATTCGGGTCTGTGCCGACTAGCATCACCCCGTCGGCAGTAGCTCACCTGTCCTGTCACAGCCATCTACCCTCGCCTGGCTCTGCTCGCCTCGTCGCCTGGGTCATTCAGGTCCCCGTCGGAAATGTGGACTGACAGTATACGGACTCTCCTGTCCCTGGCTCACCAACCCAGGAAAGGTCTGCTGCAGTACTCTGCTGCTGAGCTCCTCTGGCTGCGCTTCCACCTATCTGAGCCTCCGCCGACTGCACTGCACCACCTCCCGGACATTGTTTACCTGCCACGCCAGAGATACATCCACTGCGGGTCCCGTCGTTGGTTCCGGGCGGACTCGTCGGGGACAATCCAGTCCATCTGGTCCGATTTCCGTCGCTCTACACGTCACTCCGGCCGTGTTGTTGACCACAGTGTGTTAGCCAGCCTAGCTCGGTCGGCTAACACCCCAGCCACCGGCGACAACACCGCCGTCTGCTTCGGTCTGCTGAACATCCGTTCACTCACAAACAAGGGGCAGCTCGTCCAGGATCTCCTCACTGACCGTAAGTTTGACTTTCTTTGCCTAACTGAAACTTGGCAACGGCCGGGCGATTTCTCCCAGCTCAACAGCTCTACTGCACCGGGGTTTGTTTACACCTGTCAATCTTGCGGCACCGGCCGGGGAGGCGGTCTCGCAATATCATATCGCGAGAAGTGGAAAGTGTCGCCTGTGTCTGTTCCTGCATCCATCTCTTTTGAATGTATCGCATGTCATCTGTCTGGACCAACTCCCACCACAATTGCAGCTGTTTACCGTCCCCCTAAACCAAACAATAATTTCTTAAATGACTTTGCTGCTGTTCTCACCCATCTATCCACTCTCTCACCAAACACAATACTACTGGGAGATTTCAACATACACATGGACAATACCAATGACCTTCTCACCAGAGACTTTACATCCTGTCTAGAGAGTTTTGGATTTCAGCAGCATACCCACGTTCCTACACATTCTAAAGGACACATTTTGGACTTAATCTGTTGCTCTGGTGTCACCCCTCTGGACTGTGCAGCAGATGAACTTCCCATCTCTGACCACTTTCTCGTCTCATTCAATGTAAAACTCACACTCTCCATCACTAAGCTTCCCCGTATCATCACATTCCGTAAAATCAGGGACATTAACATTGACTCTTTCTCATCCAGTATCGACTCCCTCATGAACACTATCCATCCATCCAACCCTGAGGATCTGGTTTCATATTACAACACAAGTCTCCACAGCATCCTTGACTCCCTCGCTCCACTAAAAACCAGATCTGTCTCCTTTTCTGCCTCTGCTCCCTGGTTTACACCTGAACTTAGGCGCATGAAAGCTGAAGGTTGACGACTTGAGCGGCTCTTCAGAAAAACTGGACTGGCTGTTCATAAAGAAATGTATGCTAACCACATTAAGCATTACAAGGACTACATTGCCAAATCCAAATCCAACCATTACACCAATATAATCTGTTCAAATGAAGGTAACACCAAGTCACTGTTCTCACTACTCAACAATATCACTAAACCCCCGGATTCTTTACCCTCTCACCTGCACACAACCGCATTCTGTAATTCACTCATCTCCTTTTTTATCAGCAAAATCCAAAAGATCCATCTCAACCTCAGTTCAAACTCCTCCACCGTCACATCTGAACCTCATCCACCCACACACTCACTATCCTCCTTTGACCTCCCCTCCCTTGATGAAATATCAGAACTTATCCATAAGTCCAAGCCGTCCACCTGTCAGCTGGAACCCCTCCCCACAGTCCTGGTGAAAGCATGCCTTCCTTCTCTGGCCCCCTTTATCACTGCAATCATTCACTCTTCTCTCACCACTGGAACTGTTCCTGCATCCTTCAAAACCGCTGCAATAACCCCAATTCTGAAAAAACCTGGTGCAGATCCAACCGACTTCAATAACTTCCACCCTATTTCCAATCTACCCTTCATTTCCAAAATTCTTGAGAAAACAGTAGCTATTCAACTTCACTCCCATTTATCTCACAATAATCTGTATGAACAGTTCCAGTCTGGTTTCCGCCCCCTTCACAGTACAGAAACAGCACTCATAAAAATCACCAACGACCTACTCATGGCAGCAGATTCTGGTTTACTTTCCATCCTCATCCTCCTTGACCTGAGCGCAGCCTTTGACACCATCTGTCACACCACCCTTCTCAATAGATTATCTTCCATCGGCTTCACCCACACTCCATTAGATTGGTTTAAATCATACCTCTTTGGCAGCACTCAGTTTATCCAGATCAAATCCGTCACATCCTCCCATTTCCCCGTCACTTCAGGTGTGCCCCAGGGATCTGTACTGGGGCCCCTCCTCTTTATCATTTACCTCCTTCCCCTTGGCAATATTTTCTGGAAATACAATATCAATTTTCACTGTTACGCGGATGACACCCAGCTCTACCTCACCTGCAAACCCACCTCTACCTTCCCACCTTCCTCCCTCACTGACTGCTTGGCAGACATAAAATCCTGGTTCGCTTCCAATTTTCTCAAACTAAACAGTGACAAAACTGAGGTTCTCCTCGTTGGCACAAAATCCACTTTATCCAGAACCAATAGTTTTTCTCTTACCATCGACAACTCCACGGTCTCCCCTTCCCCACAGGTTAAGAGTCTGGGTGTCATCCTTGACAGTACTCTATCTTTTCAATCCCACATCAATAACATCACTCGGTCTGCATACTTCCACCTACGTAATATTAACTGCCTCCGCCCCTCCCTCACCCCCCATACCACTGCTATCCTTGTTCACAACCTTGTCACCTCTCGTCTAGATTACTGTAACTCTCTCCTCTTTGGTCTCCCACACAAATCCCTCCATAAACTTCAATTAGTTCAGAACTCTGCTGCTCGCATCATCACCAGGACCCCCTCCACTCACCACATCACTCCTGTCCTTCAACAGCTTCACTGGCTCCCGGTTAAGTTCCGGATTGAATTTAAAATCCTTCTAATGACATTCAAGGCCATCCATAACCTCGCCCCTCCATATCTGTCTGACCTACTTAATGTTGCCACTCCCTCCCGTACCCTCAGATCTTCCTCCTCCATCCACCTCACTGTTCCCTCTGCCCGTCTCACCACCATGGGGAGCAGAGCATTCAGCCGCTCTGCTCCCCAGCTCTGGAACTCCCTGCCACCGGATCTCAGAAACACCACTTCACTTCCTCTCTTCAAATCCAGACTCAAAACCCATCTGTTTAGGACCTCTATCTCCTTGTGAACTCAACTGCACTGTCCAAATTTTTAACCTGCCTTTTTATTTTTACTCTGCTTTATTGTTTGTTTTTAACTCTCCTGTTTTACTGTACGGTGTCCTTGAGTGCCAAGAAAGGTGCTTATAAATAAAATGTATTATTATTATTATTATTATTATTATTATTATTATTATTATTATTATTATTAAAATTCTGTGAAACTGGTAGCGTCCAAGAAACCATCCGGCAGTTGACTTGACCCCCCTTGATTTTTTCTTGTGGGGGTATCTTAAAAACCGTGTGTATCAGACTGTTCCACAAACTCTTCAGGAACTCCGAAATCACATCACGGCTGAAATCCAAGCCCTACGACGAACACGAATGGCGAGAAGAGCTGTGTTAGAGATGCGACAACGAGCACAGATTTGCATCAATCTGAATGGTAGCCAGGTTGAAGGTCGTGCCGGACGACTTCGGTGAGACAAAACATTTTGATGGCGAGTAAACATGCTGTAATTGTTGACAATTTCAATTTCATTCACGGTGGCATAAACTGTGTTGGCAGATATTTCGGTGCACAATAATCAATGGACATTCCCTCTGTTATGCTATGCCATAAATCAATGATTCAATCGCCAGACATGCTCAATAACCACATCAATATGACTGTATAATCAAAAGAAAAATAAGCATTTCCATTTCAGTGGTACAATTTCTTTAAATGAAAAGAGCGTTTTTTCGGACTCACCCTGTACATACATATATTGCCTAGTTTATTACTAAATATATGTAATTATACATTTAGACTTCAAAAAATATGCATGTATATATATGTACATCTTTTTCATCCTATGTTGCCAAAATGACTAAGAAGGCATCTTTTTTCAGTTAACACTTTTTTCATGTATATCGCGATGCATATTTTCATGAAATATGTTATTATGCATACCAAGTATTGTAAGTGTTGATAAATATCTGCTTTATGTAAACTTGTGTCAATGGAAAGAAATTGAGTTTCAATAAAACTATATGTAAAAATATAGGGCAGTTTTTGTCTTCATTGCAATATATGTTTTATATTTATCAGTATATGATTAAAGCATATATTGCAGTATATCAGAAAATATATGCACTACTTTCCCATATATGGAAATGTATTTTTTTTAATATAATGCATTATATTTTTCAATATACTGCCATATATTTTTGTTTCATAAGGGAGGAGAAAAACCCTGACCCTCAGTAACATCAACAACAACAACACTGAGTTTCACATCAGCTTCTACTCTGAGGCTTGGACTCATCACAGTCACTTCAGACGGACTCCAACACATGGATTGAAGCTCATCCAGTTTCTACTGAAGTAAAGAACCCACAGTGAAGGAGGTGAGAGTCAAACAGGTCCAACATTACCTTCATGGAGAGACGCAGAGACTCACAGCTGCTGCCGTTTGGAGAGGAAGTAGAAAAGAAGCCAACATGAAGTGGATGAGAGGAGGAGGAGTCAGAACAGAGAACATGTTTACAACAGTTTCTACTGTCGTTACTTCATAGACTGACAGGAACCATTATCTGGGTCCAACTTTACCTCCAGGTGATAACCCTGCACACTTTTAATCATGTCTGCCTCTGGTAAGTGCCTGTTGTGATAATCTCGCGGTGTTTACATGATTTCTCGCGGGACGGTCACATGGGTCGGTGCGGCCAATCGGTGTTTGTGTTGGGGACGTCATGTGGTCACAAGATGGGGTATATCCAATCGCGCTTCAGTCACATGACGGGGTGTAACCAATCACGGCTCATATGTACACAGTAGTTCAGTCTTTTTTCTTTTTTTTTTTTATTGGCACAAAGTAAATTTACAGAAGGGTCTAGTCATGCGGTTATGTAGGGAGTGCCCGACTACATTTTATACTCAAATTCAAAAAGTATTTAAGCTAGAGACATGAATAATACATCATTTTAAAGGTATTAACTAGTACTTGAAGCTCATAAAAAGAAACAAAAGCTGTAGTGCCATCTTTTGCCATAAAATTTTTAAAAACTGCATGGTTATGTAGAGAACAAAAATTAACGTCTACATTTTCCTTTTTTTCTAAACGTTTTAAAAGTGCGGTTTCAAGTGTCTCCTAACTATGAAAATTTGCTGAGATGTTCTTTAAGGTGTCTATTTTTGATAAACTATGGATGCATTTTTTATTTTTTAAATATAACTGTGACTTTTGGCAAGAGTTTTAAAGAATGGAATGGTTAATCATACAGCGCTTTCTGTCATATCTCTCGATCTGTTTCTCTTGAGCTGCAGTTTTTCTCCTCGGGGCCACTAAAAGCACACTCAGAGAAACATGAGCTGATTAGCTAACAGAGGAGGACTGACTGTGAAACTGACCAATCACTGACACAGATTGTGAGTCCTGACATGACATTGGTTTAGCCCTTGACATGTGGTTCTTTCTAACAAAATAAGGAAGTGGCGCAGTCCTTCTCAAACAAGTGGATTATTTTATTGTTTTGGCGCTTCGATGAGATGAAAATACATACTCGTGGCTGTAGGAGATGTGAAGACGCCACTGTGTGTGACAAAGACCACAGAAAGACGAGACCCCTGCAGACACCCTGAGAAGTTTAACACCTGAAATGAAGTTTTATCCAGTATTACTTACAGCCTCTTTAAGGAAAACAGACTGTTGTTTACATTTATGTTTATGATTGGCCCAACAAACTTACTTGCTGTTAGATTTGAAATTCTTTGAACTGAAATGAACGTCTCACTGTGTTGTCCTTTTAATCTGAAGTGCAGTTGTGTATGGTCTATGTGGTCTTTCTGTCAAATTACTCATGCCAGATTTTAATACTCTAGTCTTACAGCTCATGTCATCCTGCTGCTTGGCTGGTAGGAGGGCTCCTTCAGCCCGCAACCATTTTTCACACTCCGCCCCACACATACTCATTCACTGCTCACTTTTAGAAGGTTTCCCCCTTCACACAAACTCTACTGCAATACCTGGATCCATGGACGCATCTTCATAAAATCCCAGTGTGGGTACTGAACTGTAAAAACTTTATGTTTGGGGACTCTTGTTCTTTGTTGCTCTACTGGTCAACCAATCAGACTGTGAACTATGGGGTTGAATTGTTGTTCAAACTGAACTGCTGCAGCTTTGTTTCCATTGTCTATTCACTACTACACTGTCTGTTATATGTTGCTGTTGTTTATTATTTCAATACATGGTACCTATTTAAACGCAACCCTCAGTCTCTGTCTCTCTCTATCAATACATGTCAATAATTGGTGTAAAATATAGTTTGTCATCTTTTCATGGTCATCAAACATGACCCATTTGGACATTCAGAGGGTCCATAGTTACCATGGAAACACCATCATGTTCTACAACATTGATTCATCAGTAAAACCCATAGAGTTGGATCAATGACAGTGGATAAAATGAACAAAAATTAATAATAATAATAAAAAAAACAAAACTTAAGAATAATAAATAATGTGGAAAAAATAAGCAAAAAACGTATTAAAATAAAATATAAAAAGCAAATAAAATGAGCATCAAAATGAACAAAAAGAGGCTGAATAATTAATAAAATGAACAAAAACTAATGGGAAATCAACATAATATTAATATGAAATAAGCAAAAAATAGATTTAAATGAAATTAAAAAAAAGAATAAAATGAACAAAAATTGCCAAGTTAGCCAATAAAATGAACAAAACTGAATAAATTAACAAAATAATAAGTAACATGAACAATATAAGCCACAAACTGAACAAAACTGAAGGAAAATATGAATGAGGCAACAAAATGAACAAAAACAGATAAAATAGCAATTAAAATTGATTTTAAAAAAGAACTAAATAACGACTGTCCATGAAAACGCTCATGTTCTACAACATTGATTCACCAGTAAAACCCATGGAGTTGGATCAGTGACAGTGGATGGACACACTGGGTTTATGTTCAGTTAATGATATATTTTGCAGAAAAAAAACAATCTTTTTCTTAATCTGAGCTTTAATGAACATGATCAGTGAATTAAATATAGGAAAATATCTGATTATATACTGATATAATACAGAAGATAATATTGTAAAGAAATGGTGATAAATTACTTAAGCAAGGCTAAAAATAGAGAGAAATTCATTTGTGAACTGCCACTAAAGAAGCATCAGGTCTTTATGGGTTAAATGTTCATTATTAATTTGGTTTTGTGCCAGTGTTATTTGTAAAGTAATTACAGAATGACACCAGGTGGCGCTATATGATGAGTATCTGGTGAGTAGCTTCCTCATGGTATTTCCTCGTTTTCAACTTGTTTCTCTTCCTGCATGAACTTTCTTAATACTTTCTTTCTTTCTCGTCTCTGATGACTGTTTCTATTCTACTTGAAGATTATGCTGAAAACCCAGACTATTGCACGACTTTAAAGTCACTGTTAGTCACAACTCCAATAAAATAATACTATAAATAGAATATATAAGTGGTCATGTACGCTGTATCATGTTTACATTCTACATTTATGTTTCACCTGCATGAAATTAAGCTCTTTTAACATAGATAAAAGGCAAAGAAGTGCAATAAATGTCCACAGTGAAAGACAGATGAGGGTACAACCACTGGACTCCAACATTTTCAGTTCCTCCATTAGTTTTTTTCCATGTCGGGAAAACAAAAGTGGAAGTTTCAGTATTATATGACAACCACAACACTGATTACACAATGTACCACTGGAAGGAACTCTTGTCACACAGAGCTGATGTCACTACATTCCCAACAGAATCTAACAAACAACACATTTGATGCCTATGATTCAGTTTGCAAATATAAAACTAAATTTCCTGAGGTCATTTGTTTATTAAATCAATGCAAAAAATCAGCTCATTTATATTTTATTTGCATTTACAACAAACAAATGGCTTCTGTCTTCCCTTTTTTTTTTCCTGGTCTTTGCCATAACAGCAATGGTGAGAAGAAACACGACAACAAATATGATGAGAAGGACGATCCTGACAAGAGATGGTTGTCCTGTTGAAAACAAAAGAGGACAGTTGGTTTATTATTTATTGGTTTATTATCTATATTTCCTGTATGCATCTTATATATCCTATACTACCTGAATATATCCTTATTTATTGTATATATTTCTCATCTGTAGTACAGAGTTAGCTTTTTGTATATCTCAGTAGTTTTTGTAGTACTTTAGTAGTATATGTATATTTAATAGATGTGTATTTAATATTTTATCCTGTAGCTTTCAGACGTTCCTTACATTTTCACTCATTCCTGATTGGTCTAAATTCATGTCTGTATTTCAGGAGGATTTTCAGGAATATTGGAGTTGACTGTGTTATGGAAATGTTCAACTGATAACCCACACACAAAGAGGAGGAGAGAAAGTTAGAGTTAAAATAAATAAATGCATTTATTGAGAAGTCAATCACAGAGAAACTCTGTAAGTGAAGTCTGATTAAACAAGAGAAAACTAAAGATTATATAGAACCAAATCCAACCCCCTCAAACTATGATGTCATTCCTTACGTACATCGTACCACCCCATACTACTCCTTCTCTGCTCCGTGAAGAGGTCATGATGACCTCTCCACTCTAACCTTGCTTGGATCCAATCTGGAGTGCAGGCGCCATCCTCTATCTACACATTCAGACATTTAGGTGTTTGGGTTTTAACTCAAGGCAAGAACTCCGTTCCTGGGTTGGGGGTGTTACAGAGTGGTAAACATCACACATAATGAATAATGACTCAGCATTAAAAGAAGATGTACTAACAGTATAAAATATAAAGAGTATAAAACATAAAAAGTAAATTTTTCCACCACATTTCCTCCCTTTTGATTATTCAACCGAATCAATCATGCAAAAACATAAAATTTACGTACGAGTATCAATAAATGATTATAAATGATTATCAACCCAAAGACAACCTAATTAAGCCATATCTCTCCAGATATTCTCCAGATAAATTATATGTAGCCAAATTTCCAGACTTTGTGTCTTTTTTCTTTTTAGATCAGGTTTGACATTGGAGGACAAATAGCAAAATACTATAAACATCCACCCATGATCTATCTGCTTTTGGACATCAGTCAGAACAGTAATTTCCAGCTTCACAATTTTTGTTCATTTGACAGGATTACACGTTGCTTTCTTCATACACCATCAAATCATCATCAAGATCATCTAAGTCACCAAAATCATAATTATCATCATCATCATCAATCACTTCATGCTATACCATACTAAAAGTACCAATCACACTGCTAATCATTGAACGTATTATTGGAATGATGCAACAGGATAATCCGAGGAGTAATACAAACACACCAAAAATCACAGCAATAATTTTCATCAACATTGCCTTCCATCCCCCAGACAGCAGCCAGCCCCAAAAATCCCAGCCTGTTGTAGTGTATGCAGTGTTTTCCTCATGTAGGACTCGTCTATGGTGATCAAACTGATTGTGGAAACATCAGGTACATAGGTACAACACTGGTCGCCAATAAGATGACAGACACCTCCCTTTTCAGCCAATAGGAGATCTAAAGCTGCCCTATCCTGTAATGCGACAGTGCGGAGAGCTTTCATCTCACTGGTCATCAAACCCCTGTTCAACAGATGCAGTGAGATTCTCTAGCTCCACAGAAAGTTCTTCTATGTACCAAGCTAAACAATCAGGGCCGTACATGGGAATAATACTGATTTCAAACTTATGGCCACCTGAAATCTGATCCCGTTTTACACGGGTGTGAGGCGGTGACATAACTGGGCTGATGGTCAATTTGGAGATAGCTGGAACCAAATAAGAGAGGTGACATGTACCTGCCCATCATGCTGGGAAATACAAATAAGAGTGTTGACCACACGTCCACACCATATCTGTAGGACAGCCATACCCATAATCAGAAGGAGTTAGAGCTACGGTGGCATTATATGTGGTAGTAACATTAAAAATAAAATAAAATAAAATAAAAATATGAGGTCTCAGCATCATAATGTGTCAGTGGGGATGGTGTACCTAGTAATGCCGTGAGATTGTAAAGGACTATAACTGGAGAAAAGTAAATTTATCAGCCCTTTTTTCACGATATGCTAACCCGCATGCTACCTTGAGAGTAATGTTACACCCAGATGTGTGTCCCAAATTATACCGTGTGTGTTCTGTGACTGGGGAATGGAAGCAAAACTGTGAAGTGAAAAAAAGATTAGACAGATCTCTGAGCCGAAAAACAACATTTTTCTGTACCATAGTAATATTAGTGTCTCTAGAGAAATTTCTTGGATTTCTGAAGGAAGGTCACGTTGGGTCTCAACCCCAGCCAGGGGTACGCCGTGACAGACGGCCACTGTCCACTTTATCATTGTCAATAGTGTGTGATTGATCGAGAGAGGATAAGGAGCGAGCAGAGTATCTTCATGTGAGCTGTGTGGCATCAAACTACACACATAGCACGATTGATTAGTGACACGTCGTGTCAGATCACGTGTCACTCGCCACCATGTGTTATCGCTATAGTCGTGGTGATCAATGAGGTGGAGGTCACGTCCGTGACGTCCCCGAAGCTCCTCTGACCCTAGCTGTCCTCCGACAGACCAGGGCGCAACAGGAATGTGATGCGGTGGTGAAGGATCAGATACCTGACAGAATGTGTCCATGTACCACATGTACAGGCACAGGAGGGTGATGCAGATGACAGCTGACCCTTTGATCACCTCCATCGTCGTCGAATCAGTGTATGTGTGGGCAGGGGGTCTTCAGTCACTCGCCAGTGACCAGGCAAAGGATAAGTGTATATGAGACGTCACTGGGGTCGTTACCACCGCTAGGTTTCAACCAGTGAGTCTTGTGAGTGTGGGTGCGTGATACAGCTGTGTCCAGCCCCGGTGTCCAGTCGTCCAGTCTACGCTGTCGATCGATGCTCCGGCCCGTCCTCGGCTGCAGCAGTCGGCGGTTCTCCCAGAAACCGCTTACAGTGGATCGCGTGGATCCACATGGCACGTTCAGCAACCTTGACCGCTGTGTGCATCATCAGGAGCACCTGGAAAGGGCCTCGCCACCTGCGCTGTTTCCAGTGCTTTCGTCTGAAGTCCCGAACCAGGATCCAATCCCCCAGCTGCAGCGGATGAAGCAGCCCCTCTGCAGGAACCGGTAATGCTGATTTCACCAGTACCTGTACTTGAGATAGTTCAGAGGAGAGTTTCCTACACTAAGACAACATGTCATGCTCCAACAATGATGTCAACCCGGTTGGTTGGTTGGGGGGCCTGGAGACCTGTATATGGGGTCTCCCAAACATAATCTCAAAAGGACTCAGCCCACTTCGACTCCTACGTCTCATTCTCATTTGCATGAGAACCAGAGGTAGGGCCTTGACCCAGTTAAGACCTGTTTCCTCACAACATTTAGCCAGTTTTGATTTTAGGGTGCTATTTTCCCTTTCAATAGCCCCCCCTGATTGTGGATGGTATGCACAGTGTGTTTTGAGGTCAAAACCTAGCATTTCCCCTAACTCAGTTAGTGCTGTGTTCACAAAGTGGGACCCATCGTCTGATGAGATCTTCTTTGGGATCCCCCAACAAAACAAAACAAAATTTCAGTTACCAAAGCTTTAGCCACTGCAGAGCTGTCTGCATGCTTTGCAGGAAAACATTTATCTAACATTCCTCCCTTAGACACATGATCTACGCCATGTGTCAGCTTAGCAAACCAGGGGAAGAAATGTTTGGGCCGACAAGGTCGTCCATCAGCTGCCTCAAGTGAAACAAAAGACACAAGCCTGTGGAGAAGGACAACAAAGGAGAAGGTCATCAACATACTGTAAAGGAGCAACACCTGGTGGGAGGTCAAGGTGGGACAGCGAGTCGGCCAAAATCGAATTGTAAATGGTTGGGGCCTCGCAATACCCCTGAGACATGTGTGTCCATGTGTACATTTTGTTTCTGAACTGAAACGCAAACCAATATTGGCTATCTGCATGCACGGGAACAGATGTGAACGCGTTCGAAAGGTCAATGACAGAAAAGTGAGATGCAGACGGCGGAATTTGTGATAAAATCGTGTGTGGATTTAGGGACCGTGGGTATGCGTGGAACCACGGCTTTGTTTACCGCCTGTAGGTCTTGAATAAACCTCCATGTGTCTGGGTCAGGAGGGGTTCGCCCTTTTTTCCACAGGAAAAATTGGGGTCCTGACCGGTGAATCAGGACATGGAACTATAATTCCCACATTCAAATAAGCTTCAAACTCGGACTGTTTTTGACATGGCCTGTAATCAGATCGCGGGGTAATGATGACCGCTGGGCAGTTTTGGACGAGACCCACATCATGTGGACCAGTAGCCCAGACACCAGGTGGGATATCAGCCAGTTTGGGTGGCACGGAGACGGGTGAGAGGCCTGTGGGAGATGTAGACATACAGGTGAGCTGAGCGCTTCATCATTTAACAACTGTACAGTTTTCTGACAGTGAAACACTGATATCATGCTCTGTCTGTATACCCCCAGTCGGGGAGCGAACATGATGGCAGGGTCAGAGGTGGGACACAAATCTGACACCTGCAAGGCCTTTTCCACAAACGGGCCCACGTCTTTCCAATCTGCATGGCATGGTTTGGAAAGAGCAACATGCGTGGTGCAGCACCAAGCCTGTAAAAAGAATGTTGATTATCAGTCAGTGACACAGACAATGCACAAAAAAATATGAATCCCAAAACATGTAACCAGTTGTGAGCTTATCAGACTCTGTGTGAAAAAACTCTTCCTCATATGTGGGGTCAGGGCCTCCAGGACTGAAATGAGAAGCACAATATAAATCATTTGGGGGTGAGACATAAGCGCCAGGCTGAAGTCTGCTGTCACTTAGCTCGACCCATTTTTCTGTAATTTGGGGGGAACAGACTTTCCACTGGTATACAGAATCTGGTAACCCAGCAGCATACCTAACCATTGTGTGTGCGTACACACAATGTGAGTGGAGATCTGTGCCTGCGACTGTGTTTTGTTGAGTTATCGTTAACCCCTCTGGACCCGATTCAAGTTTTACCCCCAATTTGCACATCAAATCCCGCCCACACAAATTAATGGGACAGACGGGTGCGAGTAAAAAAAGAATGTTAGAAAGTACATTCTTGTGAAACACATGTCAACGGAACAGTAAAGCTCTCTCTGTCCTGTTTACCACCAGCCGACACAGAAATAATAGTTTTTCCACTCAACTTTAGTGTAGGTGTTAAGTCTACATGTCTGATCACAGAGTATGTAGCTCCACTATCTACTAAAAACAATAACTTAAACCTGCTTATAGTAAGATCAACCACAGGGAGCTTCTGATAGGAGTCAGTACACAGCTGAGCGTGTGTGTGTGTGTGTGTGTGTGTGTGTGTGTGTGTGTGTGTGTGTGTGTGTGTCACCTCCTCCTCCCTTGGGCAGTGCAGCAGAAGCTGTAGTGGGTGTGGAATCCGTGTCTGGAGACCCGCCCTCCAGGGCCGCGAGCCAATCCCCTGCCCTGTTCCCTCCACGTGGCTGTCTCCGCCCCGCCTTCTCTGTGGGCAGTCCCTTTTCCCATGTCCTGGTTGGCCACAGAGGTGGCCCACCCCTCCACATGTCGGACCACCCCTTTCCGGGTGTAGGTGGGCCTCGAGTGTTCTCCGGTCCCCGCCCCCGCTGTTCCCCGGTGGGGGGGGGGGTCGGGCGGACCAGTCCGGAGTGTCTGATGAAAGTGACCCCTGCCCTGCGTCTGGAATCTTCCACTGTCTCATCAGGCCTGTTTCAGGTTTCTCCATGCAGACAGAAAGCCTCAGGTGGGAAAAAACGTCCGGCAGAGGCTAGGGGTCATCTGTGCAGCCAGAAGCCGCCTGAGTTCAGACCCAGTGGGTCTGTGTTCATTGCAGAAAGTCCCTCGGATGGATCAGGTAGATGTTTCAGTAAATGTCCATGCCCTGAACACCACAACAGGACCGTCTGGTCCGCTGACTTCCACCATGGGCATTTGTGCAGCTGTGCCAGAAGTCAGTCCTCCCCCCTGCCTGCAGCATCAGCAGCGGGGGTGGAGTCGGGTTGTGTGGAGTCCGGCTCCGGTGGTGGAGAAGGCCGGGGGTCAGCAGACCTGGGGGGCCTGCTGGGGCCCGTTGACATTTGGCCATTTCTGGAATTACGGCTGAGTGTTCCGGGAGGGGGGGCGGGTTCTCGCGGCGTCTTTGTGGGCAGGCGTCCAGACCCGGACACCAACTTCGCAGCCTGCACAGAAACACAAGGGGGGGGGCATATGGTATATGGTAAAGTGGCGGAGCTCAAGCTCCTTGACAATTGAAAATATAACTGTTTAATCTGTATAATCTGTTTTATATCTGTTTTTATAACCAGCAGCATAATTTACCAGATCTTACAGACGTAGCACAGACGTCGCACAAAAATACAAGGGAAGTATAAAGTTATGAATGAAAAGAAGTGGTTTAAATATTCTAACAAATTAGGCATAAAAGGGAAAAAAACACAGCTAGATGGTGTCATCTATGGTTACAAATGCCTCAGTTTGTTTTTGCTTCATTCACCACATCTCAAAACATTTGTTACAAGTTTCCTATTGTTTAAATTCCCTGACCTTGTTTTTTCTCTCTTTGCCTCCCTTTAACTCATTCAGTTTTTGCACACCCAAAGTTGGCGTTTTAGAAAAAATACCCATGTTTACCCAATAATCAGCACATTCAAGCACAATTTCCCCATATTTTCTTTTTACCCATGGGTTTTGGAATAGGGGCCTCTCTGTCCACACCCCCGTCACTGTGCCCCGGCCGGTTTCCCATTTTTACACTTAGAACGTCTTCTAAGTGGTTTTTGTTCCTTGGCGAACAAAATACTAAAAAACCCTGATTTTTCTTTTCAGTTGTCAGCGAAAAAATCACCTAAAACGCTTTCAAGTTTGTTATAAACTTTACTCTACTGTATTTACATACAGTAGCAACCTTATACGATTTTTCTTTTTGGTTGAAGGCAGGCGAAAAAATCTCCCAAAAACGCCTGTACTCTATTGCATTTGCATACACTAGCAACCTTATACGATTTTCTTTTTGGTTGAAGGCGAAAAAATCTCCCAAAAACGCCCGTACTCTATTGTATTTGCATACAATAGCAACCCAACTCAGGTCTATATATATATATATATATATATATATATACTTATTCTTATTTTTTATTTATTATTTTTTTATTTTCATTTTTATTTTTTTATTTTATTTTATTTTATTTTTTTTTTATATATATAAACCCGAATCGCACGCCACTATTGTTTCAGTGACGTGCCCAGTGACGTGAGTTTGGAACACAGAGAGTAAAAGCCCCAACACCCCAAACTGTAACTTTCTCACCGTGTGTGGCGTTGAACTCAGTTCTGATTCCAGTGGTGAGACGGGCGGGGCTCGGGGCCGGTCCCCCGTCTGCGGTGTCGTTTTACCACGGGGCTACAGCCGCTTTTTGGCCCGTAGGATGATCAGTCCACCAACCTCCGTTCCCCACCCGACAGCACACATGGATCCTGCCGACAACGCCAATTTGTTATGGAAATGTTCAACTGATAACCCACACACAAAGAGGCGGAGAGAAAGTTAGAGTTAAAATAAATAAATGCATTTATTGAGAAGTCAATCACAGAGAAACTCTGTAAGTGAAGTCTGATTAAACAAGAGAAAACTAAAGATTATATAGAACCAAATCCAACCCCCTCAAACTATGATGTCATTCCTTACGTACATCGTACCACCCCATACTACTCCTTCTCTGCTCCGTGAAGAGGTCATGATGACCTCTCCACTCTAACCTTGCTTGGATCCAATCTGGAGTGCAGGCGCCATCCTCTATCTACACATTCAGACATTTAGGTGTTTGGGTTTTAACTCAAGGCAAGAACTCCATTCCTGGGTTGGGGGTGTTACAGAGTGGTAAACATCACACATAATGAATAATGACTCAGCATTAAAAGAAGATGTACTAACAGTATAAAATATAAAGAGTATAAAACATAAAAAGTAAATTTTTCCACCACAACTGAATACTAGAATAGGCAGAACTGATGGAAACACTGATTAAATCCATTACAGGCTGAGATCTTGGTAAAAGCATCTGTGGTGGATTTATCACTAAAGATTCAGTGTTTGTATGAGCTCATAATTCAGATCCAAAGTAGATATAGATCTGGATAGTTCGAGCACAAGTCAAAGACATGTTTGGATGTTTCTATTGGGGGTCAATGCAAATATAGACAATCCTGTGTCTCCACTTCCAAATCTACACCATGAATGCATTTATAAAGCCACACCTCCACATTCACAGTATTGAAAGGATATTTTCAATAAATGGCATATTGTCATTCTTGGAAATTATTAGTAAGACAACATACAAGAGGATGTACCGTCAGAAGTAAGGAGGTCACTTTTAGAATTCAATATTTCAAATGCAAAGTCCAGTAAATGGTCTAAACTCACCACAGAGCTGACAGTATTTATTAATGCAGTATACTCAGTGTTCTAAAAGCCCCAGAAAAGGGAAGTCCTCGTGTCCACTAACATAATAAGGTTTTTATTAGTTCTCAGAGGATCTAAAAAACACTGTAAAAAGTCAACTATAAAGCTGTGTTTAACTACTTTTCCAGGTTTGGTATTTTACAAGTCTGTTCTCGCGCAGGATGGAATCAGGTCTTTTTAATCATGTTTCACTTCACAAAAAATGTTACACAATACTGTCACTGTTTTTCTCCCACTTACAGTAAAAACACGTCCACATCTATATGACACTTAATCTGACCCTCAGTGATTTATTGTTATGACGAGGAAACAGGGAGTGTCCCACATTACAAAGTGTCCAGTTACACTAAGTACAGTGAAGGCTGTGTACAATCATTTATAATTCAACATGATATGACACATACTGTACTGTAGTACAAGTACACACAGATGTAAAACTGGAAAACCACATATTTATTTCCTAAGTGAACTGAACCTCAAGTTATATTAATATAGTCGACTGTAAAAACGTTTAAACCATCAGAACTTCAGGATTCTTCTAACATTCACCTCAGAACAATGACTGGACTGCACTACTGCTGCGACTGTAAACACACTGACATGGACACTTTACATCCTGTTATAGTTTACTTTTTAAACTGTTTATTTATTTTTAACCTCTTTTTAAATACATGACATTAAACAAGGTGAGACAGAAACAGTATCTCTATCCTCTGTATGTTTTGCATCTACGTCTGTTGATGTTCCAGAACGCCTACTCAGACTGAGATTAACATCAGGACAAGCCTGACAGTCAAATTAAGCTCCTCCCACTGGCACTGGTG
The DNA here is from genome assembly GCF_902148855.1 of Sphaeramia orbicularis. Classification (NCBI taxonomy): domain Eukaryota; kingdom Metazoa; phylum Chordata; class Actinopteri; order Kurtiformes; family Apogonidae; genus Sphaeramia; species Sphaeramia orbicularis. The sequence continues at coordinate 56,130,423 of NC_043972.1, forward strand.
GAACCTGTGGGACCAGGTGACGTTCTGTTTCCAGGACACAGTTCACCTGAGACACACCAACACTTAGACTCTTCCATCAGCCTTCCACAGGTCAGTTTTCTATTCTTTCTCTTCTTTCAGTTTCATCTTTGTGGTATTTGATTCATTCTCCATAATCTTTCATCAGTTTAGTGTCGTTTATTACTGGTTACCCCGCCCCCTGAAGGGGATTAATCTTTGCAGGGTTGGGCCACATTCCCCAGATATATATTTACTGAAACCACCCCAGTGTTCGATCATTGTGTTACTTGTTCTGCTCAGTTTCCCCAGCATCTTCTCATATGCAGCTGTTTCTGTCATTTGAATATGATTTTTATATTTAACAAATATTGAATACGGATGAAAGAGTGGATCGATGCCAAAATAAGATACAACAGGTGCGAGGAGCGGGGTTTGTTGTGCCTGGCACCACTTGTTACCCCGCCCCCTGAAGGAGAGGTTTGGTTTGTTTCTTTCTTTGTTTTTGAACAGTTTAGCAGCAAAACTATTAGTTGAATTCAGACTAGGGATGGAACCATATGAACATTTCATATCACAGTTGCTGTGACCAAAATTATCATGGTTATCATTATTATTATTGTGGTATTGTTGAAATTGTGCTCAAAATGTTCAAAAAGTACTAATACACACTGAAATAATTTAACCAAGTTGTATTTTGAAAAAAAAAAAAAAAAAAATTGGCACAATGTACCTTCTGTTGCAGAAACATTCAAATATTAACCCTTAGTGGTCTGAGTCTCTTTTGGCCGTTTTTCAGTCCTTTTGATTTTGCCTTCATATATTATATAAACAAATGTTTACTATACCCATGTTTGGGATCTGTTTTTTAAACACAACTTCATTTATGTCATCTGTCTATTATTTATTTTTACTTTAACCTACTTAGGGATGCTCCGATACCGATACCAGTATCGGGCATCGGCTCCGATACTCAGTGTGTGTACTCGTACTCGTAAAAGTAATCTGATACAAATGCACCGATACTCGGGTGCCGTGCCTTGGGGGGGACTCACAGCGGTGCTGCTCGCTGCTGGGGGGAGCGGCACTCCGGATACGCGTGTCTGGTGTGTGCAGGTGGGTGGGAGGGGCTGTTGATGGATGTGGGTACATGTGTGGGTATGTGTGTACATGTAGATGTGTACGTGTGGGCGTGCATGTGGGTAGGTGGGTGTATGGGCATGGGTGGAGGTGTTTGTGGGTGTGTGTGAATGGTCGAACATGTGGGATGGGTGGTGTGTATGTCTGGGAGTCAGTGGGTGTGTGTGTGCATATGCTTGTGTGGGTGAGTGGGGGACTGGGGTGTGTGTGGGGTTTGGGGGTTGGGCTTGGTGGGATGGGGAGGTGGGCCTCCGGGCTCCCAGGGCGCATGGCTGTGGCATCGGGGTGCGCACTGGCCTGCAGCTTGTGGTGGTCTGGGCCAGCCTGGCCGCCCGGTGTGCTGGGTGGGACCCCTGCCCGGGGAGATGGGTGGCTCCTGGGCTCGTGGGCCGGCGCCTTGCCTGCCCCTGGGTGGCCGGCCCCCGTCGGGAGGGTGGAGGCTGGCGTCCCTGGCCTCCTGGGGCCTGCTGTGGGGCCTCTGGTGGGGGGCCTCCCTCGACCATCTTCAGGGCGGGCACACTGTTGCCTCTCGGGGGGGGCGGGCTGGATCCCCCCTCTGTGTGGTGTCTGCTGGATGGCCGGGCCTTGGGGCCCTCTTGGTCCCTGATCCTTGGAGGGAGTGCGGTTGCGGTTGCATGTGTGTGTTCTTCACCTCAGTCTGTTTGCCTGGTTCACTCTGTCACAGCAGATGAATGTGAACAACTGATGTTGTGTGGATTTGTTTCTGGTATTATCTGTTATAGGTATTATTTGTACGAATGTGGTATTCGACATTTTGTTCATGCTTTCTTATATTCTTCATTTCATAGGTCTTATGTATCTCATTGTTGTTGTTTTGTTTTGTTTTTTTGTTTTTTTTTTGTAGTTTTGTTTGTTTTGGGGTTTTTTTTCTCTCTCTTCTGCCCAGTTTACTCAGTTCTGGTTGTAGTTATTGTCACCTTTATAATTGTCTCCATGGTTGTTGCTGTTTGTATTGTTGATACTTTCTTGTGAGGGTCTTCTCCACCTTCTTCTCTCTTGTTCTCTCCCCTTCTTCTACCCCCCCACCCCCACCCCCCATGTCAGGTCCGGCATCGAAATGTGGTTCAACAAAACTCATAATAAACACAGTAGAATATCAAAGGGCGCTTCATATACTTTATGAAGTTACCTTTGAAAAAGCAAATTTGTTCAGCACCAAAAGGAACCAGACTACCATTCTACTGTTAGAACGCTGGACAAGACAAGTAGGGGAAAAAAAAAAAAAAAAAAAAGTAGTGTGAGATACTCCCTGGTAAAATGTCCAAATAAAAGAGGATACACAAGCAAAGATGTTAGAAAAATGGGCAATGATGACTGGGAGTACAGTTGGTGTCGGCTGCTGCCTTATCGGTACAGACAGCTGCCTGTCAGCCAGCTGAGCCCAAAAAAAAAACAAAAAACAAATGCACCGATACCACTTACGGCCGCGTGACATTCACAGTTCAGTGCAGCAGGTACGTGGCAGTGGAATAATGTGTGTGGAGTGTGACGAGTGTGGAGATTTTTCAAAATAAACGACGGTGATAAAAGTAACGCTGACTGCAAGTAACATTAAAGACACAGAGGGATACGGACGCAGCGTTCTGTCCGTCCTCTGCGTACATTCCATGCGTTTTCCAGGTGCTGGTGGAGACCGAGAATACCACCGGGAGTACGGAGCGGTGTGGACCGCCGCCAGCGGAAGTGAAAACGAAACTTATCGCTCATTTCTCTTCCTGCAGAAGCTTCGCTTTTAAACCTTACCAGCGAAAACGCTGCAATATTAGTATCACATTAGTGTTGCCTCTGGCATCTCCATGTTTGTTATTACCTACTTTCTTCTTCTTCTCAAAAAACTTTCCTCTTCTTCGTGGTATTTGTCCAGTATGGTTAATTCAGAGTGACGCCCCCTGGTGGATTAATTGAGAAACGCTCATTCCAACACATTAAATGTCAGTAGCAGCACTTTGTTCCAGTCAGACTAATGACAACAACAATAAAGCACATTTACAAAAGGAACTAAGAACTGGAATGGGATTATTAAGTACTCGTATCGGTACTCGGTATCGGCAAGTACTCAAATGTAAGTACTCGTACTCGGTCTGGAAAAAAGTGGTATCAGTGCATCCCTAAACCTACTATATCAACATAAAAATACAGAAAATCTGATTTGAAAAATGTATATAATTCATTTCATAAATAACACACAGATTCTTAAGGAACCTTTTTTTAGGTATAGAAAATTTAAATTGTAATAGATTAAAACTATACTCAAGTATTTGACATAAAAGCAGATCTTTACATATGCGTTTTTTCTGGAAAAGTGCGGTAAGCAAACACAGTTATCATGATAATTAGAATTTAAACAGCAATACTAACCGTCTGCAATTTTACTGTGGTTTATCATTATACCGGTAATCGTTACATTCCTAATTTAGACCAAATTGGGTTTATAGATTACCAGTGATCCAGAAAGTATCTGATTACTAGTGATGTTATGGGATGTGCCGAGGCTTCGAAGCGCGTGTCGAGTAATGAAGGGGGCGTTTCCGCGAAGCGCATATCGAGGTTTGCTTCATTTAGGGGCGGAGCCGAAAATGATGACGTCCGAAGCCTCGCTGCCCGGCTGTACCACGTGACTGCTTCAGGAAGTGGTTCAGAGGTGGTTTTATCTGATTCAGGTTTGACAGCAATAGAAAGCCCTCAAGTCCCGTTCAAAATGTGGGTTTATGATTGAGAGTTACGGTCAGTGCAGAGTTTGAACAGAGTTTGGATAGCGTTTATATAGTTTGGAGATAGTTTGAAGAGTTTAGAGAGAGAGAGGTCATTTGAAGATTTAGGAGAGGGAAAAGAAAAGGATGAGTAAGAGGATGGAGCCAGTGAAGAAGAGGAGGATTTCCCCTGTGTGGGAACAATTTAGTTTGATAACTCCTAATAAGATAAAATAAATCTAACATTATTTCAGACACATAAGGTTTGCTTATGTGGAGTACTGGGAGAGACAAAACAAATACTGTACCCCAATTTATATAATCTTGCTCTTGTGTTTTTGTGCATGCCAGCATGTTCTGTACCATGTGACAGGGTGTTTTTAAATGCCGGAGAGGTTGTGTCAAAAAAAAAAAAAAAAAAAAAGAGTCACTTCAAACCAAAAACTGTTGAGAAACTGTTATTTCTGAATAAAATCTCCCGTCATGTACATCATTGTCCAAATTACACAAGCATGTTCGGTGTCCTCTTCCCAGTTCCACAAACACTTTCACTGTCCTCTGCCTGTTTAAGTCCATGACATTATCCTAAAGTGACAAAAAAAAAAAAAAAAAACATTACACATCCTCCCACATATAATACCACCACCATTTGGGGGAAATTTACACACAGAGAATACATTCAAAAATATTTTATTATACACATATGTGATAATTTATGTAGAGAAATTATTTGCTCATACATTTTTTGTTATTCATAGTCATTCCCAAGAGCCATAGCAGACCCAAAAATTTAATGTATCACACATTCAGATCCAGCTGCCTGTGATTATACATATGGCCGGTAGGTGGTTTCATGTGCAAATGAACCCTTTCTCGAACCAATTGGCTCAAGTGGTTCGATGCCTCATGAGGCTTCATCTCACCATCACTACTGAGTACGTTTTGGGAAAAGTAGGTCAAAGTTCAAATTTTCAATGAATTTTTTTAAATTCTTTTTTTCTTTCCATTTACTTATAATGGACAAAATTTCAAATGTTTATAAAAACATCAGTTTTGTTTGAATTTCCTTCAGACTTGGCTCATATATAGAGACAGTTGATATACTGACATCAGCACATGCACAGACATGATGACATCAGCTGGATCCATGACAACACAAGATACAATATGTGTGAGGGGGCGGGGTTTGTTGTGCTTGGAGCCACTGGTTCAAACTGGTTCAACCATTGGATGATGTTCCATCGGCTCCATTTGTCTTTGCAGATTCAGGAAATCCCCTCCGATGTCTGACTGGGACAATCATGTGAGCTGAAGTCGTCCAGAACAGGAGTGAGTTTCACTGGACCACTGGGGACATTTCCATCACAGTGTCATGAACACAGTGAGTCTGTCACAAACTCAAATGTTTGTTGTTGAAATGACGCTGACAGAGCAGAACCTTGTGCAGTAGAACCTGAACAGAACACATCAAACACATGTTCAACACACAACATGGATTTTCTACCACATGTTGTTGAAGTGGACTCACAAAGCAAAGTCGACTGATATTAAACAACACACTGTTGGTGGACAGACTCGGGGTCAAAGGTCGTCCTGAACCCGGTCCAATGGTCACGGCCTTCACAGAGGGTTCAGTCACTGTTGATGTTATTTACATCCCACAAAACCACATCATTTCCCCTCGGTGTACATTTGAAAAGGGATCTAATGTTGTCTGTGAATAGAAATGCTGTCAATTGAAGGGTTTGTGTGGATCGATAGGATGGAGACGGAAGACAGATTTACACCACATACCTGTACTTTGACGAACGGGGACTTCCTCCTTCTAGACACACATTCCTATGTTCAACGTGACTGGTGTAGACACTTGTCACTCAAACATGTCTGACCAATGAGGAAGCATCCGCCCACTGCAGGATGTTTGTGTCAAAATGTTTCAATAAAAAAAAAAAAAAAAAATTTCAAATCTTCTTCACTTCAAAGAAAAAACAAGTTCAAATGCAATTTTTTGGATCTCAAATTTTTATTTTTACATTCAAACACTTTTTTGTAAATTTTTTTTTTTTTTTTTTTGATTCAAGTGATATTTTTGGGGATTGAATAATAAAGACACAAATATCCTCCCCTTCATATGGCCCAAATACAAAAAAGATGACTTCATTCAAAAAATTATTTTCAATCCAAAAATATTCACTTCAATTAAAGAATATAAAAAGTGTTCAAATGCCATTTTCTGGATTTCAAATAATTTTTTTTGCATTCAATCACTTTTTTTCTTTGATTGAAAAGGGTTTTTTGGATTGAAGTGAAGTTTTTTATGATTGAAAATATTTTTCTTTGATTGAAAGTATTTGTTTTGGTTAAATCACTCCAGACTCAAATGTAATTTCCTGTTCCTCTCAGACATGTTGAACCCTTTATGGACCCTTTTCACAGGTCCATTCCTCCTGCAGACTGAGGGAACTCTGGGATTTTACAGACCGTGTCCTGGTGCTGGGGTCCTGTTCCTCTAAACAGTTATTTCCAATGTTGGGTCAGTTCCTTCCAAACTATAATCCATTACAGATTACAGTTACTTCAAAGTCATTCCTTACCTTACACTATTACTGTCTCAGAACTGTAATGCATTACATGACTCCTGGATTACTTTGGAGTTACGTACAGACTCTCATCATAAAGGGTGCGTGTGCAGTAAACCCCCCCCCCCCCAAAGTCAAACAAGTACATGTGGAAGGATAGCCCAGTAGGTAACACTATGCTCTACAATCCCAGCACCAACACTTGCATCTTTTTCCCAGTGCTTTCCATGTTCAAAAACTGGGTGGAACCAAGGACTTTGGTAGATAAATCCATAACTGATACAGAATTCTAACTTGTTGTAGAAATGTTAGCTTACCTTGTCACTGCTGATCTCAGGGGTCATGCTAACTAGCTTCTGTAAACCAGGGTTAGGGTTCGTAAGGAGCATACGTCCATGTGACCAATGGACTGTCTTCTGACATCTTCATTTGAGTGATTAAATTATGGGTGAAAAGAGTGTTGTAATAAAAGCGCTATTGAACATGTACGGAGTCAAATATAACTGAAAATGGATCAGTAATGCCTTATACGACTGCATTACAGCAAAAAGTAATCTAGTACTGCAATGGATTACTTTTGTGACACTTTACTCCCAACACTGGTTATTTCACAGATATGAGAACTCCTATTGGATGAGCAAACACACTGACCTTTGACCTCTGATGTCACCCTCAGTGGTCAAATCTAAAACAAACAGCTGTTACGTCCAAATAAACCACATGTTCAGGTTTGAGTCCAGATACTGAAACCTGCAGAACATTAGCGTCATTAAAGGCTCTGTCCAGGTTTCCGCTGGAGAACATGAGCAGTGAACACAGTTCAGAATCACAACCTGCTGGTTCTCATTTACAGGTGATTCAACCACCTCCTCTGGTCATGTGACCTCTGTTCTGGATTGGTTTAGTCCTTCAGGTTTTAATGGAAATCTTAGAAACCATCATCACATGGTCATCAGTCATCATCACCACTGTATTTTCGTGCAAAACTTTGAGAATCAGCTGTGCTTGTCCTTCCCTTCAGGTCCCATCGTCAGCTCCAGGAGGCCATCTAGTGGTCTGACAGTAGAACTACAGAAGAACCAGCACACACTCAGATCTGCCATTACACTTCAACTCACATTCACACCACAACAGCACCCACAAACACCTTCATGAAGTCACAACTGCATTCAACACACCCAATATAAGATGTGGGACGCAGGTCTTGGTCCAAAACCCTGAGTCTGGTTTATCTCTGAACCGCTGGTCCACATCTGACTCTTCTCCATCATATAACCATGTCTCAAACTCTGCTGTTTTCAGTGTTTGTTGTGTGACTGATGTGGACTCAGCAGAATGGATCAATGTGAGGACAGAGAGGAGGGAGCCCCTTCCCCAAAGACCACCGACAGGACCCCCTTGGGACCTGGACCCGACAGACCCCTCAAAGCTCAGAGGTGAGACCAGCATCTAGATCTGTCCACCACTGTTCTCTATGTCAGAGCTCAGCACTAAAACCTCTGACATCACTATTCACAGACCTGGACCTGGATCAGGACCTGGACCTGGACCAGGACCAGGACCTGGACTCAGCTGTGTGTCCATGAACAGTGATGACTCCATGGGTGTTTCAGAGACTCAGTAAGTGAACCTCAGATCTGGTCCAGATCCACCAACAGGGTTTTCAGCTCAGTCAGTCCGAACTTGGCGTTCTGTGTCCGACCTAAAGTTAGTCCTGTTGAACCGTCGGTGTCACATGGTCTTTTTCTTCAGTCTATGGTTCAGACACTGGCAGGAGAATCACACTTAACCTGATCAATGAAAACCTGTTGTGGTGGGAGCTGGTCCTGGATGATACTGGATCAGAGCCCAGGGTTGATTCCTGGTCCATTGAACACCTTTGTATCATATGTTGTGAGTGCAGATGGTGAGGAGACACATTGTTAGGACAGAGCTGTTGGTTTCATCCAAATGTTGATGAGATCAACTAAACCCAGTGAGTGTGAAGCTCCAAACAGACTCACATGTTGATTCTCAGTGGGATCAGCAGGACCAAGACACCTGTCCCACTACAGGGGGTCATGTGACTCATGTTGGTGTCAGTGTGGACAGACATAATGTGAGCTCATTGTTGATGATTGGTCCACAGAGTGGAGCAGCAGAGCTCAGAGGTTCCCAGTGATCCACAGCAGCCGACTCAGGTGGACTCCACATTTGAGGTGTGTACTTGTCCAACATCTACTGGTCCATCTGTTCTGTCCAATCAATAATGTCCAATGGTGATGCAGTACAATTTATTCATGTGGAACCCTTCAGGATGTTTGTCTCTTTGATATAAAATGAATGATGTTTATGTAATCTGTCAAACATTTGGACAGAAGGTTCATCAAACCTGAGGCTTACGTTGATGAACAGGTTAATGATCACATCAGATACAGACCTGGTTGTTTAAGGTGAAGATGTTCTTTTGGATCTTTACAGGTAACACAGATGGTGGCACTTAAAGAAAGTCTGTTGAAAATTCTGGTCAATTTGATCGACGGTGATTTTAAAATGTTCAAGTGGTTTTTGACCATTGAGGAACTACCCATCCCAGTGAGTAAACTGGAGAACGCAGACCGGATGGACACGGTGGATCTGATGGTCCAGGTCTACTACACAAATACTCAGAGTGTCACTGTAAGGGTTCTAGAGAAGATGGACAGGACTGATCTGGTGAAGAAACTTTCAAAAGGCCTCCCAGTATCTAAAGGTCAGTCATTAATAAGTAATTAGTAAAGTAAGAGGTTCCATATTTCATTCCCCTGTGACACATTAAACATAAGGACGGTGGTAATGTTGTTTACATCTGTTCAGACCCAGTAGAATTCTATGAAAATTCATATTCTGTCCTGGTAACATTCAAACCCCTCAGAGCATCAGTTTAAAGATCAGTTAAATCTGTGAAGGCAGTCATCATCTGGGTTTTTAAAAGTCATTCATCTAAGATTAACTCAGCACAGTTTAGTCAAACTAAAAAAAAACAAAACAGTAAATTCAAACTGAGGATGAAGCAGAACTGAATTACACAAACATTAAGCTCTATTATTATTATTATTATTATTATTATTATTATTGTAGCAAATGGACAAATAATATAAACTAAAACATAAGCAGCTGTTCTATCAGAATCCACTCATGTAGTTTTCTCAGTTACTCATTCATTGCCACTCATGTGATTTGTGAGGTCTCAGTGACCTTTGTCCACCTCGATGCAGTTACTTCATCCTGAAGTCCAAGTGAACGTTTGGTCCAGATTTGACTGAAGTCTGTCAAACCCTTCTTTAGATTTGGCCTTTAAAAGGTAACTGTTCCTGACAGACTGACCTTTTCCTGTGGATCTAAAATCAAAGTGAAGCAGCTGTCAGTCTGTTTGAAAGGTTCAACTATAGTCAAAGAAAGAAGAGACTCTGAAAACACACACAGGTGAGCACACCAGGTTGAAGGCTGGCACTTTCCACCACAGTCTTCTAGTCCAAGCAGGTCCTCATTCAGTCCCTGGAAACTTCCAGTAGATCAGCTGTTATTCTTTGACTGTGGTATTTGACAGTTTTTCCGGTCGTCATTTTCAGCTCCAGAACAGTTTCCTTCTACGAAACTGGGACCTTAACACATGTTTGGTCTCAGTCATAACACCGTAGAGTCCAAATACGGACATGTGAGAATAACTGAGTCATTCCTATTAAATAAAGATGACTATCATTGAACTACCTAGTGGTATTTCACTAAATTGACATGAACGAACCTGATGGATGACGTCCATGTGTAGAGTTTGAATCAGAGGAAAAACAGTGACTAAAGTCATTTGGATGAAACTGATGAAACTACTGCCTACATGACTCTGAATATTTTTAGAGCTGTGTTTGTTGTAGATAAAAGGGTTTAAAGCAGGGGTGTCAAACTCAGATCCTCAAGGGCCGGTATCCTGCATGTTTTAGATGTTTCCCTCTTCCAACACACCTGATTCAAATGATGAGCCTATCATCCAACTCTGCAGAAGCCTGATAACGACCATCAGGTGTGCTGGAAGAGGGAACCATCTAAAACATGCAGGATACCAGCCCTCGAGGACCGGAGTTTGACACCTGTGGTTTACAGGACATTCCAAAGGGAACAAAGATGATATTGAGGATTAAAGATCAATGATGCTACAAAACTACAAAGAAGACAAAGTGTTATTAATAACATGGATTTAGTTTGTTTGAATAATCGTTTATTGAAGACATTGAAGGGTTCTTCATGCACAAATACACATGATGAGCATATTTGAACAGTTCAGCTCTACTGTCCTCCAGCTGAATGGCATGGATATGAGAGAAGACACATGAACAATAAACTCATCAAATGAGAGGAAATGAATGACTGTACCTGAATACACACAGAATCTGTGACATAATGATATGATACTAGAAGAAATGGGAAACATTCCCCTTCCATTTGTGTTTGGAACGTCCTCTGATTTGTCTCCGTTGTTTTCACTCAGAGAGCATTGACCAGTGTCGGCGAAAACTGAAGGTTAAGCTGAAACGGAAGTTTCTGCATGTGTTTGAGGGCATCGTTAAAGAAGGACTCCCCAAAACCCTCCTGAACCAGATCTACACAGAGCTCTACATCACAGAGGGAGGGGCTACAGAGGTCAACCAGGACCATGAGGTCAGACAGATTGAAACAGCATCCAGGAACCCACACAGACCACCAACAACCATCACACGTGAAGACATCTTTAAAACACCACCTGACACAAATGAACCAATCAGAACAGTGCTGACAAAGGGCGTGGCTGGCATCGGGAAAACAGTCTCCACACAGAAGTTCAGTCTGGACTGGGCTGAAGACAAAGCCAACCAGGACATCCACTTCGTATTTCCATTCACCTTCAGAGAGCTGAATGTGCTGAAACAGAAGAAGTTCAGCTTGGTGGAACTGGTTCATCACTTCTTCACTGAAACCAAAGAAGCAGGAATCTGGATCTTTGAAGACCTCCAGGTGGTGTTCATCTTAGACGGTCTGGATGAGTGTCGACCTCCTCTGGACTTCAACAACACTCAGATCCTGACTGATGTTACAGAGTCCACCTCAGTGGATGTGCTGCTGATGAACCTCATCAGGGGGAACCTGCTTCCCTCTGCTCGCCTCTGGATAACCACACGACCTGCAGCAGCCAATCAGATCCCTGCTCAGTGTCGTGGCATGGTGACAGAGGTCAGAGGGTTCACTGACCCACAGAAGGAGGAGTACTTCAGGAAGAGGTTCACAGATGAAGAACAGACCAACACAATCATCTCCCACATCAAGACGTCACAAAGCGTCCACATCATGTGTCACATTCCAGTCTTCTGCTGGATCACTGCTAGAGTTCTGGAGGACGTGTTGAAGACCACAGACAGAAGACAACTGCCCAAGACCCTGACTGAGATGTACATCCACTTCCTGGTGGTTCAGGCCAAACTGAAGAACGTCAAGTACGATGGAAGATCTGAGGAAGATCCCCACTGGAGTCCAGAAACCAGGAAGATGATTGAGTCTCTGGGAAAACTGGCCTTTGAGCAGCTGAAGAAAGGAAACCTGATCTTCTATGAATCAGACCTGACAGAGTGTGGCATCGATATCAGCTCAGCCTCAGTGTACTCAGGAGTGTTCACAGCGGTCTTTAGAGAGGAGAGAGGACTGTACCAGGACAAGAGGTTCTGCTTCATCCATCTGAGTGTCCAGGAGTTTCTGGCTGCTCTTCATGTCCATCAGACCTTCATCAACAGTGGAGTCAATCTGCTGTCAGAAGAACAAACCACATCCTGGTGGTCTGAGTCCATATTCAGTATATACCAATATATATGGAAACTCTTGAGACATCAACAAACTACACCCCAGAGCTCTGGATCTGCAGAGACTCAGTTCTACCAGACCGCTGTGGACCAGGCCTTACAGAGTCCAAATGGACACCTGGACCTGTTCCTCCGCTTCCTCCTGGGTCTATCACTGCAGACCAATCAGTGTCTCCTACAAAGTCTGATGAAACCAACAGGAAGTAGCTCAGAGACCAACCAGAAAACTGTTGAGTACATCAAGAAGATGATCAGTGAGAATGTGTCTGCAGAGAGAAGCATCAACCTGTTCCACTGTCTGAATGAACTGGAGGATGGATCTCTGGTGGATCAGATCCAACAGTACCTGAAATCAGGACGTCTGTCCACAGAACAACTGTCTCCTGCTCAGTGGTCAGCTCTGGCCTTCATCTTACTGTCATCAGAAAAAGACCCGGATGTGTTTGACCTGAAGGAATACTCTGGTTCAGAGGAGGTTCTTCTGAGGCTGCTGCCAGTGGTCAAAGCCTCCAACAAAGCTCAGTGAGAACAAACAGTTTGATCAAACATCTCAAATATGGATCTATCATTTCAACCAGATCAATAACTTTATACTCATCCCTTTTGTTTTGTCCAGACTCAGCGGCTGTAACCTGTCAGAGAGAAGCTGTGAAGCTCTGTCCTCAGTTCTCAGATCCCAGTACTGTAGTCTGACACTTCTGGATCTGAGCAACAACGACCTGAAGGATTCTGGAGTGAAGATCCTGTCAGATGGACTGAAGAGTCCAGGATGCAGACTGGACACTCTGAGGTCAGGGTTCAACAAAGAACACAACACATCATTTCAATGTTTGTCTCCAGTTGTTGGATGGATTGAACTTGTCAGTGGTTGTTTGTGTTGAACTCCAGACCAGTTCTACTGATCTTCAACTGTGTTCAGAGTCTGGAACTCATAGACTTTACACATTGAAGTCAAGTTGGTAAAGTTCCATGCATTCACAGACTCTGTTCAATGACTCCAACTCCACTGATCTCCATCCTCAGTTGATGGATGTGATGTTTTGTGTTGCAGATTGTCAGGATGTCTGATCACAGAGGAAGGATGTTCTTCTCTGGTCTCAGCCCTACAGTCCAATCCATCCCATCTCAGACAGCTAGACCTGAGCTACAACCATCCAGGAGCCTCAGGACAGGAGCTGTCTGCTCTAGTGGAGGATCCACACTGGAGACTGGACATTGTCAGGTATGGACTGAGCTGATGCATCCACAGATAATGGCAGATAGAACAGGTAGAGCTGACAGGAACCATCTGTCAGAGCTGGGATCCATCCCGTATGAAGGTCCAGCCCATGTTCAAAGACAAACAGACTCAGTCAGTGATTCAGAAGGAACCATTTAGTGGATGTGAACAGAAAAGCTTCAGTGGATCACAGTGATGGAATGTCCATGTTTCCAGCTGCTCTGACACTCCTCCTCCTTTCAGGTTGGATCCTGCTGGAGTCCGATGGTTGAAACCAGGTCCAAGGAAGTGTAAGTGTGATTTCATTAGACTGATTAAAACCAACCTGAACCCAAACTGGGACCTGGTTCCACATTCTAAACATCTAAAGTGTTCATGAAGACAGTCAGTTTAGTGGAGGGATGAGCTAGCTGATTGGTCAGGACTGGTACCACATGGACCCACATACCCTGAGAAGTGAGTCCTCAGGTCCAGTCCCAGACTACTGAGTGCATATCAGAGCTCTAGTGTCTTTATGCACATTTACAATCTGTACTGTCACTGTGTGACAAAGAATACAAATACAACCAAGAAGATCCAAAACACAATAGAGTTCATCAGGATGAGAAGTTTGTCTGAGGAACAAACTCAGATGAAACCACCAAAACACTTCTACAAACTATTATTATCCATCAGATAAAGAATCTGATTCAATGAACAAAAGTACTGAGTTTAGATTCAATTAGTAAACAGTCAAAGTCACTGTGGAGAAGATTGGAATCTACAAATCCAACATTAGATTCATTAGCACCAACTAAACATCAACCTGAACAAACAGCAAAAACACTAAGAGTCTAGAAGAACTGAGAAATGACTGATGGGATTGGATTGTGTTTTTAGGTTTGAATCAGTTTGGATCAAAAATGAAACTGAATGTTTGAATGTTAAGGATCAATATATGATCATAAAGGTGAACTGGTTCGAAAGATTAGATCTCAGTCATGGAGTCAGAGTTGATCTGTTTCACACTTTTATTCTCTGTTGGTGAAAATGTGCTCAGAACCAACAGATCTGTCTATCAAACACTGGATTGATCTGTTATTGATCAATATTGATCAGAGTCAGACTCACGCATGATCCTTCCATCAATAGCAGTTGAATTGAACCCAGTGATGTGATCAGACTGTCAGTCAATCAGCTGATCACTGATCAATAACTTCAGCTGGATTGTGTTTTCTTCTGTCCATCAGATTTCTGTGAACTCATCCTGGATCCAAACACAGTGAACGAACACCTCAAACTGTCTGAAAACAACAAGAAGGTGAAACGAGTGGAGGAGGTTCAGTCATATCCTGATCATCAAGACAGATTTGACTACTATCCTCAGCTGATTAGTTCAACTGGTCTGACTGGTCGCTGTTACTGGGAGGTCCAGTGGAGTGGATGGGTTGAAATATCAGTGACTTACAGAGGAATCAAAAGGAAAGGACGCAGTGATGACTGTGTGTTTGGAGGAAATGATCAGTCCTGGAGTCTGGAGTGTAATAAAGGTGAATACAGGGTCTGGCATAAAGTGAAATACACACCACTCCCTAAGGCCTCCTTCTGGGAGTCCTTCTCCTCCTCTGGTACAGTATCAGTGTATGTGGACTGTCCTGCTGGATCTGTGTCCTTCTACAGAGTCTCCTCTGACAAACTGATCCACCTCCACACCTTCAAAACCACATTCACTGAACCACTGTTTGGAGGATTTGGACTGATGGAAAAAGGATCCACAGTGTGTGTGTGTGGTGTGTAGTTGTGTGCTTATGTTGTGTGCGTTTGTGTTGTGTGTGTTTGTGTAGTTGTGTGTTTGTGTAGTTGTGTTTAGTGTTTGTGTAGTTTTGTTGTGTGTGTGTGTAGTTGTGTGTTTGTGTAGTTGTGTTGTGTGGTGTGTAGTTATGTTGCATGTGTGTAGTTGTGTTGTTTGTGTACATATGTAGTTGTGTTGTGTGTTTGTGTGGTGTGTAGTTGTGTTTGTGTGGTTGTGTTTTGTGTGTGTAGTTGTGTGTTTGTGTAGTTGTGGTTTATGTTTGTGTACATGTGTTGTTGTGTTGTGTGTTTGTGTAGTTGTGTTGTTTGTTCATGTAGTTGTGTGTTTGTGTAGTTGTGTTGTGTGTTTGTGTAGTTGTTTTATGTCTGTGTAGTGTGTGTAGTTGTGTGTTTGTGTAGTTGTATTGTGTTTTTAGTTGTGTAGTGTACAGTTGTGTTGTGTGGTGTGTTTGTGTACATGTGTAGCTGTGTTGTGTTTAGTTGTGTTGTTTGCTCATGTAGTTCTGTGTTTGTGTAGTTGTGTTGTGTGTTTATGTAGTTGTCTGTTTGTGTAGTTGTGTGTTGGTGTAGTTGTGTTGTGTGGTGTGTAGTTGTGTTGTGGGTTTGTGTAGTTGTGTTGTGTGTTGGTGTGTGTAGTGGTGTGTTTGTGTAGTTATGTCGTGTGTGTATAGTTGTATTGTGTGTGTGTAGTTTTCTGTAGTTGTGTTTGTGTGGTGTGTCTGTGTACAATGTGTTGTGTGTGTACGTGTGTTGTGTTTGCATAGTTGTGTGTTTGCGTAGTTGTGTGCTCATATAGTTGTGTTGTGTATCTGTGTACATGTGTGTATTTGTGTTGTGTGTGTAGCATGGCTCATTCAGTCACCATTGTACGAATATGAATTATATATATTATATATATTCTTATTTGTTATAAGTTTATCTTTGTATTTTTAACTCTTATTTGGAGCTAGCTTAACTGTAAAAACTGCTAGCTTAGCTTATAGGGTGATCAAGTTGAACTGTGGCTGACCAGCACACAGGCTGCTCAGCTCCAACTGAGGAGGAGAGAGAGAGAGCTACGCACATGGAGGAGGAGGAGGAAAGTGTTTCTGTCCATCCAGGTTAGATGTACACCATATAGTGAATGATTAATGCTTTAGTTAGCTGTTACTTAATGCTTATTCACTCCAAATAAACCCTGTTAGTAAATGATTACTAGAGACATTATTAATGACTTACTAATATATAATCAATGTGTTAGTTAATGCTGAATAGTACGTACACAACGTTAACTTTAACATTATTAAACTTTTATTAACGCTTAATTTATTAACTAACTTTGAGTAGTAAACATTAATTAACTACTTATTAATATATTCAGTAATATATTACCTAAATCTAAGTAATGCATAATGATTGTTAATATATTATTAAACTGTTAATTAATGCTTAATAATGCAGAAACTAACGTTAATTAAGGGACCCTTATTATAAAGTGTTCCCTCTGCATGTCTGGACTATGACTGGATTGGACTTTTCCTGTTGTGTCCACCTGCTCAGCCACTGCACATGGAAATGAACATCTGTTCTCCTGTCACATTCATGTTCTTGTGTTTGGTCCCTGACAAATAAATCCACTCCTGAACTAAAGCCATGTTTGGATTCAGTGGGACTGACTCTGATTGAAGGGATCAGTGTGTCTGATGGTCGTCACCATTAAACGGACACAAATCAGTGGAAAGTCACAGATAGAAGAACCTGCCTGACAATGGTCCTGGTTCAGTGTTCTTCAGGGTCCCAGTGGTCCAGTGGTGGGTGTCTGTCCATCCATGGGTCCTGTACAAACACAAACACCTCATTCAGCAGACGTTCAACACAGACAACTCAACAACATATTCACAAACACAGAATCCACATCACGTGTTTCTGCTTCTGTCCATGTTGTATCTTCATCAACATCTGGACCTCCTAACATTCATGGACATGTTAATAGGGTTCAGTTTGGATTGTCTACCCTGTTTTACTGGAAAATACTGAAACACAAATACACGACCAGTGAAGTGATGAATGAAGCTGAATATAAAGTAGAAATATGAGCTGGCTGTTATCATGGACTTTACAACAGAACACCACAACAACAGGGTAGTGAGGAACATCTGGAGTTGGTTCTTCAGTGCCTTCAACAGCAGCTCACTGCTCCTTCTGTGCTAAAGGCTAATGCTAATGCTAGGGGATAACCACAGGAATAATAAAGTGAGTTCATCTTTAACCTTAACAAACACCCAGACTACAACGTAACACAGCAGCTCAAGATAACGGACAGAAACCAAGGAGTGATGTTTAACGCAGAGTCTGATCAATAATCCTTACTGTTAGCAGATATTTAAAGTACGAACTCACACAAACATATTCTATATTAGCTGAAAATACCAAACATTTAGAAACAGTTGAGTTGTAAACTCTGTCCAGGCTTCAACTGACCTCAGTCTGAAGTCCAAGTTAAACCAGCTGGATGGAGTAGAACCCACTGTTAAACACCAACTCAACGTCAAGTCATGATCAAACTGTCTCCTGAACCCAAACTGAGTGAAATTTCCTGTAGAATCTGATCTATGGCATCAAATAACCAACTGGATTAAGAATCAATGAAATGTTTGGAAAGTAAAGTCCACTATTGACATGGATTCATTGGATTAAATTCAATCATAACTGTATGTTGGACTGAGGTGATTTGTATATGTTGGGCCTAAACCTCATCGTGAGAAAGAAGCACAATGAGCTTGTAGAGTTTTAAATTTTATTACAAAATGTTTCAAATTGAAGTGAACAACCGACAATAAGCAGCAATGATCAACACACAGATTCAGACATAAAGTCTCGCTGTTTGGTCAAACAGGGTGCAGTCTGCAAAGACTGGACAAAGACGAATAGAAGTCAAAGAGCCTTTATACTGTGCAGGTCATGTAAACATGTTTACCTAAGTTCCATCGCATGTCCCTACAGTGTCTGGTTTTGATTAGATTTTATTGATTTGCTCAGTATAGCAAGTACAAAGTGTAAAATTATCAGAATGACAAGTACAAAGTTTAGACAAAAAGCTTAGACAGAATGAATCAGCAAAAAATCTTTTTTCCTCCACAATATGAACAGGTCAGTTTGATGGATTTAACTATGAACTGTTGATGGAAACTATTCCATTCCATTACTTAAAAAACAAAAAAAATCCATTTTAAGTTCATAGTTAACAATAATAATTTTATTTTCACATTAAACATATTAACTGGATTCCAGAGCTTCTATATCCTATTGTATGAACCATTCCAGAAACATTCAAACTGATCATGATGTAGTCTAGATGAACAGTTCCACAGATACCAGTCAGGTCTTCCCTGTGTCCTTTCTCTGGGTTTCTGTGTCTGCAGGTGAGGCTGACACACAGTCCAGTCTCCGTCCATTGGCCTGTTTCCACATCTGTGCTCACCAGGCTGTATACAGACAGCTTTAAAGAAGCTCAGACTGCAGCTCCAAGTGGCTTTTCTGTCAACAGCCTGCAGCGGTTGGCCTTCACACAGTCCAGCTTGAAATGGGACTGAGTGGAGTAGACACAGACTAGAGGACACCTTACCGTCACTGGTCCGGGTCCAGTCCGGGTCCACCACGGCCCCTCTGCCTCCTCAGCTGGGTCTGTCAGCCGACTCCCCCCTCCCTCCTCAGACAAACGGGGAGGAAAAGAAAAGAGACACAATTAATGACAACTCCACTGTGTTCGCTTTTCTGTCCGTTTCATTGGATAAAGCTGTGAAAAAACACAAAGGCTTCAACTGATTTAACAGATCCAAAGCTCCCAAATGTTACCCAGACGGCAGCTAACAATAGATTAGCATTAGTGGCTAAGCTAACTGTGCTAACGGAACCAGCGGTGAACAGTCAAATATCACTGACATTGTCCTCAAAAAAATACTTGGAACGTGTGGACAGTAAAATATGATAGAAATAAAATCAAATCTGTCTCTCACCACTGCTGCTCTTTTTGTCTCCGCTGGTGATTCAGACTGGTACAAATCCCACAATGCATCTGTACATTTTTTTGAATTTTCCGGGCTCCCAAATGAGAAAATGGATTAGCATTAGTGGCTAAGCTAAGCTAACCGCGCTAACGTCCATTTTTTTTTCAGTTTCCCGGGCTCCTAAATGAGACAACTGATTAGCATTAGTATTAGTGGCCAAGCTAACAGCGCTAATGTCTAGTTTGTTCAGTTTCCCATGCTTTGCTGTACAGTAGTGACCCCATGTATCCCACAATGCATCAGTGTGAGTTGTGGTTGGTGCCTCAGTGCTGTTGTGGGCTCAGTAACCGTGGTTTGAGTGTAAATCCAGTGGTTTGGAGCTAAATGTGTGTTGGATTAGTGGAGCTGGAGCCTGGTTGTAAATGTTGTGGTGTTTGTTGGACCAGTGTTGGAGGCAGTAACACTCACCCATCCATGGACACACACACAGGAGCAGCTGTCAGCCCTCACACACTGATCTGAGAACAGCCTTAAACCCACAAACACCAGGGGACACATCTGGACTCATTCAATAGCACACAGACACTAGATCTGCTCTGAAGGCTCATTCTGTGGTCCACTTCACACTGATTCTCTGGACAGGGGTCAGTAATGTTGGACATGAGCGCTGACTTTGGACTTTGGACCGACCCAACAACGGCACAGTTTACAACTGACACTAATACGTTTAGTGTGTGAGTGAAATGACACTAAATAAAGAAATGAGTCCAGTTCAAAAGCACCACACAAACACTACATATCAGCACAAACGTATACACACACAATCAGAAATGGACCCCATCAAATGTTCAAATATCAAGGTGAACCCAATAAACCACCGGTGTCAAACATGGGGCCCGTGGGCCAAAAGTGGCCCACCAAGGGGTCCGGTCCAGCCTGTTAAGTATCTGTTATTATAGCGCTCTTACTCCCTGTGTAAAAGAGGCTTTTATTTTGTAGACGCCTACAGGATGTTGTATGTGTTTCCTGTTGTCCTCCTCCTGTTCGGCGCTCATGGTCATGGCTGTAGTTGTTGCAACGTGCTATGCAAGTTGTGAGTAAAAGTTATAATAAATATGCCCACAATAGCGGCTAAAGAGAACACACGTGAAAGCATCGTTTATTGCAGTGGAAGCCAGAATCCGGACTTACACGCTTTAACAGGTTATGGGCCCAGACACCCAGGTTACAAGCAACGTTGAGCCGACGGATCGACACGGCTGCTGAAGCAGGTGTGTAAGGGCGGATCTGTGCCGAAGAAAACAAAGGATAAGGAGGTAAAGCAAACGTGAAGTATTACACGGAGCTTACCATGGACTTTTGGCAAATAAACGATTATACGTGTTCGAAGAAGAAGTTACCGTGACGTATTACGCGAGCCACGAGCTAAGTTAGCAAAGTACAAGAGCTAAGTTGAGAGGCGCGAGAGAGGACAAAATGGCGACTCGTGCTGCAGGAACACTGTCCCCGCAACTGTTCTTTGATGGATCAGAAGACAAGTACGACCTTTGGGAAACAAGGTTTTTGGGACATTTACACATTCTAAACTTGAGAGAGACTATTTTAAATGAGCCAGCTAGTGAGGAGCAGAGAGCAGCCGATAGGACAAAGAACCCAGATTGCTATGCTGAACTGATAAGACTTGTTGATGATAAAAGCTTGTCGCTAATAAGGCCTGATGCTACGTATGATGGCAGAAAAGCATTAAGATTACTGAGGGAACATTACTCAGGGAAAAGTAAGCCACAGATTATAAACCTGTACACGTCTTTGACAAAACTACGGAAGGCGGACAGTGAGTCAACTACAGACTACATCATCAGAGCAGAGAACCTGATCACAGCTCTACGTGATGCCGGTGAGACTAAGTGATGGATTGATCATAGCCATGATTCTTGGCGGTTTACCAGATGCCTTTAAACCACTTGCTGTACATATAACGCAAAATGAGGACAATGTTACATTTGCTGACTTTAAAAGAAGATTAAGAATCTATGAAGAATCAGAGAAAATGAGCACAACAGAGACCACAGATAATGTGATGAAAACAGATGCAAAGCATGAGAGAGATGTCCACAAGAAGTACACCAACAGCCAAGGAAAAGGTGATGAACCACACATAACATGCTTCAAATGTGGAATAAAAGGACATAGAGCAAGGAAATGTACTCAAAAAGTGTGGTGCAACTTCTGCAAAAGCAACACACACAAAGAATCCTTGTGTAAAAGGAAAGAAAAACAGGACAATGCAAGAAAAGTCACAGATGAAGAAGCAAGCAACTACTTTTTCAAAGCAGTACAAGGCAAAGGTGATAGTTCAACCCTCAAAGTTAAAATGAAAGGCATTATGGTGGATGCAGGAGCAACATCCCACATCGTGAACAATGTCAAAAGGTTTATAAGCTTTGACAGCACATTCCAGCCAGAGACTCATTCAGTGGAACTTGCTGATGGGACACGTTGCAGTGGAATGGCTCAAGGCAGAGGAACAGCGTTGATACATCTCCTGGACAGCGATGGACGAGAGCACAGAGCACAACTACGGGATGCTCTGTATATGCCCTCATATCCCCATGACATCTTTTCAGTGTCAAGAGCAACTGGTGGAGGAGCAACGATAACCTTCAAGCAAAGGGACAGTCACATGATCACCAAAGATGGTAACAGATTTAGCATTCATGAATATGAAAAGCTGTATTACTTACCTACTGTTGATAATACTGACCAGTGTAAAGTGTGTCATGATGTACAAACCTGGCATGAGATTCTTGGACACTGTAATTTTGAGGATGTAATCAAACTCCAGAGTGTGGTAAAAGGTATGGACATTAAGGGAAATGCAGTAAAGCCAGATCAGATGTGTGAAATCTGCACACAAGGCAAGTTTACCCAAACAAGAAGTAGGGAGCCAGACAGTAAAGCAAAACAGCCCTTAGAGCTTATCCATACTGACCTAGCAGGTCCAATGAAAACAACAAGTATAGATGGGTACAAGTATGCACAGTCTTTTACTGATGATTATTCAGGTGCAATACTAGTGTATTTCCTCAAGTCAAAAAGTGATGCAGTTTTAGCTACAGAAAAGTTTTTAGCTGATGTAGCACCCTATGGAAAGGTCAAGTGCTTACGTTCAGACAATGGCACTGAGTTTACAAACAAAGACTTTCAGATGTTGTTAACAAAGAACAAAATCCGACATGAGACATCTGCACCTTACTCGCCACACCAAAATGGCACAGCAGAACGAGGTTGGCGAACACTCTATGATATGGCTAGATGTTTACTGTTGGAGAGCAAGTTGCCAGACTCAATGTGGAACTATGCAATTCAAACAGCTGCCCATGTGAGAAACAGATGTTACAACAGGCGAACAAAGAAAACGGCATATGAGTTACTGACAGGAAAACTACCAAATGTGTCTCAAATGCAAAAGTTTGGATCAACATGTTTTAGCTACAAACAAGAAAAGGGCAAACTAGATTCCAGATGTGAACAAGGCATTTTTGTAGGCTACGATAAAAACAGCCCAGCCTATCTGGTATACTACCCCGAACTAGCAAAGGTCCAAAAACACAGGTTGGTGAAATTCACAACCAAAGCAAGCAGAGAAAAGGAGACCCAAACATTGGAGTCTAATGCAGAGTTTGACAATCAAAACAGTGACAGTGGACTTTGTGATGCAAAAGAGAAAGAAGGAGATACAGCTCAACCTGAAAACATGGCAGAAAACAATTCTGAGACCTCAAATGAACAAGTAGGGACTGAGCAAGCAGAAACTAGTGCTGAAAGTGTGATGAGGAGAAACCCACCCAGAACGAAACAAAAACCAACCTATCTACAAGATTTTGAGATGGATGACACAATGGACAAATTAAAGACTTGTATTGACTTTTGTTACAGAGCAGTGTGTGACATACCAAAAACATATCAAGAGGCGGTGACATCATCAAAGTCAAGACAGTGGAAAAGCGCCATGGACGAAGAGATGTGCTCACTGGAGTTAAATGAAACATTTCAACTAACCCAGCTACCATCAGGTAAACAAGCTCTAGGTGGAAGATGGGTCTATTCACTCAAAGTGAACACAGATGGATCGGACAAATACAAGGCAAGATTTGTAGCTAAAGGATACAACCAGAAACCAGGAACAGACTATGATGAGACATTCTCGCCTACAGCTGACATGACAAGTGTCAGAGTCCTCATGCAGAAAGCAGCGCAGGAGGACCTGATCTTGCATCAGATGGATGTCAAGACAGCGTACCTACATGCACCCATTGACTGTGAGATTTACATAGAGCAACCACAAGGTTATGAGATAAGGTCAAAAACAGGTGAAAAACTGGTGTGTAGACTAAACAAATCTTTGTATGGACTCAAGCAATCAGGCAGAAACTGGAACACTATGTTACACTCATATCTGTGTGAAAATGATTTTGTGCAAAATGCTGCAGATCATTGTGTGTATACAAAGGAAAAACATGGTGGAAAAGTGATTCTCATAGTATGGGTAGATGACCTTATTCTGGCTGCTAACAGTGAAAATGCAATGTTTGATGTAAAAAGAATGCTAACTCAGAGGTTCAAAATGAAAGATCTGGGAACACTGAAACATTTCTTGGGAATAGATTTTGAACAAACAAATGGACAGGTCAAAATGTCACAAGAGACATATGTGAAAAAGATATTAGAAAGGTTTGAAATGCAAAACTGTAAGCCTAGAGAAACTCCTTGTGAACCAAAACTTGACTATACAGAGGATGCAGAAAAGTTCAAACAACCCAGGCAGTACAGAGAGGCAGTGGGAAGTTTAATATACTTGGCTACATGCACCAGGCCTGACATTAACTATGTTGTGAGTAAACTCTCTCAGCACTTTAGTGAACCAACTGTGGAACATTGGAATACGGTGAAACATGTCTTCAGGTATCTTAAAGGTACAACTGAACAAGGACTATATTTCAAGAAATCTACAGAAAAACTTGGTCTTAAAGTTTACTGTGATGCAAGTTGGGCATCAAATGAGACAGACAGACGCAGCAGACACAGCAGACAGTGGCTCTGTCTACCTGTGAAGCAGAGTACATATCTTTAGCTTCAGCTATGCAGGAGAGTCTTTACCTAGAACAGCTACTGAAAGGTTTGGACAGTTACAAATATGCTAAAACAAAAGTGTACGAAGACAATCAAGGTACAATAGCACTTGCGAAGAATCCTGTCAATAGACAGAGATGCAAGCATATTGATGTGAAATACCATTTCATCAGGAGTGTTGTAACCACTGGAAGAGTTATTCTGGAGTACTGTCCTACTGATCAAATGGTTGCTGATGTTTTGACAAAGCCAGCCACTAAACAAAAGTTAAAATGTTTTGCACAGAAAATGTTTGGTATCTATCAAAAATGTGTTTATGTAAGATGAGATGCAATGCTATTGTAAATGTGTTACCCAGTGAGCTAACAGCGAGTGGGGGTGTTAAGTATCTGTTATTATAGCGCTCTTACTCCCTGTGTAAAAGAGGCTTTTATTTTGTAGACGCCTACAGGATGTTGTATGTGTTTCCTGTTGTCCTCCTCCTGTTTGGCGCTCATGGTCATGGCTGTAGTTGTTGCAACGTGCTATGCAAGTTGTGAGTAAAAGTTATAATAAATATGCCCACAATAGCGGCTAAAGAGAACACACGTGAAAGCATCGTTTATTGCAGTGGAAGCCAGAATCCGGACTTACACGCTTTAACACAGCCCATGGGATGAGTTTATGAAATGTCCAAATGACACTGAAGATATGAACAATCATTTGAGTTCAGAGGACACATAGACCAATTCCATCTGAGCTCAGAGCAGGAAAATACTGTCAGAACATCCACAAAGACTGAAAACTACAAAGTTCTCTATTTTTTTAGTGGAAAAAAAAGTCAAATTACATGAAAATGTTTACCTTCACAAACTATTTTAAAGATCTTAACAATTTAGACCAACCTGAAATGTCTTCATATAAATCAGTGTAATTGGACCAACATTCTGCCTGTTATTAAATGTTTTGTGTATTTGTAGATTCACTGGGATGTGTATGTTGTAATGTACGTGAAAATGATAAACTGAGACACAGTATCATTAAAATTGCACTTATTTTTTAATAATAAATCCCAGTTTTTTCATGGTTGTTCATATTATTCACATTTTTAATGGATAGCTTGTAGATGTAATTCTTTTATTAATGTAATTGGACTTTTTTCGTTCTGAAACATAGAGAAAAGTTTGTAATTGACATTCTTTCTCTATTATTCTGATCTTATTTTCCTGGTTCTGATCCACTTCAGATCATATTGGGCTGAATGTGGAACCTGAACTAACATGAGTTTGACACCTGTGGAATAAACGATAAGTGGACATAGAACGATACAGGCTGAGAAACGGTCCGAGGTAAACCAGTTCAAGTCCACAGTGAACGGGTTCATCCAGTGGATCTGAACCAGCAGCAGAACCATGAGGCAACAGGAGGAAGAACACAAGGGTCCACGGTGGAAAAAGCACCTGAGCAACAACAGGGAACCCACAGACAAACACCACAACACCACTATGTAGACCAGGACCACACTGGACCATGTGACAGGAACCACAGGAGACACATGGGCTTCATATACAGGGGTTGAATGGACACAGGTGAAAGACATGAGGGAGGAGACGGCCATAGGGTAGGACAGGAAGTCAACACAAAACACACAAGCAACAGGAAACACACACAACCTACACACAAAACACACACACACACAACCTACACACAAAACACACACACGACTAGTACAACACATAGAAGAGAGGAGTTCAAGTATGACATATAAACCTCAGAAATCTGCAGAATACGCCCAAACGTGGACGTATGAATGAGTCCAACTCTTCAGAATGGAACTTCAGTAGCACTTGTGTAATGTGAGGCTGGAGCGCCAACGGAAACAGTCCAACACTGACATTTCAGAAACACCACCAATCACACACAATCTACACACATTTACTGTCAAAGGTTTGGAGGAACTTTACTGCAGGTCTGATGGGATTGTGTTGTGACTAAAGGTGGGCGTGGTCTTCTGAGCAGATGGAGAACAGGTGTGTGACTGTGAACAGGTGTGTGTGATTACCAGAGAGACAGACTCTGGGTTTGGGATTGAAAAAGGCAGTTGGTCCGCCGAGTGGGCCAGTTCAGTAATAGTTCCTTTGGTGTATATTTGTATCATTGTATTTATTTGAATGTGTTGGACAGTGGGGGCGGAGGCTTAGTTGGGGGAACTTACCTGTACAGTGTAGTGAGGGGAGGGGCTTCTACTTGTTGTGTGATGTCACGTGGGTTGCGGTGCAGGACAGGTTGTGTAGCCAAGCAAATGTGTCACTGCAGTGCCTCCAGTAGAGGGCGATAGCGTGTTGGGTTTGGAGTGTGCCTTAAGGTTTGCAGTGATTGGTTGTAGTGGGTAACAAGGTTATAATAGTTTTGCATTTTTCATTATAGTTTACTTTTATTTCGTTTTGACTTTTTTTTCTCTAATTCAGTTAGTTTTAATTAATTTTTAGAGCAGTTTTGCTAGTTTTTGTTAGTTTTCCTTTTTTTCCAAATGCTTAGTTTTAGTTTAGTTATTATTAGTTTTAGTGTTAGTTTTAGTTTTTTTCATATTTTGGGTTTTTTGTCAGGTGCAGGAATCAAAAAGATTAGAGTAAGTAGTGTGTAATAAAACTCAACAAAGGATGCCATTTTTAAAAATGTATTCAGTTACTGTTGAAAAACCAATGGTCCACAACAACCATAACAGTCCATAAAATAGCAGTCTTAAGTGCAAAATGTGTGTAATGCAGGTTCTGAGGTTAGATACAGGTAGTGTGCCTGGTACAAATCCAAGTAGCCAATAGACTTAAGACACAAATGAACAAAAGAATATAAATCCATTCGAACTCAACAACCCTGTACACTCTAAAGGTATGATCTCTTTTTTTGACCAAAATTACAAACTCAAAAATAAATTAATAACTGAGCTTCTCAGCAATAAATGCTGGTGCAGCCTTATGACATATTAGTGCAACAATACAGGTAACAATACAGTTCTTTGGGGACAAAAGAACTGGTTCAACATGAGGCACTGGTAGAAACCTCTAACAAAACAATGAACCCTTATTTCACATGTTCAGCTGGCAACTTGTTCACATTTTTCCCACAATATTTTTGACATGTAACATTACAAGATGGTGTAAAAACTGGTTTTTACCAGCCGACCAATGCAAAACAAAAAAAAATACTAGATAACAGGTTAATATATGGTAAATGTTTCCTATACGGTGGCATCATGGCAACAAAGCTTCAACATTTCAGCAGCTTGGTCAAGTGTGTGTGTGTGTGTGTGTGTGTGTGTGTGAGGGTGTGTGTGTGTGTGTGTGTGCACTTGTGTGTGCACTTGTGTGTGTGTAGTGATGGGTGTACTTCAGTCAAGCAACAATTTCTTGTTGATCTTGAGGAAAACACGCTGTTCCAGAGAAGTGGTTGTTCGGTTCCTCAGGCCAGATGACAACAGTCCACACACAGAGAAGATGCGCTCCACAAAGGCTTGTGAGGCAGGGGCACTGATGAGATCCAGTGCCATTGGGGCCAGTTTTGGATAGACAGCCTCTCTTGATCTCCAGAACTGCAACGATGTCTCATTAAAAACACCGTCTTTGACCTCGTCCCCATACTTTTTCATTTCAGTCAACAGACTATCAGTTCCATCAGACTCGTTTGTCAATGACACACTGACCTCCATACGGGATGCAAGGAAGCGGTATTTCTGAAGGACGGTAGGCAATGCTGCAGTTTGAGTGACAGTCACTTTATCCTGAGAAGGAGTTGGTGTGTTTTTCTGAGCAGCCAGGTTCTGCACAAAAGACTGTGCTGCCCTCCTCAGTGGTACCATGTCAGGTGTTTGAAGAATCAGTGAAACACTTGGATCCAGTAGGCAGGCTGCTGCTGATGTAGCATCAAACTGCGGGGAATCAGGGCTAAGAATGGTGGCGAAACACTCTCGCAAGGACTTCAACAGCACTTGAGCTAGCTGCTTCCCAGCAACAGTAGTCATCAGGTGTGCCTCAAGGTTGAGCAGGCATGGCACTACTTGTGAGAGTGACTGGCTGTCACTCTGAAGCTGGTCTGTATGAATGGCAAAGGGCTCAAGCAGCTTGACTAGATTCTCCAACTTAGCCCAATCGCTTGTGAGAAGTGTGTCCATGCCCAACTCCTCAAGTACTTGGTTTAGTTCATTTCTGACCTCCAGCAGCCGTCTAAGCATATCAAAAGTGCTGTTCCAGCGTGTGCTACAGTCTCGAACCAGAGTTTTGCCCCACTTTTTGATCATTGCTTCATTTGCCACTGAAGATTTTCTCACAGCATGTACCAGCTTTCTTGCTCTTGAAATGAGGGAATCAGCGTTTGGGTGCTTCATGGCATCTTTGAGCGTGAGCTGAAGGGTGTGGGCCAGGCATGACATTCTCTGGAACTTGTTGTTCTCCCCATCATCTGGCAGGTGAAGTTCTTGGTAAAGAGAACAGACAAACAAATAGATACTTTAATATCACCAAATGTAAAGCACACAAAAGAATTGTTCAGTTTCATGAGTTAGGAATTTGTCTCTAGTAACCCCTGGTTTTAGAGGAGGAATGATAACATTACTTGCTTTATGATATTGCTAACCATATGGGATATTATAAGTAATAGTAATATATATTTATTTATTTATTTTAAGGGATGTGAATGAATTGGGTGTGGATATGAATTGCAGGATATTGTATATACTAAAATATTAGAGATGATTTATGAAGTAAAAATAACATTGTTCCAAATGCCGTTCAAGACTTCTTTGAATTAAGAGAGAGTAATTATATGATCAGAGGTCTTTATATTTTTGAATGTGCTAAAGTGAGGACAAATGTGAAGTCTAGATATATTTGGGTTGTGGATGTGAAATTATGGGATGGACTTGATGAATTCAAGTTGTTAACTTCTTTGACAGTTTAAAAAATGTCTTCAGTATAAAATCATTCAGGAATATTAAGTTGAGATGGTAGATAGGTTTTTGTTGTTGTTTTTTTTTTTGTTCTAATGTGAAAGTTCAATGCAGCACACATTTAATTTAATGGAAGCAGTGGATCAGGTGAAAAGGTTAGGCAAAAAATAAGCTTTTGCTTCCAGCTGATTTCTTTTTTGGTTTTTATGTTTATTAGAATTATTCTACTAAGTGCAATGATTAATGTAGAAGCCAAAAATAAACAAATCAAACATTAATTAATTCATGATATTTCATTTCTTACACTATGGACACCCTAAATGTGTTTCCACAGGATTACATGTGTAATATTGTATCTATAATTAATCTCAATATTAGATATGAAATCATGACATGGCAATAACTATGACGTCAATGTGACCATTGTAAATTTTAAGTTTTAACAGATGTATGCCACTCAGGATGGATATTATAGATTTCTAATATGAGTGAGTAAATGAGAGCAAGTAAATTATTTTCCTATTTCTTTTTGGAAAAGAAAAAAAAGTTTACAATGCTGGTTATATCATTCTATATCCAAATAAAAAAAATCAATAAGACTAATGTATTTGGCACTGAAACCACACTCACCCAGGTCTCCAGTCTCTCCATTCTCCTCATCCTCGTCTGTCTCCTCATCCGACTCTGATTCGATCCACAATTCCTCCAGACCATCTCCAGCACCTCCAGGTTGAGCCTGTGAACCATCTGTTGACGCCTCGCCCTTTTCCTGACTTTTATCCTGAAGCAGCCGCACAGCTTTGATGATGTTGGAGCCGTTATCGGTCACGATAACGGCACCTTGTCTTCCCCTACACCCCATGCATCTAATGTCTCATCAATGCAGCGAGCAATGGACTCCCCGGTGTGTGGGTGCTCCATTCTGTGTAGGTTAAGCAGAGCATGGTAAACCTGGCCTCCGGGTGGATGATAAAAACATGCTGTTAATCCTCTCTTACTCCAACCATCTACACAGAGGGTCACTTTCCTCGCGTCCTTTATGATCTCTTTCAGTTTGTGCTTTGCCTTTTCCATCTTAGCTCCAATAAGGTTATTCACTCTTGCAGCACCAGGTAATTTGAATTTTGGTTCGAGTGAAATGCTGAACTTTTTGAAGGCAATCGAGTCACACAGTCGTGTAAACATCCCAGTCTCAATAAACATATTTACCAATGCATCCTCTCGCTTGTGGTGTTCCTGTGTATTTATTAACCAGCAGTTATTTGGTCGTCGGTAAAAACAGTCCATCACGGTTGTCTCCTTCTTCATCAACACGGTGCTAGTACTTGGCCGGGATTTTGCTTCTCTTTCGGGGGAGCTACTCATAGATGCTAGCTTGTCAAGGTACTCGCGATTAGCCGCCTTGTGCGAGCTTTTCAAGTGGACTTTCAGATTCGTGGGATTTTTTCCCTTGAGAAGTATTCCACATATTTTAATACCTGTTTCCACTACGAGGCACTTGCTTTTATCTGTCTCGCAGTCATATTCAAAGAAGTCCCAAATCGGACTCTGCCGCCTTCTTCCAACCTTTGTTGTTGCCATGTTCCCGGGTAGTGTAATGAGTAGAAGCCGACTTTGACTGAGAAGTGACGGACCATGAGGTGCCGTAAGGTGCGCCAGCTCACGTAAAACTGAGCGAAATAAAGCGATTTCATACCAATCCAAAAGGCTTATAAACTGACTGACAAAGACGAAAATGAAGGGCAT
This sequence comes from Sphaeramia orbicularis, assembly GCF_902148855.1. NCBI lineage: Eukaryota > Metazoa > Chordata > Actinopteri > Kurtiformes > Apogonidae > Sphaeramia > Sphaeramia orbicularis. The sequence continues at coordinate 56,161,486 of NC_043972.1, forward strand.
TTCATCTATAATTTCAGTTTGTTTTAGTTAGTTTTGTCAACACACACAACAGTTTCAGTTAGTTACAGTTTTTTCTTTTAATTGCCGTTTTTATTTATTTCAGTTAACAAAAATGTTTTTTCAATTTTAGTTTTCGTTATTTCGTTCGTTTTCGTTAACAATTATAACCTTGGTGGGTAATAGTGGGAGGAGCCTTTTCCAGAGCCCTGGCAGTGCAGAACCCCCCTGGTTGCAGCTCAACCCTCAGTCCTTCTTTTCTGAACTGTATTCTCTTATTGTAATCCAGATGATTGTATTATTGGAACCACTCTTCTCTGGGTGATGATTGGACGGCTCTGACTTGGTGACTTTAAACTCACCACCCTGGTTCAAAGCCACATTTATTTACAGTCTGAACTGCCTCCTGTCCTGTCCGACTGGCAGGATGGAAGGAGCTTTTACAAACAGATGGAGTGACAGCGCTCACAGCCAGTCACATATACGATAGCAAAACCACAGAGCCAATCGGAGAGCGATACTTAGGTTAGAGGTGGGACTTTTAGCAGAGACTGACTGTTAACCCTTTCTGTGCCATAATCATTGACTAAACACTACGGACAGTGGTTGGATTGATAGTGAGTACACAGTAGTGAGTGGTAGGGCCGGACTGAGACTCATTTTCAGCCTTGGAGTTTCATACCTCAGACTGGCCCACTTTAGATCACGACCAATTATTATTAAAATCATGTAATTATAGCCTTACATGTTAGGTCTACACACTGTTCTGCAAAGCCTGAGACAAACAGAGCAGTAGAGAGACTGATTTTTTTTCACAGTAAGTCAGCCACTTGTGGTTTGTTCCAACTTTGCTATTAAAAAACTTTTGGTATAGTGATATTAGGGGTTTGACGAGGATGATAAGAAAAAAATGTCTGAGGGTGAGCAAAGCAATCAAAGCTAACAACAGACTCCTCTTCATCTGTGTCATTTGTGCCTAGTGGTTCAGGGTTGTGCTGCTGAGCTGCTCCTCTGTCATCAGTAGACTCTGCTCTCCCTTTCACACTTCCTCCAGTTTCCCTAGACTCGCCTGCACCTGTATCACAATAAAAAATAATATCTACAGACATTTTGACTGATTCAGATATTTACACTGGCAAAATATGCAGGCTTATTTAATATTACTTTATGCTATTGCCTTTCAGTTGTGGGCATTGTGTATTTACTGTCTCATTTTTAATGATAAAAAATAAAATAGGCCAGTACTATGGTTTGGGTCTAGAAAGTGGTTTTACTGGAACTAATGCTTGTTCACACAGTCTGTTCCAACAGCTCACCTTTTCCTTCCATCCTGACAGGAACAATCCCCTCATCACTACTGGCTCCTGGCTCTGCTTCTGACACTAAAGCACATTTTAAAAATGGTCCTAATTCTCAGCACAAATCTTCTATTTTCAAAGCCTTGGTGTCAGTTTCATTCATGTAGTGCTGAATCCTTGAGCATCTCAGAGCACCTTTCATACTGAACAGGCCTACACCATACTCTTCATTGGAGCCTATTTATTCTAATAATCTTCCCTCTATGAGCAGTCCTACCTGCCCACTCTGGACTTGTGGACTCATGGCTGGTGTCTGCTGCTGGATCTGCTTTCTGACTCTGAGGAGCTACAAGACAAAGTTTCCCAGTTATGTGGTGTCACATCATACTATTATTTAAATTGCATAACGTTATGTTACACGCCAATATGCCACAAAATTCATTGGCTCGATAATTAACTAACTGAAAGGTGATTTACCTGGTTCATCGTCCTCATTAGTTGTTTCCAACCGGGAGGTCGTTTTTGTGAAAAAGTTGCCGATTTTGTCACATTTGGCTGCGTTTGCTTCCAGAGCTTTCCTCTTTTTAATTCTTGCTTCTCCACACCACCCTTGTTCTTTCTATTATCCATGTTTCAAACAGCAAACACAGCTGACCATCCACAGCCTACAGAACACAGATCGTATATGCTCCACAGCTACAGTATAGAACTATTAACCGAATGCAATCACGTATTACACCAGGTCATGGTGCGTCTGCAAACAAGAGGAAGAAAAAAACAAACAGTTTGCTAGTAGAGGGGGTGGGGCCCAGGAACAGCAGCAGCAGCTTACATGATCAACCCAGTGCTATGACTGAACACCCCACCCCTCGCAAAAAAAAATAAATAAATAAATAAATAAATAAATAAAATGTTAAATATATATTTACAGTGAACTCCGGCCCTCGCAGCCTAAATATTATACTGGCCCACCGGGAATTGTCCCGGTCCTCCCGATTAGCCAGTCCGGGCCTGATTAAATGAATAGAAAAAAAATATCTGTTTACACAAAATTATCTATGACCACGTTTTTCTTTCTTTTTCTACTTTATGAGATTAAATAATTGATTTAATTTGATCAAATAAAGGGTTGATTAAATAATAAATCGATTGATTCATTTTCTTCAGATGACACCTGATTAAACCACTCATCTTTAGAATAACTAATTAGAATAATTAATCCAATTTGACAAAATAGATCAATAAATCATTTTTTGGGGGGGGGGCGGGGGGGGCTTCCAAAAGAGTCATTTTTGGTCTGGACTATAGTATGTGAATAAAAAAATGGTATTTCTGATAATATTCAAACTGTGTGTAAATAAATGTTCTTGGATTTTTAAAATTGCCGTCCAGGTGTATTTGTAGGTGTTTTAAGCATTTATTGCACATGGCCTTAACACTCGACCACTGGGGGGCGACGACGACCATTGGGGTCAATGATTGGAAAACCCTGAAATACCAAATGGAAGATCGATCAATTGTTTTACAATTATTTTCATCTCATAAGTAGATGTGGAGATCACATGGTCTAATGTTTTAAGCCCCTCCCTCATCTAGTTCCATTTTACCAACACAATGAAAGGCGTTTGTTCAGGTCATTGTCAAAGGTGAATACCAGGAAACACTTTCAGATGTTCCTCTGAGAACTGGACCAGTAGAGTTCTACATTTCCCTGGATGTGAACATGGCTTGATAATGAGACCAAATCTGAGCTAAAACATCACAGGCTGTAAATGAACCTGAGTTACATGGTTTAAACTTTAAAGCACTTCAAACTTTAAATGGGTGAATTGTGTTTTTTTTTATTAACCCTTTAAAGTTTAAAGGGTTAATAAAAAACATGATTCACTCATTGAACTAGCTAGTTTAGTAGATAGTTCAACCCCACTGGGCTGGTCCAAGTCCTGAAAATCAGAAAGTCACAAGTGGACATAGATGGGAATATCGACAAATGCAAGTTTGTTGGTTTATTTATGTTTTGACAGACACACACAGACACTGACCTGCAGAGAATTTCTCTGGGAGTCGAACGCTGGTCTTTTTGTGTGAATACCACATCTTTGACCACTGGACCATCTTCAACACTGATGGACACAGAGAGCAGGAATCAGTCCAACGTCCACAGAGACAAACAGGCTCCAACGTGTGTTTGTGTTTGTCAGAGACTCAGTCAAACGCTGCTGAAAAACCACACAGAAAGGCCTGCCATGGTCAAAGTCTGACACCACAGAAGAAGAAGGAGGCAGCAGTGATGTGTGGAGGACTCCTTCCACTCCTCTAGTGGCTCAGATGGATGAGGACCTGCTCCAGAGGTCAGAGGTCACAGGGTCACATCCACACTGGTTCATCTGAAGGGCTTTTTCTCCTGCCACTGTTTTCATGTTCAGACCTGATGCAGCCTGTGTGTGGAACTGATTCACACTGAAACAGCTGTGAACAGGTGGAACCGCTTCATCTGTGGGTCCAGGATCAGCTCTGGAACACACAGGTTGTGGGTTCAATTCTCGTCTACGCCGTAGTATTCAGTTTGGTAGAACTGTTTCATTTTACAGAAACAGTTTAAAGTTGAGGCGACACAGTGTTGAAGAGGTTAAAGGTGCAGACAACCCATCACAAAGACACATGGTTAAAGCTCTGCAAACATCCCATAATTCCATCTGTCAGACTGTCATGACATTTAACCCTAAATACTCAAACATCAACAAACAATCAAGACTTATTACTGCCACTGGAGGGCAGCAACAGCCTATGGAATAAATATTAGAACACCTTAGAACGCCTGTGGACGGACATTTTGAACCATTTATTCTGAAACTGCTGTTTGATACGATAATGACCATGGACAAGTATTTCAATGAGTTTGAACCATTTACTTTATTAGTTATTAACAACCCCCAGTGGTCAAACAGAAAGGCTTTACTATGAATATCAAAAATGTCCAAAACTTGTTCAAATTTAGTTTAAAACCTTCATCTGGACTTGATATGATCTGTTCAGGGTCCTTTAGAAATGTGTGGTTAATTCTTGACTCCCCGTACAAGTCAATGTTGATAAATAATAATGTAAAATCCATTAAAAAAATATTTTAACCATCTCTAAAATACAGAAAAGAAGCCAAGATGATGTCTTTTAAATCCATGTTTGTCTGAAAATAAGTTTTAAACCCAATTAAATCCACTTTGTTCACATAAACTGAATCATTCACGGCTGAACAGCAGAAAACCACTGTTTCTTCTTCTTCTTCTTTAAACTTGGTCAGTTCTGCTGTAAATGTTAGAAAGTTTCCCACGTCTAATGTTACATTACTTTAAAGGGCTCCTGAGCGCCCCATGGACACTGAATGAACCTCATTAAAGGTTGAATGAGTATTTGACGAGCGTTTCAGTGTTTTATTGTGACAGACGTCTGCGGCTGATGGAGGGAATGAACCAATCAGATCAGAGCTCCTCCAGATCTGATCCAGGACCAGCTGGAGTTCAGATGTGACTGATCCACGGCACAAAAGTCTGTCAGTTCAAGGTTAGAAAACACACAGTCCTGTTGTTCCTGACATTAGTGAGGACATTAAATGCAGCAGCAGCGATTGGTCAGCAGGTGGTGCCGTTGAACTGTTTTCCTACTGAAACCTGATTTTATTAAAACAGTTGGATTTCCAGTTGTAACAGTGTAGAATGTTCAGAATCCCATGGCTCTGGTTGGATCCAGCAGCTGATCGGACAGAAAGTGTGAAAATCTGTAAAAGGTGAAGTGGAATTAACTGAAGGTGGAGGATAGTTTTATTATGTCAGAGAGAATGGATTTGTGTGAACATTTATGGAACAGATACTAATACAGTCACACACCTGTATGAACTTACATCTGTACTTTATTTATGTCAGTGTGGGCGGGTTTTTAAACACATGTTAAAATGTTCAATCCTGGAAATAATATCAAGTCAGTTTCATCACATCTGTTCACCTGGAATCTGCCACAATCCCTCTGACTTCACGTGTCTGTCACAGTCTCCACATCTAGAGGAGAGTCCCTGAACGCCTCATGGGTCATGCTGTGGTTCACCAGAGGGAAGTATTACAGACCGGTCAGCAGGGGGCGCCCTCTGTCCACACTGTGGACCACTCAGTCTCATGTTATTCCCACAATTCACTGGAAACTTACGATTCCAGACACATTAGAGGCACTTCTTTGTGTAGTCAGACTAAGTATGACTAAGAGAGAAATATGGACAAATTTTTACTGTAGAGAAAGAAGAATTTTTATGAGGACGGACTCTGACCCAGAATCCAACCCCCCGCAGACCTGAAGGAAAACCCTGACATGGTCTAAACCATCAGACTTTGGGATATTTTAATTAAAGAAATGACAAAACTGAAACAGAATCAGTCTTCACAGGTGTGGATTAATTTGATCAAATAAATAACATTTTCATCTGAACATGATGAACTTCATTGACTGATCAGCCATGACACTGTGACACTCAGTCTGTTTACATGAGCATAAAAACCCCAAAACTGGGAGGAATCCCATAACTTTAATAATCAGATCTGATGCATTTACACGCATTTAAGAAATACAATAATCATAAACTCTGGTTTAGAGGCTCCAGTCCATTATTAGATTTCTTTGGGAGTACGTATGTACATAGTGATGGTAGAATCCAATATCTGATAAACAATATTCTCATTCTTGCTAAATTCCATAAACACAACTGCAAATATTAAAAAATAAAACTCAGATTTGATGTTTTTAATGTTGAGTTTCTTCATTTCTTAAAAGCCCTGAATCTCTTCCAAAAGAAAAATGCCTGCAAACTTTTTATTATTATTGAAAAATATGACTTATGACCAGAGGTGGAGTGGTCCCTAGAGAAGTGGGTATACTCTCAATTTTTTTTTTTTTTTTTTTCTTAAGTAGTCCAGAAAAACACCTTGTCCTAGAAATAGTGACATGTCAGACTACTCTATTTACCCAAAAATTCATCAGTAGTATTTGCTCTCTATTATAAAATGATGATGACTTGATCAGGGGCAGTTTGTAGGTTTTATAGGTCACACAAGCAGCTGCATGAATGGAAATGACACATTCTGAAACCACCTTAAAACTTACCTCAGAATTATACATTCCATGAAAGTAGGTTCTCTCGATATGTGTCTCATTTGAAAGACGTTTACTTTGCCTTTCTCATTCACATTTCCAACTAGAAAAGTACTCGGAGAGCGCAGACAACCGCCAAGGCAGATCAGTCCCCCCCCCATCACCACCAAAATGTAATCATTTGTTCCTTGTGTCAGTATCAACATCAATGGAACATCTGATGTTTTGTATATTCTTGTTATATTAATTTTTTTGTATGTTCTGTCGATGAATAATAAATAAATTCTTGGAAATAAAAAATCCAAATCACATGACCTGCTCCACATGATGTCATTTCCTCCTGAAGAAAACACTGACAAGACTCAAAGGTATGTTCTTTATTTAATATAAAGTCATGTGTGAGTCAAGTGTGTATTTATCACACTCTTATGTCAACAGTGTTACTACAATACCTTTATAAATAACTTTCAAATGTACTCAGTTGTATATATGATATTTAGAGGAATCTTTCTGTTGATTTTAGTCCTGAAAACAGCAGAAATGTCAGCTATACCTGTCAACTTTGTTACCCTGTAAAGGAAACTCAAAAAGTCCCTCAGTTATATATTGACCCGTGTAATCTGTGCTTTTGATTGAATGGAGTTAAAAAAAGCCAAATGCAAACATGTCATGTATGCTACTCATATACAGATATATTGTGTAAATGGAAAAATGGGAACTGATAGAGCCATACATGATATTATGATGACACATATAATGAATTATCAGCCCTCCTTCATTTTTATAACTTCTTTTCTTTTATTCTGAAATGTTTTCCCTTCAGTGACTGCCTCAACATCTCCTGCTGCCAGCAGCCCTTACCTACAGGGTAAAGAAAACATTCAGATAGCACAGGAAAATATGTGATCTGTGCTGTCGACATAATGGAGTTAACAAGAGCCAAGTGGAAACATATCATGGAGGCTGCTCTTACTGATGTCTTGTTGGAATGGTTAAAAAAAAAAAAAAAAACAGATGACGAGGGGTCAAGACTAACCCAGCTCACCTTAGAGGTCTACTACTATGTGTTTTTAGTTCTTTCACACAAACCAGAAAAATAAAAATGTGCACGAACTATAGGCCTGTATTTATAATGTTTTGAATGAACTGTGGGTTATTTGGAAGAAAGTGGAGGTGTGACTGACTTTAGCCACTAATTCCATTATAGGGCTCTCAAACTCATTTTCATTCAGGGGACATATTCAGCCTGATTTGATCTGCAGTGGGCCAGTAAAACAATAACCTATAATTAATGACAACTCAATTTTTTTTTCTTTGTTATGTTGTAAAACAAAAACCAAAACATTAAATTCTAAAAAGACTTGTATAAACCATCCAAACAAATAAGATGTGACTAACCTGAGAAAACTGAAATTTCTTAAGGAAAATAAGTGCAATTTTAACAATATTCTGCCTCAACTTATCATTTCTACACGTGCATAATGGATCAGATCTACAAAGACACTAAACACTGAGTAACAGGAAGAAAATGGTTCAAACTGTGCTTAGTTTTCTTTAGACATTTCAGGTTGTTCATATTTGTTCCGATTATTCACATTTTATTGTTACAGGATAGTTTGTAAATGTAAACATTTTCATAATTTATTGTTATTTTTTGCACTAAAACAAAGATACAAATTTGAAGTTGTCATTATTTATAGGCATAGTGTAATATTATTTGTTTCACATCAAACCGAGAAGAAAATCTGGAGTCATTATTTTTTGTCGGATCTTCTGTTCTTATTTGACTGTATACAGGGGCGGTTTCTCATATGGGCAGAGTGGGCATTTGCCCAGGGCAGCATTTCATGATGGGCGCCGTGCCAATGATGAATGATAATAATAGTCTAATTATAATAGATATATTAGCTATGATAGTGATAACATAGTATTGTGATAATAATAATAATAATAATAATAATAATAATAATAATAATAATAATAAGGTAATAATAATAATAATAATAATAATAATAATAATAATAATAATAATAATAATAATAATGAAGTTTCCTTAAAGCAATTCTTTAAAATATAGACCTGAGCACACCTTGATGTTTTCTGAGTTCCTTTTGTTTTATTTATGTCTGTATCTGTCTGTCTATCTGTCCTCCATGTCTGATGTTTAGAACAGACAACCTGCGTGAATATATGTTGACAACTGAGTGATTTATGATCACTTTAATAGTCTCTATATAAACAGCTTTGTAACCTTATCTGCCCTAAGTCGGATGAAGGGACTTGGACCGAAACGTCACTACTTTTTTATTTTTTATAAATTCTATGGCAGCTCACTGGTTGTGCGGACCTTACTTTATTTTTTCATCAAACTTTTTGGGATCCTGCACACCTTTCATTTTCTGGATGTGCGTGTCGATCGCCTCTCTTCTCTTTAATAGTGCTCCTGCCCATTGGAGTCATGTGTCTACAAGGCGGCCATCTTGGTCCAGTGCTACTCGTTGCTGCTGTGCATTAAGTCTATAGAGGAAACAGGTGTTTGCACTATTAAAGTGATCATAAATCACTCAGTTGTCAACATATATTCACGCAGGTTGTCTGTTCTAAACAACAGACGTGGAGGGTAGATAGACAGACAGATACAAACATAAATAGAACAAAAGGAACTCAGAAAATGGCAAGGTGTGTTCAGGTCTTTATTTTAAATTGCTTTAAGGGAATTGCATTTGATTATTATTATTATTATTATTATTATTATTATTATTATCATCATCATCATCATCAAAATACTATTATTATCACTATCATAAATAATATTGCTATTATCACTGCCATATTATTAAAATTACTATTGTTATTATTGTTATTATTTTATATTATTTCGTTTGGACAAACACAGACACTACTAATGTCAGTCGGTCTGAGCGGTGGGTGTCGATGCCAAATTGTGTAACTGTTCCACTTACTTCCTGTAGCCTTCATCCGAAGCGTCTCATGATGCTGCTTTGACGTGTCTTGTTGTAGGCTGCTCAGGGGGATTTCCCAGACAGCAGGGGGGTTCTGACGAAGGCTACAGGAAGTAGAAGAAAGTAGTCAAGCAGGTCAAAACTGCTCCTGTCTGTGAAATGAATTATGTCCACAGTTGGACTTGGAAGACAGTCTGAACCTTTACCAGGTTTTCTCAGAATGACAAATCTTGTTTCTTCAATATGTTCCAGAGCAAAAACACATCCTCTGTGCCCATCTGTTTCCAGACAACATGTGTCACCACTGACCCCTTTGGAGTTTGTCCTAATTGGACCTGGACAATCACCTGCTCTGCTGCTTTCACCACCTTTATAAAAAATAAATACATAAAAAATGGAATATATGAAACCTCCAAATGTATCAGACAGAACGCCTTATGTGATGTACTGATTTGATATGAGCTTTTTGATCTGTAATTTTCACAGTTTGTACCAAAACCTAATCTGTAGAACTAAAGTGTTAATGTATTGAACAATTAGTCAACATGAAGAATACTGTAGTAATGTATGTGGATGGATGGAGCAGAGGAAGATGGAGAGACTGTGTCCAGTAAACATCTGCTATCAGACCATGAAGGTGGAGCGTGAGGGTGAACTGTGTCTGCTCTGCTGGACTCATGGAGGTTTTATGCCCAGAGGTGGACCTGAAGATCTGAACTGAAGTTAGCCCAAACTACTGAGGAAGACCCCTTTAAATAATAAGAAAGGAGGAGTCGAACAGAGTGGAAACATGAAGCACCTGCATGAAATATTCAGATCAGTATTTCCATTTGAGAGGAGCATTCCAGTCTGTCCTTCAGCTCTTCATTTATGAGGTTCTTCTCCCTCAGATCCTCCAGAGGATCCTCTTTGCCCTTTGTTCCCAGATCATGCTGGTCCTCTTCTCCTGCTCCAGACTCTCCACTCTAACCAGAGCTTCAGTAAATCTGGCCTTCAGAGCAGTGGGAAAAGCATCTAAAGCAGATCTGTGGTCCTGGTGGAAAGAGGGAGGAACATATTAAGTGATGTTTGTACCTCCTCACTCCCACTGCTGGCTCACATGCTTCATCTCATCCCTGCAGGTGTTGAACGGACCCTCTGAATTCCAACTCTGAGTATAAACCGCCCTCCTGCCGTCTTTGTCAGGTCAAAGAGGTCCTATCGAGTTCAAAACCAAGACACAGGATGAAGGCAGTGGAAGGGTCAAGTTAACAAATTAAGTTCAAAATAACTTACATTTTTACTTAAACAATCCAAATACACTCAAACAGACTGCTCCATCAGACAATATTTATACAAACAAAATCAGGTAATGTGCAATTATCTTACAACTATGACAATAAAGTTACTTTTTTTATGAATCATTTTTATTTTTACTTACCAAATCACAACAAGAAGACTCAACAAGTCATAAGTAAAAAAACAAAAAGCAATAAGCAAAAACCAAAACAAATAACAACAAAAAAAAGTCTTCCATCTTCCTTCTCCTCCCTCCAAGAATCAGTCTCAACTGACATCAGTCCCAACCAAGCCCCTCCCACTTTTGACAATGCACTTCTAACGTCTTTGTGTTTGTGACTATAATTTTTTCTGTTACAAATTGTACATTGTATACAAACTATGACAATAAGTTCCTTTTTTTAGACCAACAAACACATGTTGGTACCACAGATGAACATGTGACCGATATCAGTGGGTCAATGAGCCCGTGTCCATTGGACATCTCAGAACATTAAAGTCCAAACTGTCCAAACTGGTCCAAAACACAAACATGTCTGTCCATGTGTCTTTTCCAGTCCAATCCTTGTCCATTGTCCAAACCTAAACTCTTTGTCTAGTCTAGTGACAGATCACCATGGCAGTAGATTGGTTTGGTGGATGTCCTGAAAATGAGTCCAGGGTGCTCCAACGCTCAAACATTAGTTCCACCTGATACATGTTCTAACCTGAAGAACAAAACAAACACCCAGGACTGATCCCATGACCCCCCTGGAAAGACTTCACACCCCCCCTTTGGGTCCCGCCCCACAATTTGAGAACCACTGGATTAGACTGAACTAACATTAGTCCAAGTTCAAGTACAAGTCTGGACTGGCTGGAATCTCCAACACACAACCACAGCTCAGCAATACTGGAAACCAACAGGAAACAGGTCAAAAGTCAAAGGTCAACCCTGTGAGCCCCTCCCAGCTGAGGAATCCTCTGTACCACTGAACCCAAACCCATCCTCTATGGACTCATTTATGGAGGAAAGGTGTTGGTTCTGTCCTCATTTACTGAGGTTTTCATCTCAGGGCAGGTTTGACCTGCTGACATAAAGGATGGAAGAAGAATACGAAGAAATACTGAAGATCTGTCACTGAGGATTCATCCCAAAGTCAGTGTGATCCAGTTTAGATTATAAATGTGATAGAACTGGAGGTAAAGTTGGACCCAGATAATGGTTCCTATCAGTCCATGAAGTAACGACAGTAGAAACTGTTGTAAACATGTTCTCTGTTCTGACTCCTCCTCCTCTCATCCACTTCATGTCAACTTCCTCTCCAAACGGCAGCAGCTGTGAGTCTCTGCATCTCTCCATGAAGGTAATGTTGGACCTGTTTGACTCTCACCTCCTTCACTGTGGGTTCTTTACTTCAGTAGAAACTGGATGAGCTTTAATCCATGTGTTGGAGTCCGTCTGAAGTGACTGTGATGAGACCAAGCCTCAGAGTAGAAGCTGATGTGAAACTCAGTGGTTGAACTCAGTGTTGTCGTTGTTGATGATGATGTTACTGAGGGTCAGGGTTTTTCTCCTCACTGGTCCATAAAACTCCTCTGGACTATTTCCATTCAACTGGACCGTGTGTTGAACTGGTAACTTTACCATCAGTAAAAGTACAGAGAAAATCAACAGTCACTCAAATCAAAATGGCGGATATGAAACTCTGCTGCTTCGTGACGACATTTGATTTAATGCCGCGGCACAGAAACAGACGCTGAAAAAGAGGAAGTGGTTTAAACTCTGTTGGAAACCACGAAGAGAATATATCAAACGTAAAATGAATAAAATAACCCAAAGTAACTTATAAAACATATTTGGTAGGTATTTATAAGTACTCTGATGATTGACTTAAATGATAGATTTGTGGTAAAAAAAAAAAAAAAAATTCAAAATAAGCCTGATAACGGATCTAAAAAAAAGGAACATTAGTGTGTTTTTTTACTTACACAAATGGTTAAAACACCCTGTTCTTGACAAAATTTCACATCGTATCCAATTAAATATGTGAACTAATATGTGTTTCTATGACACCAGTTAGTGTTGGAGCAAAAATGAGCCATAATTCCAATTTCATTTGGGGCAAAAGAAAGTAACGGATCCAACCAGACTATCGTCTCAAAAGCACTGACTATTTAGTTTGAAGAAAACAGACACATAAGTTTCCAACTACAGCTGTATTATATACAACATATGGAATATAAGGAACCAGTACCTGTCCATCATTAAATGGAGTACCTGGATGTTCTTCTTTTATCAGACATTGTTAACTAAAGATGACAGTTTGTGCATTCTGCTGGAACTTAAACCTCACTGATCAGATCCTCAGGAGGGAACCCAAAAGAGGTTTTCTACCAGGACTTTGAGTTCCATTGAACTTGGACTTTCCATATTCATAAACTTCCTCTAATCCAGGGGTTCCCACAGTGGAATGCCCGCACCCTCAGGGGTACTTGGAAGAAGTCCAAGGGGTACCGGAAATATTTTTTTGAAAAATCCATTAAATTAGTCATCATGTACAGAATACAAAATAAATAAAGAGAATTAATGCAGAAATATAAAACATAATAAATACATTCATATAATAGTTTTATTGTCAATCATCTGTTGAAGCTTTGGTAACATTTGAAGAACATTTATATTTTATATGATTCAAAATAAGTTTATTTGAGTAGATAAGGAATTATTTTTGGTTGATGAAAGGTTCATTTGTTAATTAATGACCTATTTATTTATTTATTGATGACAGAGGGCACTTTTCAGTTTATGTTTTGCACAAAATTTATGTGTGTGTGTGTGTGTGTGTGTGTGTGTGCGTGTGCGTGTGTGTGTATTACAGTTAAATATAGGCCCAGGAACACATTTTGCCTTTTTTTCAATCAAAAATGCTGATGCCAGAGATGAGGGTACTTGGATTACAAAAAAAGTCTGTTTCTTGGGGTACTCCCTTTCAGTGTCTACTTCACTATAAAAAGTATATTTCAGGGGGTACTCCGCTCTAAAAAGTCTATTTTAGAGGCTACTCTGTTGTAAAAAGTCTGTGAACTGTACACTTGGTTAGCTTAAATGTTATGGAACCATGTGCTCAGGATGGTTTGGTCCAATATTTAGTACAAGTACAAAAGTCGTCAGTAGCGGACCAAAGACAAACACATGCAAAGTTCACATAGTTATCTGTAATTTATAAAACACTTGTATATGGCACCTTAAAATAGGTATAAATATCTTTACTTTCTGTACTTTTCAGTATCCAGTTCCAAGTAAAACCATGAAAAAATTAAAAACACTAATTTCATTGTAGCAGATCAAATGCCTAAAATCTCCAGGCCCCAAATTTTACATGCAAAAACATGAGTTTTTGGAAAAGGTCGTATAAAAATCTGACCACAGCATGTTGTGTGGCAGTGAGCGAGGAAATCAAATTACCGAGTTGCCTGACAACGCCACCCAGGGGAATTTCACCCCTGGGAAAATTATACAAATAATTAAAGTTAAATAGCAAGGTCACACAGGTTCGTAATGATCCACCCGGGAGAGGTAATGTCTAGTTAAAGAAAGATTTTTATTTAACAAAATGATTAAACAGTTAACAAAAAAAAAAAAAAACAAACTAAAATGTCGCACCCACCAGGCCTTCAGCCAGCACTCAGGCTGAAGAAAACAAAATAAGGGAGGACAGGGCTGAGAACTTACCACAGCGGCAGGAAACCAAAAATAAGGGGAAGGGTCCACCACCACGCCTGTGACACAACACACACACAAAAAAAGAAAACACAAGGAAACCGTGAAAACGCCACCACCAGGTTGGACTGCCGCTCAGGTACCCAGCACCTGTACCACAAAGAAAAACACAGCCATTAATAAAACAACCTGAGAGCCTCAGGTAACTGGTGGCCGACAGTGAGCAATTAAAACTCACATGCAACACTCACACTCTCACACGCATCCATCCAACATCTCCGTGATTAACTCAAAATATTCAAAACTATGAAAAATACAATTTCCTTAAAATTGTTTCAACAAATGAACATGAACAAAGGAAATTGTAAAATAAATCTAAGCAATAAAGAAACTATAAAAGACACATAAGAAACCATCTGCAACCCCCCCCCCCCCCCCCGCAGGTGGAGGATCAGGTCCGGGAAGACGAGTGGGAGCCAGACCGTCTAGAGGAGGGGGAGGTGGCAAGCCCAGGTCCGGTGGCTAAACAGTCGACACCAAACGACACCGAACAGAGACGATATCCAGTGTCCAATGCAGCAAAACAGCCAAACCAAAACAGCAACAGTCAGTACGTGTCAGGCCCGGACTGGCTAATCAGGAGGACTGGGACAATTCCCGGTGGGCCGGTATAATATTTAGGCCACGAGGGCCAGAGTTCACTTAAATAAACAAATAAATAAATAAATAAATAAATAAATAAATAAATATCCCAATCCACAAGCATCCTCATTCACAACATGTTCACTTAGATTTTCACGTTATGATCCATGTTCACATTATTTATTGACTGTATCTAAAAATATCAAAGATATTTTAAATTTAAATGAAGATATGAAATAATACAACATAAAATACAATGACTTAAATTATATTATTGTATGTACTAGGTCATCAGATCAGTGTCAGTTGAGTCTGTCAACTAGGTTGCCTGTAGGGATTCTTAAGGTCCAGCAGGTGTCAGTATTCAGTGACACAGTATAGACACAGTATCAATACAGTTTGGCAATGTGTCGAAACGCTTCATGACGCCTCATCTACGCATCACTAGCGACTTCAGACTTCAGATGAACATTTCTCCAAGTATAACTGTTTGTCAGCAGCAGCGGTTGTAGTCCAGACTGAAAATATGTCCGAACTTCGAGGTGATTACCTAAAATGTTGAGATGTTGGTTGAACAGGACAGAGCAGCACAGCCAACAACCTGGAGGGGGCGGGGCCTGAAGTGGCTCATTTGCATTTAAAGGGCCAGCGCTCCAAACCACCTTTCTGGTGTCATTACTCAGAAATAGAGTTGAAGATGGACCTGTGGAATTCAGATCCAAGCAGAGCATTTACAGTTTACGAAGACCACAGGAAAATGTTTGAAAATGCAGAATTCCATTTAAAATTAGAAAAATATCACTCCTTTAAAAAAAAAAGATGAGAAAATTACTATTCCCAGATGTACTTTCAAATCAGGGGCCTCATGTATAAAGCATGCGTATGCACAAAAACCTCGCGCACACCCTTTTCCACGCTCACGTTCAGATGTATAAAGAGTGAAATGACCGTGGAAATGTGCGGTCCTCCAAGCTAACTCCATAGCTGGCGTACGCACGTTTCTAGTGCTTTTGAACCATTGGAGACACTTAGAGGTGACACTGGGAAACTGTTAATAATGTAGAAAAGGTCATTCCTCCAATTGATGTGCACACCAGAGATACACAGAAGAACAATGAACATACCGGCACGTCATCCTACTGTCAGAGGAGCACATCCACCACCAGAACCAGAACCAGCCAGACCAATCCTAGACCCATCAATGCCAGTCCTAGATATTCAGCAAGAACCACATAAAGAGACAAGGACACAAAATTCACTCGTTGATAAATGCATTTAATGTAGTGTTCATATCTGTGAGAACATTTATAAGTCGGTCCAGGTGCTCATTGACTCCGACGATTGTCCTCATGATGTCCTCTTGTGACTCGGGTCAGCGTAGACCCATGCCAGTCGGATGGGCATCAGCAGCTGGGTGTTGGACCGGAGGATCAGCTAACACTGGGGAGGCAACAGGAAGCCTCTGTGACAGGAGGATGATACTGCGTCTCACTGTCTTCTGCCTCATTGTTGGAAAATAATAATTTTTGTGATAAAACATGAGTCAAAGTCTTGGATTTCCTCTTTGATATTTGACTACGCATGAACCTTTGTCTTGTTTGGCTGTGATCAGACTGTTGTATGACCCGTAGAATGAACTAATGTGAGACTTACACAAATACTAAATTTATTTTTATCTTGGGGGTGATCCGCGTCAGCCCTGTTAGACCAGAGTCAACCATAGTATCGTTGACTCTCTGCTCAAACAGTCTCAGTTCATCTCTTTCCTCCTTCTGCCTGTTTTGGCCTCTGCTTCGCGTCCACCTTGACGTTATCATCTGATCGTGCAGAGAGGGGAATCCCAGAGGGAATCCCACCTGCAGACCCCGCTTATACTAATTTGCATATTTAAACATGGGCATGGAGAGGTAGGAGTCAGGTACTCCAACATATGTGATCAATTCCACGCTGATTGGAATGTATAAAGGAAATGTGCTTGGATTCGGGCGTACGCACAGTTTGATTCATCTGGATTTTTTTGTACATACAGACTTTTCTGGATTCAAGCTTACGCCAGGTTTCAGTATGAAATCCACACAAGTCTTTATACATGAGGCCCCAGATCTGCCCTTCTTCAAATGGCAGGAACTTTTTCATCAACAGGAATTTTCAAAACCAAAAAATAGACAAAATTTGAAAAAAATAAAATAAAAAAAGAGCTATAACAGGTTATTGGGGGACAATTAGAATGCTTGACCACACATGTATACCTCCCCTTGACCTGTGAACACAGTTCAGAATCACAACCTGCTGGTTTGGATTTATAGGGGATTCAATGGCCTCTGGTCTGGACTGGTTTAGTCCTTCAGGTTTTAATGGAAATCTGAGAAACCATCATCACATGGTGTTGGTCGGACTGTAAACCAGTAGAGTAAACCAGTTTACGTTCAACATTTCCCATGTATTTTCTTCCTAGACTTTGAGAATCAGCTGTGCTTGGCCTTCCCTTCAGGTCCCATCATCAGCTCCAGGAGGCCATCTAGTGGTCTGACAGTAGAACTACAGCACACGTGTATCAGCCATTACACTTCAGCTCACACTCACACCACAAACACCTTCATCAAGTCCCATCTACATTAAACACACACCATATGAGATGTGGGATGCAGGTCTTGGTCCAAAACCCTGAGTTTGGTTTATCTCTGAACTGCTGGACCACAGGTGAGTTTTATCTGTGACTCTTTGAATCCAGTCAGGACACTTTGATCTGAGTCTGTGACAATAAATTGATCTGGAAACACTTTACACATGTTTCTGATGTTTAAAGTTAGTTTAAGTTCATGACGTTTTTATTGGGCTCTGATAACTGTTGACCTTTGACCTTTCACATTTATAGTTTAGTCAGTTACTAATGAACTACAATCTGATCAGGTGATAAAGAGCTGCTGTTTAGGTCAAATAAAATTTGTGTATCATTCGTTCGTTCGTTTTTAAATTTAAAACCAAAAATGTTTGGTTTTAAATTGAAAAACGAACGAACGAATGATACACGGATTAAAATCAACCAACTTCAACGTGTTCATGACCTTCCTCAGTCGTCGTCTACAGATAAAAGTCCGACACAACAGGACACATACACTTCCTGTGAAACCTTTCAAAATAAAAGTAGATCGAGCTGCTGTTTATCATGTAAAAGATGAATCTGTGTGGATTCAGGTCTGGACTGATGGTTTGTGTTCTGATGTGGATTCAGCAGAATGGATCAGAGTGAGGACAGAGAGCAGGGACCCCCTCCCTGGAAGACCACCCACAAACCCCCCACAGGACCTGGACTTGGACCTGGACCAGACTCTGCCAGACCCAGTCGAAGGCCTGTTAAGGAACTCGTGTTGGCATTTGAAGGTGTTAGGTCCACAGATGGGTGCCGGTCTACGGGTCAGAGGTGACTCTTTATCTTTCACATGTTTCTTTTATCGCTTTGAAACATTTAACATGTTTTCAGTTTTACTGATTCTTGAAGGATTTTATTTTCACATGTGCTGAATGTGTTTCTAACAAGATCCATCCTGATCCTAAGTATTTGTCCATGAAGAGTCATCGGTCTTTTACACCTCTTTATTTCAAAGAGTCTGATCATTGAATTTCATTAGATTATATATTTTAAAATCTCTCTTTGTGAAACATGAGAACCAGCTCACAGCTCAGAGGTGAAACCACCATGTTTACCTGTCTACCACTGCTGTCCATGTCAGAGCTAAAACCACTGACATCACTATTCACAGACCTGGACCTGGACCTGGACCCAGCTGTGTGTCCATGAACAGTGATCATTCCAAGGGTGGATGGATAAACTTTAAAAGACGAACTGTTCCACAGACTCAGTAAGTGAACCTCAGATCTGGTCCAGATTCACCAACAGGGTTTTCAGCTCAGTCAGTCCTAACTTTGCATTCTACGTCCGACCTAAAGTTAGTCTTGTTGAACCATCTGCATCACTTTTTCTTGACTCTAATAAAAGTCAAACACAACAGGACTCTTAACACTTCTTGTGAAACCTTTTTCATTTCTAACATTGATTATGTCAAATACCAGGATGTTCTACTGCATCAAGGAGAATGGTGTTAGTGTATTCTGTAGTTTTAAGATCCATTTATTATTATTATTATTATTATTATTATTATTATTATTATTATTATTATTATTATTTGCTAAGTTAAAAAAAAAGTGATGTTCTTTTTTTTATCCGTTACCAGGCTTATTTTTCCTTTTTTTTGGACCACAAAAACATCATTGAAGTAAATCATTATTCTTGCCATATCAAAGTACTTATAAATACCTACCAAAATATGTTTTATACGTTACTTTAGGTTATTTAGTTGAAACAGTATATCCATTTGAACAGCCATTTTATTTTTTGATCTCCTACGGCTTGACCAGGGCCTGTTGCTTTTTAAGTTTAACCTGTAATAACCTTGACATGTAATGGGTTATAGGCTGATATTACATGTATTAAAAAATATTAATCTCATGTAAAACAGTCCATTAAAACTGTCGGATTAATGTGACATTAAATTACACAACATGAATTTGTTACTTATATTAAACTACACTATGTTACAGAAAGTTAGATTTCACTGTGTTATGTTTAATTACGTAAAAAAAATGTACAACATCAACCAGATAAATATCAGAGTTCAGCACTAAAACCACTGTACCATCAATGGTCACAGACCTGGACCTGGACCTGGACCTGGACCTGGACCTGGACCTGGACCTGGACCTGGACCTAGACCCAGCTGTGTGTCCATGAACAGTGATCATTCCAAGGGTGGATGGATAAACTTTAAAAGACGAACTGTTCCACAGACTCAGTAAGTGAACCTCAGATCTGGTCCAGATTCACCAACAGGGTTTTCAGCTCAGTCAGTCCTAACTTTGCATTCTACGTCCGACCTAAAGTTAGTCTTGTTGAACCATCTGCATCACTTTTTCTTGACTCTAATAAAAGTCAAACACAACAGGACTCTTAACACTTCTTGTGAAACCTTTCATTTCTAACATTGACTATGTCAAATACCAGGATGTTCTACTGCATCCAGGAGAATGGTGTTAGTGTATTCTGTAGTTTTAAGATCCATTTATTATTATTATTATTATTATTATTATTATTATTATTATTATTATTATTATTATTATTATTATTATTATTATTATTATTATTTGCTAAGTTAAAAAAAAAGTGATGTTCTTTTTTTTATCCGTTACCAGGCTTATTTTTCCTTTTTTTTTTGGACCACAAAAACATCATTGAAGTAAATCATCATTCTTGCCATATCAAAGTACTTATAAATACCTACCAAAATATGTTTTATACGTTACTTTTGGTTATTTAGTTGAAACAGTAAATCCATTTGAACAGCCATTTTGTTTTTTGATCTCCTACGGCTTGACCAGGGCCTGTTGCTTTTTAAGTTTAACCTGTAATAACCTTGACATGTAATGGGTTATAGGCTGATATTACATGTATTAAAAAATATTAATCTCATGTAAAACAGTCCATTAAAACTGTCAGATTAATGTGACATTAAATTACACAACATGAATTTGTTACTTATATTAAACTACACTATGTTACAGAAAGTTAGGTTTCACTGTGTTATGTTTAATTATGTAAAAAAAATGTACAACATCAACCAGATAAATATCAGAGTTCAGCACTAAAACCACTGTACCATCAATGGTCACAGACCTGGACCTGGACCTGGACCTGGACCCAGCTGTGTGTCCATGAAGAGTGATGACTCCATGGGTTGGGGGATAAACTTTAAAACAGGACGTGTTTCAGAGACTCAGTAAGTGAACCTCAGATCTGGCCCAGATTCACCAACAGGGTTTTCAGCTCAGTCAGTCCTAACTTGACATTCTATTTGTTTTTATTTTATTTATTTAACCTTTATTTAACCAGGAAGTCCCTTGGGATGAAATCTCTTTTTCGAGGGACCTGACCAAGAGGCACATCAGTACAATACAAATGAATTAACAGAGGATAAAACTTACATACAGTTAAGACAGCATAAAATGGATAAAAACATAAAAAGTTGAAAACCAGTTTAAGGATAGCAGTTCCACACTTCTGTTAGACAGTTTGACAGAACAGATTTGAATTCACCCAAGGTAATGAAATGCTGAAGCTGAAGTGAGTTTTGCAAATTGTTCCATGACAAATTGTTCCATCATACCATTTTCAACGGTTTCTCCTACCAGGGTCTGAATGCTGTTATGCTCTAAGTTTTGAGAACAAGCTTTTGTAAAAGGTATAAACTTTGTCTTCTTGGCATTTAGGGCCAACTTCAAAAGGCAGAAGGAAACCTGGAGTTGATAAAAGGCAGTCTGACGCTCATCAACGGCCTGGACAACAGAGGATGTAATAGAGAAAATTGCTGTGTCGTTCGCATAAAGATGGAGTTTAACATTTCCCTAGTTACTTTCCACGTTGATAATAAAAATTGTAAACAGGGCAAGTGCAAAAATGGAACCTTGGGGGCAGGGACGTGCACAGGTAGATCTGAGGTGTCCCTAAAGACCTGCCCCTCTGGCCTCGGTGCCCTTCTGGCGATCTTTTTTTTTTTTTTTTTAATGTAATTATTTTTTTCCTCATTCAAAGAAGACAATACAGTCCACATCGACATGACATTATGATCATATTTTAATATTCAGTTAAATCCAAATAATTCGCAGTGCCTCCTGTCTTTCCCCCAGTCCTCCTCCTCTCACTGCCTCTCTCTCCTGCTCCGCTTGTGTTCCACTCTTGCTGCTCAGCAGCTCCTCTATTGCTGATCACACATCGCATGGCTTTGACTTTTTGCAAGAGACAAACTGGTCAGAATAGCGGTGCCTTTGACTTACAACTGTTTAAGCAAATCTTTGTCCTGTTCCCCACAAGTTTGGCTGGTTAGTGTAGCCAGTAGTCCAATACTAGCGTGTGTCAGCTGATTAGCTGTCACAAGCGGAGAGGTCACAGAGGTCACAGAGAGGTCACAGAGGTCACGGCCCAGTGATGCTAATTCAGTGCATTTGATAATGTGAGGAGAGATTGAGGGGCGAACAAGCAAATCGACGAAAATCCTCTATTTGTGTGAAAAGTTGTGAGTACCCGGTATATTTCCAGAGTCACAAATCTATAATAGCCTATGAATCCAAACTGTGTCTAAAAGTGCGTATTGTTGTGGTGTCAGGCTGAACAGAGGCAGTGGAGTTCGTAGTTTGTAGTTTGTGGGGAGTGGACCAGAGGAGCAGATCAGACGTGACCACCCAGACACTAGGCTTCATGATACATTCGCATTGATTGGAGTATTACACATAATATGAAAGTTAAATCGAATCCCCTTTTTTGGAAATTATTGGGATGTGAAGTTTCAGATTATTATATTATTGTCAAAGTCGTTGTTTGTCATTATAATAAGTTACACAAGCATGAAAAAAAATCTGTATGTCTACAACACAGGCGTCCAACATGTGGCCCAGGGACCAAATCCGGCCCGCCAAAAGGTCCAATCCAGCCCCTGGGATGAATTTGTGAAATGCAAAAATTACACCGAAGATACTACGAATCAAGGATGTTGAAATCATTTTAGGTCATTTCAGTCTAAAGTGGATCAGAACCAGTAAAATACTTTCATAATAACCTATAAATAATGAAAGCTGTAAATCTGTCTCTTTGTTTTATTGTAAAAAAAGTAAAATTACACAAAAATGTTTACGTGTACAGACAAGCTTTTTACAAAAAATGTGAATATCTGAAATGTCTTAAGAGGAGTATGTGGAATCTTAATATTCTCCCTGTTAATGTTTTGTGTATTTGTAGATCCACTGTGATCTCTAAGTTGTGATTCACTTGTATAAATGATAAACTATGGTGTAATATTGTTAACATTGCACTTATTTTACTAACAAATTGTCAGGTTGTTCATATTTGTTCATGTTATGTTCAAGTACAATTCGTAGATGTAAACATTTTCATTACAGAATTTACTTCTTACACTCAAAGTTCTTATCCTATTATTTATATTATTTGACTGGTCCGGCCCACTTTAGATCACATTAAGTGTATGTGGCCCCTGAACTAAAATAAGTTTGAAACCCCTGGTCTACAATGTTCATTGTAGTGCGCGATTTGATGTTTCTTATTCATCAATTGCAGCAAAATGCCAAGAAAGGAAAGAGTAAAGAAACAGAGGGACAGAGACTCTCAGCAGGCAGCCCACAGTACCAGCTCTGTTCTGTCCTGGATCAAGCCAAATGTCAGTCCTTCTGCACAGTTGTGTCAGTGTGCAGTCCTAGATTTGTTCTATGATACTGGTTTGTTCAGGTTGATAGAGGTTGTTCAGTAAATGAGTGATTGTCATGGTTATGTGACTCAATTTTGGCTTTGTAGATTTTTACATGGTTGGATGGTTCATAATCCTCCTCTAGTCATTTTTTTTTGCTCCTGGACTCTTCAGGCCTATGCTCATTGTACTTTACAAGTAGAATGTTTTTTGTTTGTTTTTTTCTAGTTATTTAGTGTGAAAAGTGTAAGGCCATTGCAGTAGCAGTACATTGTTTTGTAGAATGCTAACATATGTGTAATACTGAATAAACAATGATGGCAAGTTATTGCAGACCAATATTTATGAAAACGCTGCAGATCAGGATTGTCAGACTCGGGAGAGGGGTGCCCTTTTTCGTTGGCTGAGGACCTGCCCCTCTAAATGTCTGTGCATGCCAATGCTTGGGGGACTCCCTTAGTAAATTCCATAAAATTGGATTTTAAGCCATCAACACAAACACACTGTGTTCTATCTGAAAGATAATTCCTAAACCACTCAACAGTTCTATGTTCGACCTAAAGTTAGTCCTGTTGAATCGTCAGTGTCACATGGTCTTTTTCTTCAGTCTATGGTTCAGACGCTGGCAGGAGAATCACACTAAACCTGATCAAAGAAAACCTGTTGTTGTAGTGGGAGCTGGTTCTGGATGATACTGGATCAGAATCTAGGGTTGATTCCTGCTCCATTGAACACCTTTGTATCATATGTTGTGAGTGCAGATGGTGAGGGGACACATTGTTAAGACAGAGCTGTTGGTTTCATCCAAATGTTGATGAGATCAACTAAACCCAGTGAGTGTGAAGCTCCAAACAGACTCACATGTTGATTCTCAGTGGGATCAGCAGGACCAGGACACCTTTCCCACTACAGGGGGTCATGTGACTTATGTTGACATCCAGGTGTGTCCACCTGTTGGTGTCAGTGTGGACAGACGTAATGTGAGCTCATTGTTGATGATTGGTCCACAGAGTGGAGCAGCAGAGCTCAGAGGTTCCCACTGGTCTACAGGATCAGACTCAGCTGGACTCCATATTTAAGGTGTGTACATGTCCAACATCTACTGGTCCATCTGTTCTGTCCAATCATCTCCTGCTGCTGGTTTCAGACCAGTGGACATCACTGTGTCCAACATGGACCTGAGCTTTGGTCCATGGGTGGACTTTGTGTCTTTCATCATGTTTTGTGTTCCAGCTGCTGGAGGAGAACATCTGCACTTTTGTCAAGAACGAACTGAAGAAGTTCCACCAGGTTCTGAGTACAGATTACCCAGAATGCTTAGAGAGTCTGAAGGATGAGGATGAAGAGCAGAGGAGGAGGTCAGAGGCTTTTCTGAAGATCACACTGAACTTCCTGAGGAGGATGAAGCAGGAGGAGCTGGCTGAGCGTCTGCACCGCAGTAAGACCATTCTGTACAGATTGAACAGATGAAAATACTTGGATTTACTGTGAGACTGATGGTTTATCTGGGTCTGCATTCAGGAAGTCAGTCTGGAGTTCAGCAGCGGAAACTGAAACGTAACCTGCAGCAGAAGTTTGAGTGTGTGTTTGAGGGCATCGCTAAAGCAGGAAACCCCGAAACCCTCCTGAACCAGATCTACACAGAGCTCTACATCACAGAGGGAGGGGCCACAGAGGTCAACCAGGACCATGAGGTCAGACAGATTGAAACAGCATCCAGGAACCCACACAGACCACCAACAACCATCACATATGAAGACATCTTTAAAACACCAACTGACAGAGATCAACCAATCAGAACAGTGCTGACAAAGGGCGTGGCCGGCATCGGGAAAACAGTCTTAACACAGAAGTTCAGTCTGGACTGGGCTGAAGACAAAGCCAACCAGGACATCCACTTCATATTTCCATTCACCTTCAGAGAGCTGAATGTGCTGAAACAGAAGAAGTTCAGCTTGGTGGAACTGGTTCATCACTTCTTCACTGAAACCAAAGAAGCAGGAATCTGGATCTTTGAAGACCTCCAGGTGGTGTTCATCTTAGACGGTCTGGATGAGTGTCGACCTCCTCTGGACTTCAACAACACTCAGATCCTGACTGATGTTACAGAGTCCACCTCAGTGGATGTGCTGCTGATGAACCTCATCAGGGGGAACCTGCTTCCCTCTGCTCGCCTCTGGATAACCACATGACCTGCAGCAGCCAATCAGATCCCTGCTCAGTGTGTTGACATGGTGACAGAGGTCAGAGGGTTCACTGACCCACAGAAGGAGGAGTACTTCAGGAAGAGGTTCACAGATGAAGAACAGACCAACACAATCATCTCCCACATCAAGACGTCACGAAGTGTCCACATCATGTGTCACATCCCAGTCTTCTGCTGGATCACTGCTAGAGTTCTGGAGGACGTGTTGAAGACCACAGAGAGAAGACAACTGCCCAAGACCCTGACTGAGATGTACATCCACTTCCTGGTGGTTCAGGCCAAACTGAAGAACGTCAAGTATGATGGAAGATCTGAGACAGATCCACACTGGAGTCCAGAGACCAGGAAGATGATTGAGTCTCTGGGAAAACTGGCCTTTGAGCAGCTGAAGAAAGGAAACCTGATCTTCTATGAATCAGACCTGACAGAGTGTGGCATCGATATCAGCTCAGCCTCAGTGTACTCAGGAGTGTTCACAGAGGTCTTCAAAGAGGAGAGAGGACTGTACCAGGACAAGAGGTTCTGCTTCATCCATCTGAGTGTCCAGGAGTTTCTGGCTGCTCTTCATGTCCATCAGACCTTCATCAACACTGGAGTCAATCTGCTGTCAGAAGAACAAACCACATCCCAGAGGTCTGGATCTGCACAGACTCAGTTCTACCAGACCGCTGTGGACCAGGCCTTACAGAGTCCAAATGGACACCTGGACCTGTTCCTGCGCTTCCTCCTGGGTCTATCACTGCAGACCAATCACAGACTCCTACAAGGTCTGATGAAACAGACAGGAAGTAGCTCAGAGACCAATCAGGAGACAGTTGCGTACATCAAGGAGAAGCTCAATGATAAACTGTCTGTAGAGAAAAGCATCAACCTGTTCCACTGTCTGAATGAACTGGAGGATGGATCTCTGGTGGATCAGATCCAACAGTCCCTGAGAGATCGAGATCTCGCTATAACTCATCTGTCTCCTGCTCAGTGGTCAGCTGTGGTCTTCATCTTACTGTCATCAGATAAAGATCTGGATGAGTTTGTCCTGAACAAATACTTTGGTTCAGAGGAGGCTCTTCTGAATTTGCTGCCAGTCGTCAAAGCCTCCAACAAAGCTGTGTGAGTCCAGACAGAGTGGAGTTTATTGAATTTAGAGTCTGGTTTAGAGAATTTTTCTACCTTATTCATTCCTTGTCAAACCACGACACTGATCATATTAATCAACATCATAACTTGATGGAATTCACATCCAATCCACTTCATGTGTATGACAGTAGGAGCACATCTGATCCAGTCCATCAAACATGTGAGTTAGTTTATGGTGGACCATAGATTTAGATCCTGTTTGGTCTTCAATGCTGGTTCCAGATTATCTTTAAATAAATCTGTAAATGTATGTGTTACTAAGACCCCCAGATAAATAAAGGGGTCATAACCATCATCATAAATGAACAGCAGTGAAGGTCCATACGGTTTGTCTGAGTGTTAACAGGAAATAGTAGCTCTGTGATACATTGACTTTATAACCTGATATTTGACCAAAACTAGTGATTATCTGTAGAACTATTGGAACTGAAATGAAGTGGAGTTTAGTGAAGATCAGTTTAATCTGCTGCTGTTTTTACACAATCTGTTCTGTTTCTGCAGATTGACTGTCTATGGCCTATCAAAAAGAGGCTGTGAAGGTCTGTCCTCAGTTCTCAGATCCCAGTCTTCTAGTCTGAGACATCTGGTCCTCAGTACCAACGACCCGAAGAATTCAGGACTGAAGATCCTGTCAGATGGACTAAGGAGTCCAGACTGTAAACTGGAGACTCTCAGGTCAGATGAAGTTAGAATCTGAATTCAATTCTTTCTGATCTTTTGGTCCTGACTGAGTTTTATTAAGTCATGTTGTACTTGTTTAAATGAAGGTGTATTAGATCTAGAGCTGCACAATCAAGTCAGTCACAAGCAATGGGGACTCATCAATAGAGGGCGCTATGGGGGCCGCCCCCCCGTCTCACATGAAGAAGAATATGATAGGAATCACCTAAAATAATTTTACAAAAACATGAATATTTAAATAAATGAGTAATACATGATACAGGCCATGAGTACTGTGTATAATCTGCATTCAAGTGGAGTTTAAACATGTTTTCTGTCGTTTAGTGCAGGGGTCACCAACTCCGGTCCTCAAGGCCCGGTATCCTGCGTGTTTTGGATATTTCCCTCTTCCAGCACACCTGGTTCAGTTAATGATCAGCTTATCATCAAGTTCTGCAGAAGCCTGATCACAATCTAATGGCTCCCCCCCCCCCCCCCCCCCCGATCACCACCAAAATTTAATCATTTCTTCCTTGTGCCAGTATCCACATTTCCTGAAAATTTCATGAAAATCCATCCATAACTTTTTGAGTTATCTTGCTAACAAACAAACATGCATGCACGCACACAAAGCAAAGTGATCACAATACCTCCTGCCGGAGGTAATCACTAAATCAACCTGCGTAATTATAAAATTGAAAAAGACGACAACTTAAAGGTCAGGATTTAGGTGGATTTATGGTGATCCAAGCTAAAAAGATCCAGATCTGATTCTGGATTTGGTGCGACTTTGAAAAATTTTCCCATTATAATAGATAGGAAGTGGATTGATCCAATAAATCAGTAAGCATCAATGATATCAAGTTGGAATTTAAATTTTTTACAAATCTGATTGGAATATCCCAAAACAGGGGCTATTTCTGTAATATAATAAATACACATAGGTGGGTGATAATAAATGGCATCTGGATACATTTCCCAAAGCTTTTAATTTGGCCGGTAAGCTACAGGGCCATTGGTTCTCTTTTTAATTTCCCCGCTGTGGATGTAGTGTGTGTGTGTGTGTGTGTGTGTGTGTGTGTGTGTGTGTGTGTGTGTGTGTGTGTGTTTGTGTGTGTGCGTCAGTCTCCATCTCCCTCACTCCCACCCTCATATGTTTGTCAATGGTTGGCTTCAGCTGTCAATCCACAGCAAGCATTAAATAAGGTTTGTGGTTGGCTGGCCTTAGCGGTGCATTCATGGGCAATCATAAAAATGAAATTTGTTGTGACTTCCAGAGCTGTACATGCAGGGCGAGCGCAGGGGAAATCTGTATTATTTATATTGTTGCTTTTTCAATATTAATATCTTGAATGTTTATATCTAGATATGGATACAATAATGATATATCGTTCAGCCCTACTTCAGTCCAGACCTGACCTGATCGTATCATCATCTGTGTCCTCCAGGTTGAGTATCTGTAACCTGTCAGACAGAAGCTGTGAAGGTCTGTCCTCAGTTCTCAGATCCCAGTCCTGTAGTCTGACACATCTGGAGCTCAACAACATGGACCTGAAGGATTCAGGACAGAAGATCCTGTCAGATGGACTAAGGAGTCCAGACTATAAACTGGAGACTCTCAGGTCAGATAAAGTTAGAACCTGAATTCAGTTATTTCTGATCTTTTGGTCCTGACTGAGTTTTATTAAATCATGTTGTACTTGTTTAAATGAAGGTGTATTAGATCTAGAGCTGCACAATCCAGTCAATCACAAGTGTAATCACTAAATCAACCTGTTAGGGATGGAAATCGAGAACCGGTTCTTTTTGAGAACCAGATACCAGTAGCTCGATTCCTTGGAATCGTTTGCCTGCCTGCTTAATGATTCAGCTTATCAATTCCACATTTGTTGCGCATGCGCGATGACGTCATGCATACGCTGCATTGTTTTGGTCAGAATGTAACCAACATGGTGTTGAGGCAGAAAACGGTCCAAAAAGAAGACACCAGGTCCACTTGTAACACTTGCAAAGCTTCCATGTCTTCAAAAGGGTGGAATAAAATAATAAAAACATGGTGGTGCAGTGGTTAGCACTCGTGCCTCACAGCAAGAAGGTCCTGGGTTCGATTCCAGCACCAGTCGACGGGGGGTGGGACCTTTCTTGTGGAGTTTGCATGTTCTCTCCCCGTGTCTGCGTGGGTTTCTCTCCGGGTACTCCGGCTTCCTCCCACCATCCAAAGACATGCACTGATAGGTTAATTGGTTAATCTAAATTGCCCATAGGTGTGAATGTGAGAGTGATTGTTTGTCTCTATATGTTCAGCCCTGCGATGAACTGGTGACTTGACCAGGGTGTACCCCGCCTTCACCCCTATGTAGCTGGGATAGGCTCCAAGCGACCCCTGTGACCCTAGTGAGGATAAAGCTGGTTCAGATAATGAATGAATGAAAAAAATAAATGAAACACTGAGCAGATGGAAATACTGTGGAAAACATGAAAATCACAACATTAAGGTGTTTGTACTTTTAAGTTTTGGTATTTTTACATTAGTTTCAGTTTTTATGTTTGATTTGACATTGTTAAATGACTCATCTGTGCATTTGATTTGATAAACAAGCAAACAGACTCAAATTACAATTAAAAAATGTGTTTTTCACTAAATTGTGCAGCTTTATTTGGATCTGAGCTGTAGAGCAAACTGAGATCTATGTGGACTGTGATGGTCCTTCAGTCCAGACCTGACCTGATTGTAATCCAAATATCATCTATGTCCTCCAGGTTGAGTATCTGTAACCTGTCAGAGAGAAGCTGTGAAGGTCTGTCCTCAGTTCTCAGATCCCAGTACTCTAGTCTGACTCATCTAGACCTCAACAACATGGACCTGAAGGATTCAGGGCTGAAGATCCTGTCAGACGGACTAAGGAGTCCAGACTGTAAACTGGAGACTCTCAGGTTTGGATTGTTCAACCAGTGTGAACGATGATGATTAAAACCATGATGTACATGTAGTGGATCAGTCTGACCTGGTTTTCAGACCAGCTGTTCAGTGTCTGACATGAAACACATGCATGTTCCTTTATTTCTATGAAACAAACACAGGAACTAAACTGTATGAAGATGTATTTGAACCAAATGAGTCTAAATCTGCAGATATGATCCAAAGGACAGTAAAGTGTCTACAGTCTGAGGGTTGGACTGGAGTGGAACTGGTTTGTCTGTTCAAACACTGGAACCCAAGAACCATTGAACCTTTGATTTGGAGGTGGTGAAGGATGTTCATTTATGCACTTGATGTTTTTGGACCAATATCTGTACATTTGTGTCTTTATTTGGTCAAAGTCAATCTTCATCCAGTTAAATTTGTCTGAGTAACAATAAAAGATCAGGTCTTTCCAGACTATGGACAGGGACTGGACTAATCTGAGTCTGTGTTCAGATCTTGTCCTGAACCGAGTCAGTCAAATAGAAACTGGCTCCAGGTAAATCCCATTTGGAAGGAAATCCATCCACAGAATAACTGTGTCCAACAGCTGACGCTCCTTCTTTCCTCCTCAGATGATGTGTGATGTTTTGTGTTGCAGACTGTCAGGATGTCTGATCACAGAGGAAGGATGTTCTTCTCTGGTCTCAGCCTTAAAGTCCAATCCGTCCCATCTCAGACTGCTAGACCTGAGCTACAACCATCCAGGAGCCTCAGGACAGGAGCTGTCTGCTCTAGTGGAGGATCCACACTGGACACTGGACACTGTCAGGTATGGACTGAGCTGATGCACACACAGATAATGTGTGATAGAACAGGTGGAGCTGACAGGAACACTCTGTCACAGCTGATTCCACATCCTTTACTGAAGTTCCAGACCACGGTCACAGATACAGACGTTCAATAAGGGACTGACAGGAACCATTGACTGGATGTGAACAGAAAAGCTGGAGTGGATCAGAGTGATGGAATGTCCATGTTTAATGCTGCTCTAACCCCCCCCCCTCCTCCTCCTTTCAGGTTGGAGCCCAGTGGAGTCCGATGGTTGAGACCAGGTCTGAGGAAGTGTAAGTGGATTTATATTGAATTACAGATGAAACCCAACCTGAACATACAGTGAGAGCTGGTACCACATTAGAAAACACATCAACTGTCAGTGAAGACAGTGGGTGAGCTGACAGCTGATTGGTCAGGACACGGATCACATGACACAAATACCCTGAGGGACAAGTCCTCAGAACCTCAGACCATTGGCCAATCACACCTCCTCTGTCTTTATGGATCATTCTAGTGTCGTTCTTGTGCCGCTGTCTGATAAAGGTGGAAAACGAACAAACAATAAAGTCAAAAACACAGCTGAGTCGATCAGGAGGAAAGTTTGTCACAGTAACAAGTTCAACCCAAAACATCAAATCACTTCCATAAATATTTATTATCTATTAGATAAAGGCTGTAATATTATGGATTTAATGGACAATTAGGAAAAAGGGAAAGATTAAATTAATAAATCTGTGTAAAGGTCATCACTAATACAGTTTGTTTTTGATCAGAAGGTTTTTGACAGTGAACTTGGAGACACAGACTGAACAGAACCATTGGAATGAAATGTCAGTAAATTCCAGTTCCTGTCTATCTGTCCTTGACTACTGCCTACATGACATTAGACAGAAAAACCACAACTACAACTCACATCTCAGAGCTTCTCTGAAATAAAACTCACAAAGACACGTTTCAGACCAGACCTTTATTTGTCTCCATCATGAATTTCCCCAAAACCATCAGAACTCAAACCTGTGGAGGTTTAAAGTGCTGTGACGCTGCAACCCATCAGTGATCTGCATTGGAACACACATAATCTATGAGATCACATGATCAGCATTTATTTAGTCACATGTTTATGTGGAAGATTTTCATGATAACTTCATGACTTCTTTGTTTGGTCTTTGTATGAACTACTAGGACTTGTACAACTATCAGTACTTGTGTTTAATATAATACAAACTGAAACAAAATTAACAAAAAACTAATTAAATAGAGTGAGAACAGCAAAGTTACAAAGGACATCCTTTAAATATTCAATAAAATCAACATTTTATTAATTTTCTTTGATTATTTTCTTCATTTTTCTGATTATTTTGTTCGGTTTGTTTCATTTTTGCTAATTTTGCTGAATCATTTAATATATTTTTTAATTAGTTTTGTTAATTTTGTATTTAATTTAGTTTTTTATTCATTTTCATTTATTTTACTGATTGATGATTAATTTGACTAATTAATGTGTTCAGTTTTTTTTCCTTTTGTTGAGTATTAGTGTTTGTAATGTGGTACCAGGTGAGGTTGTGTAACTGTGGTTTTATTTTCACACTGATGCGGCGTCTTTCCTTGTGACTGCACAGCTAGCAGCTAGCTTACAGCTATAAAACTCACACATCACCAATCCAACATATGGTCATTTGTGTCACAGTAACAGTGTGTGAACCAGGGACACAATTACAAACAACAAGACATTCTCTAGTCTTTCCCTAAAGTCAAATCAAGCTAATCGCTGATCAATAACTGCAGCCGTTTTGTGTTTTCTTCTGTCCATCAGATTTCTGTGAACTCACCCTGGATCCAAACACAGCGAACGAAAAACTCAAACTGTCTGAAAACAACAAGAAGGTGGAACGAGTGGAGGAGGTTCAGTCATATCCTGATCATCAGGACAGATTTGAGAACTGCTATCAGCTGATGTGTTCAACTGGTCTGACTGGTCACTGTTACTGGGAGGTCCAGTGGAGAGGACAGGTTCATATAGCAGTGACTTACAGAGGAATCAGAAGGAAAGGAGAGAGTACAGACTGTGGGTTTGGAAGAAATGATCAGTCCTGGAGTCTGTTCTGTTATGAAGGTGGATACGGTGTCTTCCATAAAAACAAATACACACACCTCCCTCACTCCTCCTCCTCCTCCTACTCCTACTTCTCCTCCTCCTCCTCCTCCTCCTCCTCCTCCTCCTCCTCCGGTACAGTATCAGTGTATGTGGACTGTCCTGCTGGATCTGTGTCCTTCTACAGAGTCTCCTCTGACAAACTGATCCACATCTACACTTTCCAAACCACATTCACTGAACCACTGTTTGGAGGATTTAGACTGAGGACACAGGGATCCTCAGTGTGTCTGTGTGATGTGTAGATGTGTTTTATAGTTGTGTAGTTGTTTTGTATTGTTGTGGAGCTGTGTAGATTTGTTATGTACAGGGTGGGGAAGCAAAATTTACAATATTTTGAGGCAGGGATTGAAAGACAGTGTATGACCAATTAGTTTATTGAAAGTCATGAGAATTTATTTGCCACAAGAAAATTACATAATAGAAAATGTTTTTATTCTATGTGTCCTCCTTCTTTCTCAATAACTGCCTTCACACGCTTCCTGAAACTTGCGCAAGTGTTCCTCAAATATTCGGGTGACAACTTCTCCCATTCTTCTTTAATAGTATCTTCCAGACTTTCTCGTAATAGTTTTGCTCATAGTCATTCTCTTCTTTCCATTATAAACAGTCTTTATGGACACTCCAACTATTTTTGAAATCTCCTTTGGTGTGACGAGTGCATTCAGCAAATCACACACTCTTTGACGTTTGCTTTCCTGATTACTCATATGGGCAAAAGTTTCTGAAAAGGTATGGATAATAGTGTTAGGTATGATTATGACATCAATATATGTTTGGTTTCAAAACAATTGACGTAGTGCCTGCTGAGAAAAAACAACTAAATGTTCATTGTAAATTTTGCTTCCCCACCCTGTAGATTGTATTTAATGCCTGCTGTTTTCTTAACCTTTTAGCCAAAAGTTTTGTTGATCTTGGTCGCATTTCATAATAGTTCTGTCTAAAATAAATGTGTTTTTTTTTTTTTTCCATTTCTTTCTCTACCATGTTATCAATGCATCTCTTAGTATCTTGAATTTTCTGTTGGATTTCTGATTTTTTTTTGTCTTTAGAAATTGCTGCTCCAAGTCTTTAAGCTTTTCAGAACAATCTTCATATGTTTTCATTTTAATATTTTTCAACCAAGCTGTTTTAGATATAATTTTTCCTCAAAGCACTGCTTTAAAGGGTATCCCACACGATTGTTGGGTTCACCTCACCATTGTCATTTTGCTCAATATATTGTTTGATTTCTTCTTTCATTTCTTGTAT
Source organism: Sphaeramia orbicularis (assembly GCF_902148855.1). Classification (NCBI taxonomy): domain Eukaryota; kingdom Metazoa; phylum Chordata; class Actinopteri; order Kurtiformes; family Apogonidae; genus Sphaeramia; species Sphaeramia orbicularis. The sequence goes on from NC_043972.1 coordinate 56,195,945, forward strand.
CAATACTTCATTGTTCAAAATACCACATTGAATTTCCACAAAGTCTGTTTTTTCCTACTAGAAACATTAATTTAATGTATAGAGCATTATGATCTGATATGTCTGCACACCCAGTTTAACATTCATCTACTTATATTTGTCTGATTTGTTTACAAAAAACTGGTCTATTCGTGAGTGTACATTGTGGCTGCAGGAATAGTGGGTGAAATCCTTCTTAAAGGGACTGAGGTTCCTCCATATATCTATCATTCACACAATTCCACCAGTGACAATTTTACAAATCTCGTCAAAGGTTTTTTATTTTTTTTAACACTTGTTGTGTCCAATTTGTGATTCAAAATTATATTAAAGTCCCCTCCACAGATTAAAGTTCCTTCTGCTTCAGTTGCAATAACATTAAACATAGATTTGAAAAAATGATCACTTTCTGGAGGGGCATAAACATTCACTATTGTGATCATCTCTTCCTCTAGCCTTCCCTTTATGATAACATACCTGCCTTCCTTTTCTTTAATCTCCTTTTCTAAATCAAACTTTGTAGAATTAGATACCAGAATTGCTACCCCTCGTTTCTGACCCAGAATTATAGTATTTTAATCGTAAAGGCTTGTGAGTGTTATTTCCATCTATTTCCAGATACTTCAGCATCTTTCAGCAGTAAAATGTTAGTGTTCATTCATTCATTCAGTTTGAGTAACATGTTAATTTGTTGCTTAAATGAAGAATTACCATAAATCTGAGTCTGATTTACATTACATTGACATTTACAGTGAAAAAACATTTGGATTCATTACAAAATTCATTATTATTATTATTAAATGGAGTAAAAAACACATTTCCAGATTTTTTACGACTCTAATCCAAAGTTTTTTCCTCCTGATAAAATAAAAACAAACCCAACATTTCATATATTTCTCATCCCGGCCTGTGTTCTCCACCTGATACTGATCACAGTTCCAACATTACACTTGTCATTATCAGTTTATTTACATCAGAAGGTGTCAGAACATACTAGTACATTTCATTTATGTTCATTTATTCCATCAACAATCCAAACTGAGGGTTTTTACAGACACGTATGTTCAGAAAAAGCATTAAATCCTCACAAAATCTGCTCCTTTTGGACTGAAAATAGACTCAGATATGTGACTTGTTTAGTGAAATTCCTGCTCATTTTTAGATCATATGTGCACCAGGTTGTGTTTTTGTGTGTGTTTCTTATTTTATTTCATTATTTTTGTCAAAGTGTGACTTTCTGTTTTCATAACATCTTACACTAGAATGAACAGTTTTATTCTGAAACAACTTCCACAATGCATATTTTTTACATCAGCTCCATGATACGATTGTTTAATTGTATTTTTAAATTTGATGTAAGGAGTCATAAAGGAGTATTTTGGTACTGGAGGTGAAGTACCATCAAAGCACAGACCAAGAAATAACTGCAAAGATCAAACTTCCAATTTTTTTTTTTTTAATGTGAAAACTGCTGTAATTGGTCATTTCATCTTAAAGTTCCTGTCCGTATTAATTTCCATTATTTTTACATGATGTCATGTCGGCTCCCAGACTGTGTCTGGATTTTGTCTGTCTTGTCTGTCTTTTCTGTTTTGTCTGTCATTTCCTGTTTTATTTTGTTAAGTTTCCCTCATGTGTGATGTCTGGTGTCTTTACTTCCCTTCCTTGATTGTTTCACCTGTGTCTGATTGCCTGACTCCACCCTGATGTATTCCACCTGTGTCTAATTGTCTTCCCGCCCTCTTGTATATTTAAACCCTGTGTCTTCCCCTGTTTCTTTGCCAGTTTGTTTGCTACACTTGTTGTGGTTACTCACCAGCGTTTTTGGATCCTGCCTGTCTGTCTGCCCGTTTTGACCCATTTTGTCTACCGACCGCCAATTCTGCCTGTTCCTGATCTGCCTGCTTGTCAGTTTGTGACCTGGTTTGTTCATCCGACTTCCGATTCTGCCTTTTCCCCTGGTTACCTCAGCCTCCAATGATTACCTGTGTGTTTTGACCCTCGCCTGGATTTTGACTGTGAGTAAGCCTGTCCCTCATGTCCCGTTGCCTTCTGTTGTGCCCTCCCGTGTATGACCTGGCCTGTTTTTTGACATCCCTCTGTTCTGCCCTAGTCGGGTTGCTGTCGGGATTACTCCGGCTTGGCCGTGCGGACCACCCGCTGACCCCGCTTACAGCCCGGACGTCGAGTCCAGATTCCCACACCTTCACAGACGTGTTAACTATTCTGTGTTGTGTCGTTTACTCTGTGATTGTGTTTAATAAACACTCAACTTCTCATCTGTCTACTGGTCTTGCATTTGGGTTCAGCCTCTGTACTAGACCCGTTACACATGATTTATTTATTTGTTTTAATTCCCCCCTCAGTCAGAGGTACCCCCACTACTTATGGTGAAGAGGAGATTGGCATTGATGCTACTAAGTTGACAGTTTTTTTTCTTCACAAAATCAACCTTGACTATCTTTTTTAGCTTTAACCCAAATAAACACATTTACAATAGATGGTTTCGTTTTACCGTACTGAACTGTGGATAACCTGTACCGTTACATCCCTAATGTACAGTAGGGCCTTTGCAGCCAGTTCTCAGCACTCAGGCCCTAATAATAATAATAATACATTGAATTGGTTTTACTTTACTTTCAATGACCAAACTAAATAAGTTTTTGCAGTGTTTTGTGATTCTGTAACTATTTAAAGAATCTGCCAACACTGGAGAGATCCTGACATTTTTTCAATATCTGTTATCTGTTCTGGTCTCATACAGGAAACACATCTGTTAAGGAGAACCCATCAAATATTGGTTGTTTTGAAAATGTCCTGTCGATGACCTAACTAGTTAATTTAGTCTGTCTGCTTAATCTGGTCCTGAACAGATGTTTGTTCTGTTACATTTCCGTGACCACCTCTTCTTTTACTTTGTTTTAATGTAGAAAGAAGACAAAGGTGGATTTGAAGAGAAACCTAAAAGTTATCAGTGAAATGTGACTTTGTCTTGATTTGGTGTGTTATCATGTGCATCACTGGGTGTTTCTGAAGTCTTATTAAAACACAGACTCGTTTACGTTTACAGGGTGGGGAAGCAAAATTTACAATGAACATTTAGTAGTTTTTTCTCAGCAGGCACTATGTCAATTGTTTTGAAACCAAACATATATTGATGTCATAATCATACCTAACACTATTATCCATACCTTTTCAGAAACTTTTGCCCATATGAGTAATCAGGAAAGCAAACGTCAAAGAGTGTGTGATTTGCTGAATGCACTCGTCACACCAAAGGAGATTTCAAAAATAGTTGGAGTGTCCATAAAGACTGTTTATAATGGAAAGAAGAGAATGACTATGAGCAAAACTATTACGAGAAAGTCTGGACGATACTATTAAAGAAGAATGGGAGAAGCTGTCACCCGAATATTTGAGGAACACTTGCGCAAGTTTCAGGAAGCGTGTGAAGGCAGTTATTGAGAAAGAAGGAGGACACATAGAATAAAAACATTTTCTATTATGTAAATTTTCATGTGGCAAATAAATTCTCATGACTTTCAATAAACTAATTGGTCATACACTGTCTTTCAATCCCTGCCTCAAAATATTGTAAATTTTGCTTCCCCACCCTGTAGTTTCTTGCATTTGTTTTCCAACAGGTTATGGTGATGAAGGAATGTGAAATGTTGTGTGTAGCACAGATTCCAATCTGGAGTTGAATGTTGACATGTGTCCTCCACACAGCACTGGGAGGATGACTCTATGTTTGTGTGAAGGTTGGAGTTCTCCTCATCCTTCTGCTGTTGGATCATAGACTGTCAACAACATGGCTTCCATATACTTTGACTGAACTCATAAACTGTGTGAAATCTGCAGATGCATATCTTTAATGTCCTACAGATTGGACAATGACCGGTTTGATCAGGATCATCAGGCTTGTAACAGAATGGTTCAGGGAGAATGAGACATCATTTTCATGTGGGTTTGCTTTTATATGTTCCCTAGTTTGATGTTGTTTACAGCAAAAGGCTACCTGAAAGAGTTTGAGTATATACATGTGAAACTAGTGTAATTATATGAGTGCTGCAGTGGGCACAGGACACCAAACAAGAGAAAGGAGTCATTTGCTGTGATTCTGCATCTGTTTTAAACTTTAAACCTCGTTGAGCTGCAATAAGGACAATGATCTGGTCACTGAGTTACTTACCCTAACTCAGAGGGGGGGGGGGGGGGTTCTGTGGGTTGCTGCACATATGGGGGTGTATGGTAATGAAACAGCAGACATGGCAGCTAAGGAGGCCTTGAATAAGGAGCTTGACTTCAGAATAGTTCCAGGGGTGCTTGAGTGGAAGTCAGTTATTAAAGTGTTTTACCACCGTCTGTCAGGAACTGTGGGAAAGGGACAGTAGAGGGCGCCATTACTTTTCTATTAAACCAAACAACAGTCCTGAACAAGTTCACACTGGAAATGACAGGAAAGCAGAGGGTGTTTGAACTAGACTAAGATTAGGACATTGTGGTCTTGTCTGGGATCCAGAAAAAGTGGGGTAAACCTCCTGATGGGCTGTGTGTGCACTGCAAACAGGATCAAACTGGAAAGCATGTTTTACTGGAGTGTCTGGTGAATCTAATGCAGCGCTTAGAACTTTGGGAAACAGTTGTGGCAAACCCTGGAGATGGTATGAATTTGAAAGCCCTTCTCAGCCCGTCTCAGGGTCAGGACTAGGCTGTTAAAGCTCTACTGGACTTCCTAGCAGCTACAGGGCTGCATGTGAAGATGGAAGATTTCCATGAAGTGGTGTGACCTCCCGACTGTGAAAGGCAGCAATGCGCCGCGTAGCGTCTAGTCTACCGGAAGTAGTAGTAGTAGTAGAAGAAGAAGAAGAAGAAGAAGAAGAAGAAGAAGAAGAAGAAGAAGAAGAAGAAGAAGAGAAGAAGAAGAGAAGAAGAGAAGAAGCAGAAAGAAGAGAGAAGAAGGAGCAGGAGAAGGAGAAGGAGAAGAAGAAGAAGAAGGAGAAGGAGAAGGAGAAGGAGAAGGAGAAGGAGAAGAAGAAGAAGAAGAAGAAGAAGAAGTAGTAGTAGTAGTAGTAGTAGTAGTAGTAGTAGTAGTAGTAGTAAATGCTTCTACGCATGTGCGGCTCGCATTGTCCGGAGATTCAAACCGTAGTGGAGCTTCACTCTCTTCTGCTTCTAGATCAGTGGTTCTTAACCTGGGTTCGATCGAACCCTAGGGGTTCAGTGACTCAGTCTCAGGGGTTCGGCGGAGGTCAAGACACACACTCGACTCATTAGTCGGGTGTGGGTGTCGGGCAAGGTCCGTGTATGTAAACAAACGGCTTCGGAGACTCTTTCTCTGATTGACATCCAATATACGCGGTGTATTGTTGTTGCTTATAGCACTACAACACATCCGGAAGTGTTTATAATCTCTTCCACTCGTCTGACGATTAATTATTTGAGTATTTTCCACATCGTTGTTATGACTTTTGCTACTTCCTGTTAACCACAGAGGCAGCCATGTGTAGCGTTTGTTTACATTTTTCGGTCACCCGCACTGGTCAGTTACAATCATGTGACGACCGACGCACCGTCGCAGGTGGAGAAATCGTATTACGCTAAAGCCGAGCTAGTGCCGTACTAAGGGATGCTGGACATAAAAACGAAGAAAAGGATCAGACTTTGCTGTGAAAATGGCAAGAGAGTGGCACTTACCAAGGTGAAGCCACGCCATTTCTGAACTGGTCTCTCAAGGCAACAGCAGAAGTCACACTGATTTGCAGTAAATATTCATTATTATTGTAGCCTGAGGAGATTAGGTGATGGGTGTGTGTTAAAATGTTAAAAATGATAAATAGCATAATCAGTAAGTTCATTATTGGAATACAAAAATTAAAACCATTTCAGTGTGGTAATATTAAAAAAGGTCATGTCTTTGTGAAAAAGGTATGGAAATTTGTTGTGAGGTTCATGCACTGTATTGGTTTTGTTCTTTGAACACAGTGATGTTAATGCACGGTTCATTTTGTGCACCAGTAAAACATATACCTGTGTCTTGAATTTGGAAAAAAATCATATTTATTTTTTAATAAAGAAGGGTTTCGGTGAATGCGCATATGAAACTGGTGGGGTTCAGTGCCTCCAACAAAGGTTAAGAACCACTGTTCTAGATCCTCTTGTCCAGTGTCTCCGTAGAGCCTATCTGAAGGTACAGTTCACCTGGTAACCCTTTAACGGCTCTTTAATGACGGCAGTCACTGTGGGCCGGAAACTTTAGGTCCAGTTTTGAGCCGTAAAACCCGCCACTTGGTGTCTGTTAACCGGTTTTCGATCAGCCGGTTGAAAGCGGGTCTGGACTGAAACTACCGTCTGTCCGTCCGGTCAGGGCTGGTTTCACATGGTCAAACTGAGGCTGAAGGTGGAGCTCACGTAACGACACCGTGTGAACTTCCTCACAGAACCGGGTAAAAACCACAAATAGGTCGGGGGGGGGTAGTCAATTTTGGATGAACTAGAATCTGAATCAGGTGATAAAGAGCTGCTGTTTATGTCAAATAAACCAAATGTTTATGACTGTTTCTACCTGATTCGTACCCAGAAACCGGATCGGCACCACGCATGCGCGAAGCACAGATTCATGTGTCTACATCCTATTTGCGACAATAATTTCAGAAGCGTAAATCAGCATTGTTTAAGCAAAAAGATAAAATTAACTAGAAGCACTCGGAGAGTGCAGACCCTCCGCCAAGGCTGATCAGTGGCCCCCCCCCGTGGGCCCCCCACCCCCGATCACCACCAAAATTTAGTCATTTCTTCCTTATCCCATTTCCAACAAACCCTGAAAATTTCATCCAAATCTGTCCATAACTTTTTGAGTTATGTTGCACACTAACGGACAGACAAACAAACAGACAGACAGACAAACAACACCCTGGCAAAAAATAGCCTCCTTGGCGGAGGTAATAATGAGAACATTTTCTTGTCTGTTACTTTTCTAATGTACTTGCTTCAACTTCAGAGGTGGACACTTGGAGGAAGACCAGACGAGGACTGTAGCCTGAGTTAGGTTCATGTTATGAACTGTTTTGTATCGATGTAATGATTGTAATGTTTCCCAGTTAGTTCTTTATTAACTAAAAAAAGTAATGTCACATAATTGCAGGTTTTACAATTTATATATTTGTGTTCAATAATATCATTTAATAATAACTGGTTAAGATTTAAACACATATTAAATATATTTCACTGTTATTATGTATGTATGTAATAAAATATACATTGTGGTTTTAACTGAACTAATTCCAGATGTTCCTTTAACTGTAATAAAATCCTACTTGAATTGAAAAAACATTCTGTGCGAAGAGACTGCGCTGAGAAATGGAGATGCCACACACAAAATTGATGCCTCTTGATTATTTAAACACAAACTGATAACAAAAAAAACGTGCTCAATGTTTTTTATTATTTTGCAATATTGCCAAGATACGGTGATCCACCTCTTAAAAGTAAGACTATTAATGAATCACATTAATATCTTAGGGCAGAAATATTAGTTAACTGACAACTTTATTCAACTTGTTTTAAACTTTCTCTGCTGTTCAAAATAAAATGTAAATAAAACTGTCAGTGAAGCTCTTAATTGAGCTGCTGTTTATCATGTAAAGGATGAATCAGTGTGGATTCATGTCTGGACTGATGGTTTGTGTTCTGATGTGTGTTCAGCAGAATGGATCAGAGTGAGGACAGACAGGAGGGAGCCCGTCCCCGGAAGACCCCCCCCATAGACCCCCACAGGACCTGGATCCAGACATGGACCTGGATCCAGCAGTGCATCTATGGAGAGTGATGCCTCCAAGTATGTCCTGATAAACTATAAAAGACGCCGTGCTCCAAAGCCTGAGTAAGTGAACCTCAGATCTGGTCCAACAGGGTTTTCAGCTCAGTCAGTCCTACCTTGGTGTTCCATGTCTGACCTAAAGTTAGTCCGATTGCACCATCGGCGTCACATTGTCTTTTTCTTCAGTCTAATAAAAGTTGGACACAACAGGACACTATTGCCACGTACCGACTCAACTCGGGTACCAGGTACTATTCCTGGAGACTGTTTCCGTTACAGGATATGACCAACTTTAGAGTACCTGGTTGTCATAGCGACACTGCATGCAACTTCCATGATGTCTGCTCAGAGAGTTGCTGATAAACTCACTCGTTGCATGTTGTCCCGTCAAGCTCACGCTGAATCTTTTCATCGTCCACCAAGGACCGAAATGTCTGAACCTCCTCGACCAACAATAGTGTCATTTTGCGGACTGTCATCATGGATTAGCCTACCGCTATATTTATTGCAAACTTCCGAATCTGTTTTTGAATTTTTTTAAAATGGCTTGTCGTGCATTGATGACGCAGAGACCAATCAGTGGTCTGCAGTCTTTACACGTCACATTTTGGTATCTCTTCACCCGTTTTGGAACCTTGGCCGAGAAAGTACTAAAAAAGTGGTACCAGATTCCAGGTTCTTTTTCGTAATGGAAATGGAAAAAGGCTGAGTCAAGCCGGTACCACATTGTGGAAACGTGGCAATACTTTGATCTTTTGCGGCTATTTTTATGTAAGTGGAGCTTCGTGAAGATCAGTTTATTCTGCTGCTAATATAACAAAAAAATCTATTACATTTCAGAAACTTGATTGTCTATGACGTATCAGAAACAGGCTGTGAAGATCTGTCCTCAGTTCTCAGATCCCAGTCTTGTAGTCTGACACATCTGGACCTCAGTACCTACGACCTGGAGGATTCAGAACTGAAGATCCTGTCGGGTGGACTAAGGAGTCCAGACTGTAAACTGGAGACTCTCAGGTTTGGATTGTTCAGCCAGTGTGAACGATGATGATTAAAACCATGATGTACATGTAGTGGATCAGTCTGACCTGGTTTTCAGACCAGCTGTTCAGTGTCTGACATGAAACACATACATGTTCCTTTATTTCTATGAAACAAACACAGGAACTAAAGTGTATGAAGATGTATTTGAACCAAATGAGTCTAAATCAACAGATATTATCCAAGGACAGTAAATTGTAAATTGTATTGTTTAATTGTATTTTTAATTGGATGTAAGGAGTATTTTGGTCCTACCTGTCTGACCTGATCCACCCCTATGCCCCCCTCGTGCTGCAGCTTGTGGTTCCAAAAACTAAAAAGAAGCTTTGTGAGGACCGTGCCTTTTCCGTTGTCGCCCAAAGTTGTGGAACCAGTTGCCCTTAGTTGTTCGACAGGCTCAGTCTGTACCTGTCTTTAAATCACATCTAAAAACGCACTTTTTCTCATTGGCTATTAATCAATGAGTGACATGTCTGTTTTTTTGGGGGTTTTTTTTTAGCTGTTTTTAACAGATTTTAATTTGTCTTGTTTTTATGATGGTTGTATTTTGTTATTCTTAGCTCGCTTAACACCCTGTGTTATCACTAGTTTTATTTACTTATTTAATCCCTTGTTTTATGTTTGGTGTATGGCACTTTGGCCAGCTGTAAAGTTCTTAAAGTGCTTTATAAACAAAGTTGGTATGGTATGGTACTGGAGGTGAAGTACCATCAAAGGTTCCTCCTGTCCTTCGAAGAGAGCAGACGTGTTTTTCTGAGCTCCGCTATCTGCTGGTTCTTCCTGCCTCCCCTACTTGCTTGGCCTTGCAGTGTCTCGTCTGATTTACTTTTCTGTTGAATCCCTGCTTACTGAGCTCTCGATCAGCAAATATGGAATTGATCAACTGGTCACTCAGCGCAATTGACACAATTTTTTCATCAAGGAAGAATGGTCCTGGGGAACCCGCCTGCCCTGACGGGACAGCTTCAGCCGGATACACCCGGGACGCTTGGGACAAGTGGAGGGTGGTCTGTCTGTCTGAACTGTCGGTGGAGGATGCAGAAGACGTGATTTTTTTTGGAATTATGATGGTGGGGCACCTTCTGATTGGCTTGGGAATGGTCCTGATCTATCGCAAAATCAGCAAGACAGCAGCATGCAAAGAGACCCCGCTGCTGTCTGTGGAAATTGGGAAGCACTTCGGAGCGGTGAGTGACAATGTGAAGGAATTACAACGGGCGGTGAAGCAGACGGAGGAGAGTGTGCGAGACCTGTCCGGACGGGCTGGGGACTCGTATAAGAAGTTGGATTACATCACGGGTCAGTCTGCAGAGGGATTGAGGGCAACTATGGAGGGGCTCCGTCAATCTGCTGGACTCAAGGAGAAGATCGAGGAATTGCGTAGAGACCTCACTGGACGAAAGGGCTAAGGAATGCTGAGGCCAGGTATAACAAAATTAAGTTATACTAAATTTATGCAGCAATCAAGTTTCCCCCGGAGGTCTAAATTATTTCCCCTGGGAACTGAGGAAGCAGCACATTCTTTCTCTATCCTTACTCCCACTGCAGTCAAAACATCTTCCATGGTCAAGACAACAGTGGCTGAACTGATAAGACTGAAGGACTGATGGACTAGGGACAGAGCGAACCCACTGGTGTCTCTTATCTTCGCACACACATTCCACAATTCCTACACAGCTCATGCATCTCCCATTCCCCCATCCCCTCCCCAACCCCCCACTTGACGTCTGCACTCGGCCTAATTATTCACACTGTCCCCCGATTCCCTTCAAATCCATGAAAAATTCCAGCATGTGTCCACGTGTACTGGCGTAATCTGTATGATGTCTTTATATTTGTGCTTTGCATTATCTTCTGTTCTTCACTGCAATTTTCGAAGAAAGGGTTTTGTGGTAGCGCTCCAGCTGTACTCTGTACTAGGAGCAGCGGCCCGATGTCCCTAATCATCGAACTCAATTTCGTTTGATGTACTTTGTACTGTCAAATGACAATAAAGAGCAATTCTGATTCTAATTCTGATTCTGAAAGCACAGACCATGAAATAACTGCTAAGATCAAACTTTTGAAAAAAAAATTTTTTTTTCACATGAAAGCTGCTGTAATTGGTCATTTCATCATAAATTTTCTGTCCAGATTAATTCCCATCATTTTTGCATGATGGTGTGCGTTGCTTCCATGTTGTTCCGTCAAACTCATGCTGAATCTTTTTATCGTCCACCAAGGACAGAAATGTGTGAACCTCCTGGACCAACCATGGTGTGGTTCTGTGGGCTGTCATCATGGATTAGCCTACCGCTATATTTACTGTACACTTCCACATCTGGTTTATAAATGGCGGGACGCGGATTGATGACGCACCAACTCTCTAACCAATCACCGAGCCGTTATCATAGACACGCTTTACTTTACATCAATGAATCAGAATGCAGCTTGTTGTCGTTCCAGGACGTGCCAGCCCCGTTTGTTCCTCCTTTGTTAGCTTACCAGCCGACAGGCCGCAAGCTGTTGTCGTCATGCGATGTCTGTCGTCTGTTACAAAAATTTCAGTCGTCTTCTTCTCTGAAACTACAATTCCAATTGACTTCAAACTTGGTATACAGCTTCTTTATGATGATGTCAACAAAAGTTAGTGAAATTATTTGGATCTGGATCTGATTCTGGATTTGGTGCCACTTTGAAAAATTTCCCCATTATAACAGATAGGAAGTGGATCGATGTGTAGCAGGATAGATTATTGTGACCAGCCCTGCTAATAATGTCACTGAGAGGAGGGGGGGGGCGCTGATATATAAGGGGCGATTTTCTCACCAGTTCTTCCTTTTCCCGCATTCCGTTGGTGCGTCACATCCGGGCTCGACGTGTTGGTCTTGCAGGTATGGCTACCAGCTGCTTCCCCGTACTGCTCATATTGTTTGACTGTGCTCATAGCATTTGTATTGTTTTGTCAGGACCGCTGCTTCATTGCCGTTTGGCATATTTGGGGCGATCTGCATCTGGCTTGGTAGGTGTCCGCTCTCTCTCTGCATTATAGTTGGTACTGTCTGGCGGCTAATACTGCTGTGGCTGCAGGTGGAAATCGAAGGCTGGGGGCCGGCGTTCTCTCTCTCTCTCTCTCTCCCCCTCCGCCCCATCCTCTCTGTGTCTCGTCCGTATGGAACTGAATCAGGTATGTGTTAGCATAGCTAGCGACCGACACATCCTCTGGTACGTTTAACACTAATATCGTTCTCTATGATTAGGAGTGAGTCGCGTGGCTACTGCTGTTTTGTCCCTCCATGAGTGTTGTTCTCCGTGGTGTTCCTGCTGCGTGGGCCGACCGATGCGTCTCCCCCACACTGACTTATTGTTAGCTGCTGCTTGCGGCTAGCAGGCGGTCGCTTGGCTGCGCTCTGCCGGCGTGTGCGTCGGGCCTGCTGCCGCCGTGTGATTTCTGTGCACGCGCTGCACCCAGAGCAGCACTGAGGCCTTTTACTGTGCTGTGTGTCCTGTTTTTAATTATGTCAATGACGACTCCGTGCAATTATTAATCATTATCTGGATCCGTTGTTTAGTTTCAATTTGTTATTTTGAATTCCTTATGTAATTCGTTTGTATTTGATTTGTTTTCATATTAATTATTGTCATTCGGATCTGTTATTTAGTTTTAATTTGTTTATTTTGAATTCTTTATGTAATTAGTTTGTATTTGATTTCTTTTTTTATTAATTATTGTTATTTGGATTTGTTATTTAGTTACAATTTGTTTATTTTGAATTCTTTATGTAATTAGTTTGTATTTGATTGGTTTTATTACATTGTGATTTGTTTATTGACTTGTTTGTCTTTTTCTTCCTTTTAGTTGCTGGAGACTGGGGTGGTGCTGGTGGCTGGTGTCCCCCATCTTTCGTCTGCTGTGTCCTGGGAGCGGTTAATGTCACTGAGGGGTTTTGTCCACGCGTATTGGGTGATTTCTTTGGTTTGTTTGCTTTGGCACTAGCTGTCGCTCACCTACCTGTCTTCAGCCTCATTTAGTCTTTTCTTTTTGTAATATGTGCATGGATTAGTCTTTTAAAAAAGAAAAGAGAATTTCTAGTTGGCAAAATAACTAATTTATATATTTTTCAATCACGTCTCATGCCCTGTTTTTGGAGCCAACTTACCTGCATGCCTTATATTTCCTTTTATTCTCCAGGTGCAATTCCTGGGGTGGCGTTGTCGGTTCCTTTTGTTATCATAAGTTGTATCATTTGGTCGATTTGATTAGTTCCAGTCGCCAATTACTAAACATTAGTTTATATTCTCATTTGGTCCCTTTATCCTTTATTGCTTCCACCCCTATGCCGCCACAGATGCAATAACTCAGTAAATATAAATGATATGAAGTGTACATTTCTACAGTACAGCCCTGATGGGGAGATGACCAAAACATAATGGCCACATGCTGATCAGGATCTTTTTCTAGATTTGGGAATTTACGGAAAATTTCACATGGGCTCTTATAGGGAAAAAATTTCAATTGTCTTCTCCGAATCTACAGTTCTGATTGACTTCAAACTTGGTATACAGCTTCTTTATGGTGATGTCAACACAAGGTATTGAAATTATTTGGATCCCAATCTGATTCTGGATTTGGTGCGACTTTGAAAAATATTCCCGTTATAACAGATAGGAAGTGGATTGATCCAATAAATCAGTATCAATGATATCAAGTTGGAATTTGAATTTTTTACAGATCTGATTGGAATATGACCAAAACATGGGCTATTTCTGAAAGAGAATAAATACACAGAACTGGGTGATAATAAATGGCATCTGGATACATTTCCCAAAGCTTTTAAGTTGGCCGGTGAGCTACAGGGCCATTGGTCCTATTTTTTTTTTTTTTTTTTGCTGTTAGAGCCAGAGACAAGCCGTGAAGCGGGTTCATCCAACTTCATTCTACTCGATGTTAGTCGGTGGGTTTGGACACAGATTCTCATCTTTTGATACTTAGGAGCAGTTTGAGCTCAAATCTACCCAAGTCTTTTTCCTCCTGGATATCTCGGTGCTCTCCGCTATAGTTAGCCGGTACCGGAGCTCCTAACTCTCGTGCAGTGAAGAGGAGACGGTCACGTGAGTTTGGATGGATTTCCTTTTCAGTCCTCGCGCTGCTTGAACATGCTCCGGTTGTTTTCTATGCGCTGCATAGGAGTTTGTTGAGAGCCGTTGCTATGGAGATAACATGGCGGTAGTAGGAGCACGAGAGCACCAGCAGCGCTGATATTTCTAATTCCGCCCAAAATACACAGTTGAATCTTATTTCCTGTTCAATAGAACAGAGTTTGTTCTGATATAGATACTTGTACATTGTGATAAATAACAGTGACTAACGCCCCCGTTTGTGCCTGAGCACCCCCCTCTCAGCTTTCTCATCCAGAACGCCCCCTGGGGGGCGGTCCCACCCCCGTTGACAAACCCTAGTGGAGGATGTTAAAGTCATGTCTGCTGTTTGTTTGTTCCACTTGTAGATTTCCTGCCTCAGTGGATGAAATCCTGGAAATGCAGAGCCATCATACAGACCTTCTGGAGCTGCTGGGTCACAGATTGGATCTTTAGGACTGAAAAGCTTTTCTGAGGTCAGTGAATACTCCAACTGTGGGATGTTTGGATTTGTGGCAGCAGGACATACGATGCTGATTGGTTTGAGGTTGATCATCTTGCTCATTGGCCGATCGCTGTGGGCCTGCTCTATAGAACGGGGGTCTGCCATCCTGAAGTCTCTTGCTCTCCTTTGATGCCGAATGTGACGCACTTCCTGTTTACTCTGCTTCCGTGTCGTCTGATTGACCCTGTGCTGCGCTCCTGCAGGTATGGTTGTAGCCGCTAATTAGGTTTTAACTTCTTTTATTTTGCACGGTCACTTAGCAGCCATTGTTGGCTTCTTTTAGGTCTTGTTCCTGGGCTCCCGTACTTATTTGTGACGAATGACTTACTGCTACGATGATGGTAGGTCCCTGCGTAGCTGTGGCTAGCCTTAGCATATTGTTTCCAGTTTGGGTAACAATCGTCGTTTCTCCTTTTTAGATGCCAGGTGGACAGAATCGTCACTCCTGCTGTTAACTGGACTGACCCGAAATACTACTGCTTTGCGGAGCTATAAAACTGCTGCTTGTGAACGGTCAGTTCGCTTCATTCCACACTCTAATCACGCTTGCTTGCTGGCTAACGCTAACAGCCAGCTAGCTGTATCACCACTGTGATGTGGTGGGGATGGTTTGGATTTATTGAATTGCTGATTTCCTCTGTTGAGTCTATTATGCCAGTGAAGTTCCTCTGCTCTGCTTTATGTTTATCTATGAATTTGTCCAACCGTTTACTGAATAGTTTTCTAGAATTTGTGAGAATTGAGGTCGAACTGAAACAGGTCTGGAGTTTGTGAAATGGTGGTTAATCCTAGATTATACAGAGGGAACTTTGCAAGTTTCATTTGGTTTTAATTTAGACATAGTCCAGGTTGACTGTTGGTTTACAGAAATATGTATCCTCATGTTTTATACACCATATAAGTGTTTTTTGTGTGTTTTAGTTTTAAAGATGGGTTTATCAGAGATGAGAGTTAGAAGAGTTTAGTGCGTTCATGTCTCACAGATAGCTGCTGTCTAGGTCGTCTGACTGAATTTGTCGGTGTATGGAGCAGGAGATGAGGAGGGATTTTCCTCCTGTTGCTCAGTACATGTGCAGACTATTAGTAGATGGAGTTGTAATGTAAAACAAACTTCACTTTGTTCTTGCTCCTTAATGAGTCCTGTGTGTTTGTATGTGAGGTTTTATCAAATATTGTTTGTCCTTTTAACATTGAGTATCTGCTGCTGTTTGAATCAGTTGTTTTGCTTCTTTGAACTGGTGTTTTGTATTGTGTTATTTTGCAGATATTGCAGAATTCGTATCAGTAATGCTATTGTTGTTTCTACTTTTATTGCTGAGATGATGTGATATGAGATGGTGCAGACTATTGGTAGATGGAGTTGTAATGTAATGTTTGGTTCGGATCCTTGGTGAACCCCCCCACCCCCACTGTACTTCTGATGTTTGTTGTAATTGTTGGCTTTCCTGGCCTTTGTCTCCCTGAGCCCCCTCCTCAGCTGGTCCATAGTGAGGGAGAGGGGGGTGGGAGGTGACTGGAGGGGCTTCTCTGTTACAGGGAGGGGCAGAGGAGTCTATAGTAACAGCGGGGGTGGGATAGGGTGTTCCATACTGGAGAGGTGTGAAGAGGGACCTGAATGGGTGGGGGCTGGAGTTAGGACAGATTCAAACCTGTTGAAATGCAAATTCCTCTCGTTTGCCCAGTCCAGATCTCCATTAAATGATGGGCAGTTGTTATTCCATGTGTTCAGGGTGCAGCGGTGAATTTGGATGTATCGCCAAGAAAAAGAAAACTGGTTTAACTCAACAGTTTTCTGTCCAATCAGCACCAAATTCCATGAGCATGATAAGAATCACACCCTGAACATGACATGACAATATTGAATCAGACTCATAGTGCCACCTTTTGGTAACAATAAATGACATGTTTTGGTGTTTTAATGTACAGATTGAACATGTCCAACTAAATTTCCTCAGAAAACCTAAAAAGTTCAGGATTTAATACATTCCAAGTTGGTGACCTTAGGTAACATCATATGATCATGGTGGTGCAAGGACTTCAGAGGGTTTTTTTATAAAACAAGAAATTGTTGTAACTCATTTGTACATTGTTAAATCTGCATCAGTTTTCACATGTAGAATAAGAGGACTGAGTTTTTAAATGTTCGAAAATGTCCTGTTAATTATCTAACTAGTTAATTTGTCTGTCTGCTTAATCTGGTTTAAAGGGATGTGTTTGTTGTGTTCCATTCCATTGCATTCAGTGACCACCTCTTCTATTTCTTTGTGTTTTGACGTAGAGAGAAGCCAAAGGTGGATTTAAAGTGAAACCTGAAAGTTGTGTCTGGACAAAGATCACCTGATTCCAGCAAACATGGATGGAAGACCCACCTGTGACCAGTGTGGAAAGACTTTCACCAGAGCAAGATACCTAAAACAACACCAACTCATGCACACTGGAGAAAGACCATATGAGTGTGGACCAAGTGTGGAAATGCTTTCACCAGAGCAGGTGACCTAAAAGTCCACCAACGCATCCACACTGGAGAACGACCATATGAGTGTGACCAGTGTGGAAATGCTTTCACCCGGGCAAGTCCCCTAAAAATCCACCAACGCATCCACACTGGAGAAAGACCATATGAGTGTGACCAGTGTGGAAATGCTTTCATCACATCAAGTGACCTAAAAAGACACCAACGCATCCACACTGGAGAAAGACCATATGAGTGTGACCAATGCGGAAAGAGTTTCAACCAACTGAATGTGCTTAAATGTCACCAACACAGTCACACTGGAGAAAAACCATATAACTGTGACCACTGTGGGAAAGCTTTCACCACAGCAAGATACCTAAAAGACACCAATGCATCCACACTGGAGAAAAGACCATATGAGTGTGACCAATGCGGAAAGAGTTTCACCCACATGCAGGGGCTTAAATATCACCAATACATTCACACTGGACAAAGACTATATTACTGTGACCAGTGTGGGAAGTTTTTCACCAAAGCTAATAACCTAAAAATCCATCAACGGGTCCACACTGGAGAGAGACCCTACCAGTGCAGATTCTGTGACAGATCTTTTATCACAGGTTCAAAATGTACTAGACATGAGCATGTCAAACATTTCCACAAAGGACAAAAACTGACAGTCGTACAAAAGTAAGACATTGGACTCTAGTGGAAAGACTCAGTGTCATAACCACCTAAACAGTTTGAATGTTCCAATGTGATGAAAGATTCTCGTCATCCTCTGCCCTCTGCTATCATCAGCGCAGATGTGAATCATCAATGTCTGGACCAAAATGTCCCTCAGCATCAGATGAAAAGAAGAAACACAGTGTGTGTGAACCAGCAGCACCCACTTCTGACAAGAGCATCAGACTTAAAAACCTCCAGATCAGACTTCACAGAATCCAGATGTGAAGACAAACATCAGACTGAAGGCTGTGTTTTGTTGTCCTCAGAGTACAGAAGTGTGTTCTAATGCACCACCTTCACAAAACAGTGACGTTACTGAACCTCAACCTGCCACGAGGTGAAAAGTTCAACTAGTGGAGGTCAACAAGGACCTGGTTTCTATGGCGATACTACCTCTCATTGACTCTGTGGACTTTAATCAGTAACTTGTGTGTTGTGATTCTGTTGCTGGTTGGGTTCACACAGTTGGATTTCCATCAGTTAGAAACAACATGATGAACATAATATAACTGAGACAGAATGACTGATGAACTGGTAGTGGTTTAGTCCCAAACTGAGGCCGACAACATGAAGGAGATCACATTCCATTGGAGGAGGAAGTCTGTTTAGCAGAATGTTCACAACCACCAAAGGAGGACATCACAATGAGTGTGTGTTCCATCTAGTGGTCCAGTCTGGTACTGGTCTGGTCCAGTGTTTACCTTAACATCAACTGGATTCAACATTTTTCTGCTGGTCTAACCTGACCTGCAGAATGTGTTGATTTGATTGTAAAATGTGTTGAACTGCTGATGACTGTGGCAAAGAAGAACCACTGGATGAATCAGGAAGTTCATGGACATCAATGGAACTGAACAAACATTTAGTCATGTTCTGTTGTTCAATGTTCTCCTTAATCACCTTGTTTTATTCTAATTCTAAAGTGGACCTGAAACATGAGACAAAAGTATTTACCATAATCACCCTTTAACAGCATCCACTAATTATTTGTTCAGTTACTTCTTAATGTTTGACTTTTTCCAGTTATTGAATTGAATGAATTGTTTATTTTGGTTTGTACATTAATCATTACACATTGTACAATAATTAGAATAAACATAAAAACCAAAAAAGGAATAGTCTAGAAGCAAAAGCTTATTTTAGTGCCTCTCCTTTTCCCCTGATCCACTGCTGACAAATTAAATGTGTTCAGCATCGAACATTCTCACTATGACCAAAGAATCAACAACAAAAACACATCTACCATCTCCACTTCATATTCCTGAATGATTTTATACTGAAGGCATTTTTTAAACTTTGTCAGAGAAGTGAACAACTTAATTCATCATTAAATCCATCCCATAATTTCACACCCACAACCCAAATCCACCTAGACTTCACATTTGTCCTCACTTTAGTTCATTCACAAATATAAAAACCTCTTCAATTCTAATTACTGTCTTAATTTAAAGTAATCTTGAATGATGTTTGGAACAAAATTTTTTTCTTTATAAATCATATACAGTATTTAAATATATACAATATCCTGCAATTTGAAGGTTTTAAGTTGAATCAATCAATTATTAGTTGCTTCCAAATATCCTACTTTAATTATTCTAATTGTTCTATTTTGTCATTTTTCTAATGTATCTATAATATTTTTTCTCCATATTTCTGCACAATATGTTCAGTAGGACAGAACCAAAGAACAGTAGATCATGTACAGGCTGTTTTTGTTCAGTCAGACTCTTGTTTTATACAGTATGTCTAGATTTAGACACTTTCCTTTGAATAGACTCAATATGAGGTTTCCAACACAGTTTACTATCTATGATGACACCTGTAAATGTAGCTTCATAAACTCTTTCTATTATCAGTTGGTATGTTTTCAGTACAGGTTCTGTTATTGTCATGTTTATTTCAGTGAAATATGACTTTGTCCTGATTTGATGTGTTATCATGTGCATCACTGAGTGTTCTTTAAGTCTTATTCAAACATAGACTCAGTTCTGTTGACTTTCTAGCGTTGTTTGACTGATTTCCAGCAGGTTATGGTGATGAAGGAGTGTGAGATGTGTGTAAACAGATTCAAATGTGGTTGAGTTGAATGTTGACATGTGTCCTCCACACAGCACTGGGAGGATGACTATGTTTGTGTGAAGGTTGGAGTTCTCCTCATCCTTCTGCTGTTGGATCATAGACTGTCAACAACATGGACTCCATATACTTTGACTGAACTCATACACTGTGTCTAATCTGCATATGATATAGAACTCAGTTTGTAAAAATATTTATACTCTGAGGATTGAAAATCACCTCAAAGTTTCCCAGTGTTTCTATTTTAATTGTTTGTTCTCCTTCCTTTTCTTTTTTCTATAGTTTGTTTTTTTCTTTATGGACACTTAACCTCCTGAGATCCAGGAAATGTCAGCAAAGTACAAGCTTTTTTTTTTTTTTTAGTTTCGTATTAAATAAGTATTTAATAAGTTCCTATATTGTTTTCAAATGCATTTCAACTTTAGCCTAATTTTGAGTAATAAATCATTCTGAAAAAAATCTCGATACTTTTTTAAATAATTCCTGCATGAAAGGGTTGAGTGGCCTAAACTCCTGGAGTGCTGCCGTCTTTGTGACAGAACACTGAGGCCACACTTGGAAACACCAGCATCCATCCATCTACATATACATCACACTGACCAAGGCAGCTCATTATGATGGGATGGAAATCTATTTGTAGACTTTTATCTGGACTCTGAGACAAATGTGTGGTTTTTGTCGGTGGATGAAAATAATCCTAAATGTGTTGTTTGACGTGTCCACATGAGTTAGTTTGTCCTGTGTGTGGTTGTGAACTCCTGTTTGCTGAATCATCCAGAACTTTGCCGACTGCTCTGAGCTGATGGAACATGTGAGTGTCCAACTGGTGCTGAGTAGAGTTGTGTTGGTGTTTAGTGTTGATCAGGGACTGGAACCCCAGGCATATATGATGGTGTTGTGGAGCTGATGGGACATGTAGACTCGTCCTCTGATGCTCTTCAGATGGGACTGTCTTCAGCGAGGGGTTTGAAGGTCCATCCTGTCCAAGTCTGGCAGATCCACTGTGTGTCCACCAGTCCAAGCAGGTCAGTGTCAGGGTTTCTCACACCACACTTGGTCCTTCTTCCACCATAATGTCTTCAAATGCATCAGCTGTGGAGAACCACCGTCTCCATGGTGACGACACAATCGCAGCCACAAGTGTCAAAACGAAGAGTAGAACTGATCCAATGAAGTGACAAAACAGCATTAAAGAGTCCGGCCTCCTTGGTTCCAATAATGTGAACTGTGTCATGGATTTGATTTGTTTGATTCTGGACATAGAACTGAATTAGTAAAGTTTTATCCATGTTGTTGATAAAATGACCTTTTGCTGTCGCCGTCTCTGGATCAGATGACTGTGATTCCTGTGTTTAAGTATATAAGTAAGTAGTTTTTAGAAATAAGTTATTTTAAACATTTAAATTACAACTAATGATGAAAAATTTCATTTAGATTTTAACTTTTATTAAGATTTGAACCACAAACTGATGAAAGCTCATTCAAAGTGAGTAAAGTTAAGTGTATTTTATTAAGATATTTAAACTAATGAATTCTTACAGTTTTATGTTAAACTTAACTAGTAATCATTTATGCTTTCAGATTGTATTAAAAAAGGTTAAGCTATTTTGTAAATAGCTCCACAACAAGTTACTTCAAATTCATGTTACAAAATACTAACCACAAATACATAATAATAAACCACAGTATACAGTCTACAAATAAAGTCACCTTGTTCTGCCCTCACTATGTGTGAAGCCACCCTTGCAGAGCGAGGCAGACAGTTAACAACAGAAGGTGAAGAAGAATCAGGAAGAGACCAATTTGTATTTTCTTTCATTCCCTTCTTTTAATAAAGTACAAACAAATACATGTATTACAATGTGTGCTGAAATATGTTTCCACTGTAAGCACTTCTTAACTTTTACCCATCCTTTTTAAATGCATGAATTAACAACCATACATGAATTAAACAGCTAAATATTCCAGCAATTACAAACCAATCAAATAAGCATGTACAGTATATAAACCATATGAAATTACCTTAAATATGCAATAAGGGGCACAAAAAATACAGTAATCTTCTACAGACTGTACACAGTAAAACATGTTTTTCTGAACTGCATTAACATTACATGTAATCTAATTGACATGAATCAAAAATACTCCAATGCTAATAATATGCACAAGTTTCTCCCGGAGTGCACAAATAATTTGCTAGTAAAAGAAACACACCAACTGCTACCAAATAGCATCTGCATTAGCTCTGAACTGAGTACATACAAGCTAGCACTGACACAAAACAGACTGCCACCTGACTCAAATATTAGCAGTGAACAGAACGCTTCTACCACAAAGTGAAAGCTTATTTGTGCTCTGTAAAAGATGCTAGCAATCATGCGTCTAAGTTAATGACAAAATAATTGTAAAATTAATACTTACAGACGTATATCTGTCCAGATTTATCGACCAGAATGAAAGCTGCACATAACTTCAATGGCGTGGCCAAACAGAATGATAACAGTACATACAGGGCGCCCACAGATGACAGCAAACCCTGAGCGCTTACCGCCTGTCTCTCCAGAGTCTCAGTGAGTCATTCACGTGGATGATTCTTCTCTGATGGTATCCACGCTGTAACAAACTCCTCTTGCTGCTGTTGCCATGGTGTCCAATAAGCTCCCAGTACCCAACAACATTAGTGTCCGCTATTTTAAAGGGTCCGGGAAGGCACACCTAATTTATAAATTGGTTCCACCTGGTTTGTCCCACAGAAGTCGGGGTAACAGGCAGTACGACGAGAGAGAGAGAGAGAGAGGGAGAGAGAGAGAGAGAACAGACATATGTTCAGGGGAGAAGCCAGGAGAGTTTGGGTTCCAGGGGAGCCAGCAGGTGTCTTCTGACCCGGAGAGAAACCAACCATAGTCTGAGCAGGACCAGGTCCGCCTGCTCCAAGGATACAAATTCTCCTCTCAAGAGTCCTGGGTCCACACCAGTCCACTTCCAGATTCCTCACTTAAAGTCACATTCAGTCTTTTCCTCCTTTCCTTTCCGTTGTCACTTCTCCTGCCGATCAAACCTCCGTTCATTCTCTCTGTTGTTTGAGTTTCCCTCCACCACACAGCTTTCAGGTGGGTCTGATTTCTACCCTTCCCTTCCCCCACCTTACCAGTGATGTCACGTCCTGCTTCCTGCTACAGAGTGGTGCATTAGAACACACTTCTGTACTCTGAAGACAACAAAACACAGCTTTCAGTCTGGTGTTTGTCTTTACATCTGGATCCTGTGAAGCCTGACCTGGAGGTTTTGAAGTCTGATGTTCTTGTCAGAAGAAGTCGGTGCTGCTGGTTCAGACACACTGGTTTTCTTCTTCTCATCTGATGCTGAGGTACTGTTTGGTCCAGACGTTGATGATTCACATCTGCGTTGATGATGGGAGAGAGCAGAGAATGACAAGGATCTGTTTGGACATTGATAACACTCCAACTGTTTTGGTGTGTTATGACACTGATTGTCTAGAGTCTTACTTTTTGTACAACTGTTCAGTTTTTGTGTTGTGTGGAAATGTTTGAAATGTTCATGTTTGATAGATTGTGAACCTGTGATGAGAGATCTTTCACCAAATCTACACTGATTGGGATCCATTATGGGTCCGTTGGTGACACTTGTAAGAGGAATAGGACAAGAATATCTTTGTACACTTTTCACAGGAGTACATCAAATTCTTGTGGTGAACACGACAGTGAGAATGTAAAGCAGAAGACGATCTGAAAGTCTTCCCACACTGGTCACAGTCATATGGTCTTTCTCCAGTGTGAATGCGTTGGTGCCTTTTTAGGTCACTTGCTGTGGTGAAGGTCTTTCCACACTGGTCACAGTCATATGGTCTTTCTCCCCTGTGGATGCGTTGGTGGATTGTAAAGGGACTTGCTGTGGTGAAAGTCTTGCCACACTGGTCACAGTCATATGGTCTTTCTCCCCTGTGGATGCGTTGGTGGATTTTTAAGTGACGTGCTATTTTAAACGTCTTCCCACACTGGTCACAGTAATATGGTTTGTCTCCAGTGTGAATCTGTAAGTGTTCCTTCAGCCCACTCATTGTGATGAAAGTCTTCCCACACTGGTCACAGTCATATGGTCTGTCTCCAGTGTGGATGCGTTGGTGGATTTTTAAGTGACCTGCTGTGGTGAAAGTCTTCCCACACTGGTCACAGTTATAAGGTCTTTCTCCAGTGTGGATGCGCTGGTGTTTTTTTAAATTACTTGCGATGGTAAAAGTCTTCCCACACTGTTCACAGTTATATGGTCTTTCTCCAGTGTGGACGCGTTGATGGATTTTTAAGTGACCTGCTGTGGTGAAAGTCTTTCCACACTGGTCACAGTCAAATGGTCGTTCTCCAGTGTGAATGCGTTGGTGTTTTTTAAAGACACTTGCTGAGATAAAAGTCTTCTCACACTGGTCACAGTCATATGGTCTTTCTCCAGTGTGGATGCGCTGGTGGATTTTTAGGTGATGTGCTGTGGTGAAAGTCTTCTCACACTGGTCACAGTAATATGGTCGTTCTCCAGTGTGGATGCGTTGGTGGATTCTTAAATGACCTGCTGTGGTGAAAGTCTTCCCACACTGGTCACATTTATATGGTCTTTCTCCAGTGTGGATGCGTTGGTGTTCTTTTAAGACACTTGCTGAGATAAAACTCTTCTCGCACTGGTCACACTCATATGGTCTTTCTCCAGTGTGGATGCGTTGGTGGATTTTTAAGTGACCTGTTGTGGTGAAAGTCTTCTCACACTGGTCACAATCATATGGTCTTTCTCCAGTATGGATGCGTTGGTGAATTTTTAAGTGACCTGCTGTGGTGAAAGTCTTTCCACACTGGTCACAGGTGGGTCTTCCCTCCATGTTTGCTGGAATCAGGTGATCTTCTTCTTCCTCCAGATATGATTTTAGGTTTCAGTTCAAATCCAAGTTTGGCTTCTTTCTACATGAAAACACACAGAAACAGAAGAGGTGGTCACTGAAATGCAATGGAACAGAACAGAACAAACACATCTGTCTGGAAACACATTAAGCAGATCAACAAAATCAACTAGTTAGGCAATCGATGAAACAAGATTTTCAAGACAACCAATATTTGATGGTTTCTCCTTAAGAGATGTGTATTAGACCAGAAAAAAAAAAAAGAAAAAAAAAATTACGGAAATATTGAAAGATGTTGAAAATTTCAGGTTCTCTCCAGTGTAGGCAAATTCTTTAAATAGTTACAAAATCACAAAACATGGAAAATAACTGTTTACTTTGTTCACTGGAACTAAATTAGATGAATTAAATGCATTATTAGGTTCCAAGTGCTGAGAATTGGAAGCAAAGGTCCTATTGTACCTGTAATGTTCTCTATTAGTATTACTATTACTATTGTTATTATTATTATTATTACAATTATTATTATTTTAAAGCTTTGCAAGAAGTTTTGAGGGCCTGAATATGCATATAAACTCAATATTTTTATTGTACATTTGAAAATTGATGCAGATTTAATATACCAATAATATTAATTATAATTAATAATTATAATAATATAAATAATATATAATAATAATTATTAATAATTAATTAATAATTTAATATACCAATAATACCAATTATGAAGTCGGTACTGTGAAGAAAACTATTTTATTCAAGCTGTTGAATATAGAAGGTTTTATGACATGCAGAAATGTCATTCTCAAGGCTACATCACATACTGTCATTATTAATTCAAATTCTTTTGCATATACATAACATGTTGTATATTTGTAAATCTCACAGAAGCCAAAACTTAAAAAAGAAAATATTTGACAAGTGAGATTACAATTCTGGGTCATCACTTTTTGGATGTCTGCTGCTGTAGCAAAACTGGTATCTGATGTCATCATCAGCCAAAATCCTCAACAATACCAGGAACAAGGGACAACCACTCATTTGTTCCATCGTAGAGAACCAGTTGCAGATCAGCAAAGTGTCTGGTGGACCAAGCTTCACTGTGGACATGAGTGGCACTCATCCCCAGGTTGTCGATGATGTTGAGAAAGAAGGCTACACCCTGTCAGATATGATACCAGGAAAATATGTTGCATGCATTTATGACCGGCAGTGGTAGATTGGTAATACCTGTGCAATATCTGGGGAGGAACAGGATGTGCAAGTACAATTTATGCACCCTCATTTTCCTGCAAAGTCTTACAGTTGGCCCAGAAGAGAAGATATCTGTTGGGTGTCACTAATACACATCATAAAGATCATAGATGCACCAATCACATCAACTGGTAGACAATATGTAGTTCCATCTGATGTGGCAAAAGAAACTGACCAGTTATTAAAAAGCTTCAAATAGATGTACTACGTCTACATAAATAAATTTGTGTAAATGACTTTTGGGAGATTCATTTTTGAATCATTTATCGTATCTACAAATATACTACATTTATGTAGTCAAGAGTCAAGAGAATATGAATTAACAATGCACATAGTATGTAATGTAACACTGTGAATGACATTTCCGCATGTTATAAAACCTTCTATATTCAACAGCTTTAATAAAATAGTTTTCTTCACAGTACCAACTTCATAATTGGTACATATATCAATTAGACCTAGTTCTTTTCACTGATATCATTTGTTTTCTGGTAGACCTTGTTAGAGATTTGCTATAAGCAGTCAAAATACAGACTCAACAGTTTTTTTTTTCCATTTTTAGGGGCATGTATATGAGAGAATATGATTTTTTGTCACAGATATAACATGTTTTCCTGACAGTACTATAACTTGTCTCATATATTAAAAAGACTCAGACATCTGGTGTCATTAAATCTGGAGATATAGAGAGCCAAAAGTGCTACCATGGACAAATGCGCATTCCAGGAAGCCATGTTTGGCATGCCATAAATCTGCAAATATG
This sequence comes from Sphaeramia orbicularis, assembly GCF_902148855.1. Classification (NCBI taxonomy): domain Eukaryota; kingdom Metazoa; phylum Chordata; class Actinopteri; order Kurtiformes; family Apogonidae; genus Sphaeramia; species Sphaeramia orbicularis. Next base: position 56,222,623 of record NC_043972.1, read on the forward strand.
TCACATACATAGCTCTCCATATGTGTACCTAGCCTTATTATATCCAGGAATTAGGTGTGAGAATTTGAACCATTTAGTATGAATAGTTCAAACGTTATTAGCCCTCTAACTATGGATGTTTGATTGTAACACTTAAAATATGGGGCCACACCCCTTTTTTGTAGGCTTATTATCTCCAAAACTAATGGAGATATTGGCCTCAAATTTTGCACAGTTGTTCTTAGTTATAAGGGCATCAAAATAAAAAATTATGAAGCAAATGTGAGATGGTGAGTCGGGAACTTTCTCTAAAATCTGGTGATTTGGCACGGAATTACCCAGTGGTAGTACATCCACTATTAATACTTATATTTGTAGTAGTAGTATATCCACTGTTAATGCTTGTATTTGCAGTAGTAGTACATCCACTGTTAATACTTGTATTTGTAGTAGTAGTATATCCACTGTTAGTACTTGTATTTGTAGTAGTAGTATATCCACTATTAATACTTGTATTTGTAGTAGTAGTATATCCACTGTTAATACTTGAATTTGTAGTAGTAGTATATCCATAGTTAATACTTGTATTTGTAGTAGTAGTATATCCATAGTTAATACTTGTATTTGTAGTAGTAGTATATCCACTGTTAGTACTTGTACTGTATTTGTATCCGGTAATGATACGTCACTCGTAACGGTCTCTTACTAGTCTGTAACCATAACCAGTCTTGGTACTGTGTTAGTGCTCACTAACTAAACCTGAAGCCATTGTGTGGATGGAATCATTAGTGACTTGTCTGCAGACTATATTGCTTTGGGTTAAATACCATCCAAACTCACGTGACCGTCTCCGCTTCACTGCACGAGAGTTAGCAGCTCCGGTACCGGCTAACTATAGCGGAGAGCACCGAGATATCCAGGAGGAAAAAGACTTGGGTAGATTTGAGCTCAAATTGCTCCTAAGTATCAAAAGATGAGAATCTGTGTCCAAACCCACCGACTAACATCGAGTAGAATGAAGTTGGATGAACCCGCTTCACGGCTTGTCTCTGGCTCTAACAGCAAAAACAAAGGAGGAACAAACAGGGCTGGCACTTCCTGGAATGACAACAGCTGCATTCTGATTGGTTGATTACTCAGCCTTCTGACCATGGAAAGTCTCGCGTGTCTCAATAACTGAACGAATTTTTGTTATTTAACGAACTGTTCAGTTATATCAGTTTTGCTTTTTAAACAATGCCCTTAGTATTATTCAAAAATGCTAAGGGCATTATTCAAAAAGCAAAACTGATCTAGCATTTCCAGTGGTACAACTCCCTACAGCAGCAGCGCATTGATGACGTCTTCGAGCTGCGACGCACAGACCTGCAGACCAGAGGGATGAACTGGAGTCGGAGCCGCAGTTTGTGTGGAAATAAAGTTTCTCCGTGACCCTCTATGGATATAAGGACGTCTACGTAGGAGCCCGTATTGTTTTCAGGTGGATCTACATGATGTAGGCCATAAGGTGAACCATGAAAAGTGGCTAGAAAATGATTTTCGTTCCCATGTCTGGGCACTACTTTTTAAATGCATTTTTGTTTAGACTGTACCCTCATGGACTTTGGGTTAAAAGTTCTCCACAATATATCCTGCAGTTTTTTTGCCACAAGCCATAAATCTATAGGAATATAAAATTAAAAAAATGAAAATTCTGTGATGCTAGATTCACTTGTTTTATTTATCAACATTCATTTTAGCAACACAAAAACTCCCACAAATTGATATTTATACATTTTAACATTTTAGACAAGTCTTGATGAATTATTACCATGCAGTGTGAATTTAGACCATGAAATCTTGGAAATTTGTGGAAAAAAGCTTCTACTAATTTCACATATTACACATGGTGAATTTAGCCACACACAAACGCACATACATCAATGTAACAGCATTGCTTGACATTTAGTGTTTACAGTTGCAGGGTTTCTTCTTTTAACAATGATGCATTTGTCATGTAACAATACATGTTTTTTAATAGATCTCGGTCTGTTTTTTTACACAGTACACTGTAAACTTTTATTTTTGTTCTATGAATGCTCTTTTTAGAGGATATTTCATGGTTCTATAACATGTCTAATCATCACCATCACTGTCAGAAACATCATCCCATGTAGCTCTATCTTCTGTTTCCTTCTGAACATTCACACAGTGCTGCCACCTACACAAATCAGCACAAGACAGTCTTGCTGACATACAGGAACACCTGTCTGTATCACATTTGCTTTGCTTGCAAGTGCAGTGGACGAACTGCAAAACACTTAGAGGAGCAGAATTTGTAGTCATCCAGGTCACTGTTAACTCCCCATCCTCAATGTGCCATCCACTACCAATGGGTGAGGGTGCACACATAATACCTTTCAGACAATGTCTCATTATTGCTGTTTGGTAGTTTGCCCTTTTGCAGTGTTGGTGTAGAGCATCACATGTTGGAGGCATGGATAGGGCAAACTACCAAGGAGCAATAATGAGACATTGTCAGTAAGACTCTAGGTGGCCGTGGCTCAGCTGGTAGAGCAGGTCATCCAATAACCGAAAGGGTTGGTGGTTTGAATCCCGCTCTGTTCTAGTTAGTCCGTTGTGTTCTTGGGCAAGACGCTTCACCCAGTGCCAGTCACTCTGGTGTATGAATGTGTGGTGGTGGTTCACAACAATAATAATTCTTTGCCTGATGATCTGCTCACAGACGAGAAGATCTTGTAGCTGACATTGGAGGTGGCTCATTTCTGAAACACACACACACCTAGTTTCACAAAGCTGCAAGGAGTTACGATCAGTAATAGCAGCAGTAGTAATAGTAGAGAATACAATAAACTTACTAATAATACAGTGTTTGTGTGTGAGTGACAGAATTTTTTATTTTTTTATTTTTTACACAGCTGCTGATAACATCTGTGCCAGTGAAAGATGATCCTTTGTGCGTTTGCCAGACACAGTGGTGTATTTATCCACTTTTTTTCATATTATGCACAAGGCAGGCAGAACAACACCAGATGAAACAGTAGGTAGACCCATCCTGGACCGTCATTTCTTCCTCGGCGTTTCACTTGTTGATCCTGCGGTGCTGCCGGCATCCTCTGTTTGCACAGACTCACCTCCCTGTGATTCATTCACATCTGGATTCTCTCTTGTATGTTTCTCCGCGGAATCCAATCGCTTTTTATCAATGAATCGTCCGTAGCATGCTGCATGAAACCCAGCATCTTCTGGAACATTGTCAAAGTCAGTGGTGATAGTGTTTATAAGTTTCAGTTATACTCCTGCTCTCACCACTCACATAAAGCCATCGTTCGACACAGTTTCTTAACGTTTCCCATCGTTTGGCCGAAAAATCCTGTATTTTTTTTTCCTTTTTTATGCATATGAGGTGCATATTCCATATTTTTGCTAGCTTTTTAAAACTTTTCGTTGTATTTTCCTTCTCCGAACTACAGGAAGCTCGCTTCCTGGTCGCAGTGATCTTGGATTTTTTGTGCTTTCTGATTGGACCAGCAGGTTACACGTGACTCAAACCACAGCACGCATGATAACAATAGCATTGCGCGAATAAAGCTAAGTAGTACCGACTTCAAACACTGATTTAAAAAAAAACTGAAGGATTGCAAATGGAGAACTTTTGACATTACCTCAGGAACAATCTATCTTTGTACCTGAGTAAAAAGATTGTAGTGCTCCATATGTCTGAACAGGATGAAACGATACGGCGTTCACCTTACGGCCTAATAAAAGTCAGAACTAAAATTATACATAAAACACTAAATAAGAACATACATATAAAGCATCACCATTATTTGAGAAGGAACTAAAAGTATAACAACAATGTTCCTTAAAAGCATCTCAAAGCAAACCCCAATTCAATCGATTAGAAAAACATCTATATCCAGATTTATCCTTTTCCCATTCATTTAAAATGACTTTGAATGTTTTAAAACAGACCAGTTCCTTTAGTTTTATCTCCTTCTGTAGATTGTTCCAGAAAGTGGGAACACAAACTTTAAAAGCTTTCTATCCCAGTTCAGTTGAGACTTTTGGAACTTGTAGAGATAACAGATCCTGGGACCGGAGACTGTTGTGTTATGGTTTTATCGGCGTTGGTTTGTCTGTCTGTTTGTCTGTCTGTCTGTCTGTCCGTGTGCAAGATAATTCAAAAAGTTATGGATGGATTTGGATGAAAATTTCAGGAAATATTGATACTGACACAAGGAACAAATGATTAAATTTTGGTGGTGATTGGGAAAGGGGGGGCCACGGGGGCCCATTGATCTGCCTTGGTGGAGGTCTGCGCTCTCTGAGTGCTTCTAGTTATTTAAGTCTTTCCAACAGATGTAGACCAGCAAATATGATGGAAGCAGAAATAAAATACATTTATAGATTAAAAAAAAAATACCAGTGTTTAAAACTATTAGTTACTATGGATGACTAGGATTAGTTATTATGGATCTCATTTTGTGGGAAATGAAAAACAAAATCTAAATGAAAAATAAAATAAAATAATAAAACCAATCAGTGGTGGGGGTCAGCGACATCTCCAGGCCTTTGTACATTTAATGAGCCATTATGTAGGTCATTATCTGGACGATGGTGAAACTTACGTGGCACAGATGTTCAGACTGCATTAGTAGGAGACGGGTGGTGGTGTAGACCCCCACCCCTGTTGAGAGAAGGTCGTTCCATTTGCACACAGATGGGCTCTTTCAGTCCTCTCCCAAACCATCCGTCTTCCCTCTCCAGGATGTGGACGTTCTCATCCTCCAGCGTGTGTCCTTGGTTCTTGAGGTGAAGGTAAATGTTGGACCGTGCGTTTGTGGAACAGCTGTTTAGTTTCTCCTATAACAGATCACTACATTCAACTGCATAAACCACATGGATCAGCTTCGTGCATTCCTGTGTTTTGTCCTTTGGGTGGTCCAGTCTCTGTCAGTGTTCCTGGGCTTGAAATGCACAGGGATGTTGTGTTTGGAGAAAATCCTTTGGATCCTCTCAGACTCCCCCTCCACGTATGGCTCATACATACAAAGGCCCAGAGGTGTCGGTGACCCCCCACAACTCACAACAGGACTCATATGAGCTCTCAAGGTAATGTCCATCTGGAGAGGATCAGTAACCGGCTCCTGCACCAACATTCTGAGAATTGAAGAAGCCTCTTGGATGAGAGGGGAAACACTTTCAGACCAAGAACCAAGTCCAGTTACTTCAGATTCAACCTTTCAAGGACCTGAATTTGCATTTCAACAGGTTTGACTCTGTCCCCACTCCGGCCCCCACCCATTCATGTCCCTCCTCACACCAATCCAGAATGGTAGCCCCCCCACCCCACTGTGACCGTCGACACTTCAGCTCCACTCACCCCTCCAGAACGATGCCTCCCCCCTGCTGATACCACCATCACCTCTGCCACTCACACACCTATCTACACCCCCCACAGGGGAGTTTCCCACCCCCCTCGACCCCTCACTATGATCTGATGCAATATGATTCACACCCAAATCATGACACAAAGCAATTAAGCAGATTCTGATCCAACACATTCATTCTGGTAAAAAAAAAAAATGCTGTACAATTCAATGAGCTTGATTATTTATTTATCAAACAAGACCATGACTTTTAACAAAGTGACTTTTGTGTAATTTCAGAACACGTGCCTCACATACAGTCAGTGAAAAAGTTCGGACTTTGTTTCCAAAGTCGTTTCTCTGCATGTTTCTAACACTCAACTTCCTGCTCCCTTCTTGTAATGTAATGTATTTGTAATGTAGGTCAAACAGAAAAAGGTTCTGTTACTTTAAGAGAAACCTGTGCAAGTATTCTGGGATGTGCTGTTATTTTATCTGTGGGTTTGACCAGTAGTTGTTGGAGTTTTGTTTGTGGTTTGGTTTCATTAAGGATAGTGGATAGTTCTTTAATTATTTCTGCCAGATGTCCATTCATCCATTTTGTGAACTGCTTACTCATTGTGAGGAGCTTTTCCTGGTTATCAGTGGTCAAAGGTGGAACAGCCTGGACTGTCACTGTAGCTGACAAACAAACAACCATTCATACCTACGTCTGATTCACACAGACCCATGAACCTTATGGTGCGTGTGTTTGGACGGTGGGAGGACCAGAGTACCTGCACAGAGCCACGCACTGATGCCAAAAAGATTTAGTAACTTTTCAGAATACCCTAACAACAAATTTAGCTACTTTTCAAACTTGTTTGAAACATTTAGCAACCAAAGTCCTGTATAATTTTCGTCTAATTACCAATTAAGAGGCTGGCTAATTATTTATATAATAATCCTTTCTGCCGTTTTTATGCTAAATGCTATGCTACAATAATAGCTACTGATGTCAATGTGCATTAGCTTAGCCATGAATGCTAATCTGTCTTTCAATCCAAACTACCACAGTACACGGTTTAGTTGTGTGTTTTATGTACGTTAGCTTAAAACACATTTCATAGTTTTACATTAAAACTTGATGACAGCTTTCTTGCAATAATATATTTTCAAAGAGGTAAATAATCAACAACTAAACTTACAAAATAACAAACAAAAATCAGAAGAATTAGTTATTTAATGCCCCAATGAAATCACATCTTTTGAATTTTCGTCCTAACATTGGTGATATTTAAATTTTAGCCTTAGCTAGTAGCTAAAATCTAGATTTGCGAACATAGCTGATTGGAACTAATAATATTTTTAATATTGCTGTCCTTACCGTTCCATAATGGAAAGTTTAGTCCGGTCTTCCTTGGTGGGTCCTCAGTGGGCTTCCCTCTCAGATGGTCTTCTGATTCTGGTCTTCGTTGTTGGTTCTTGGTTCAGTGGTCTGGTCTCGTGCTGTTCTCCACTGCTCGTACTCGATGCTAGTTGTTAGCATAAATGCTACTAGCTGAAATCGGTTAGCTTCTCCAGAGCTCAAGAAGTAGCTTTTCTCCCTCAAGTTGAGATTGAAATGTGACCGTTAAAACGTGTCCAGTGTATATATACACTGTGCAGTTGAAATGATGAAAAAGGGAAATGCACGTGTGTGAAGAACATAATACGAACATCTCTACGTGTGTGGAATGAAAACAGAAATTCCAGTTGAATGAAATCAGACAATCAGTGACTTTAAGTGCAATGACCCATTTACACACGTTTTCACTGACAGTTTCATGTTTTGATTGATAAAACTGCTTTGATAGTGGAACTTACTGGACAATCTGCCATAACTAGTTCTATTAGTTCCTCTGTATATTCGGTGGTATTATGGTTAGGTCATTTTTTGTAAATAAACTAATTAATAATCCTGATAGTCAACTACTATATAGTCATGATTTATGAGTGTTACCTTTTTTCATTTGGTGCTTTGCTTAAATTCCTGACTGTGTCTACTCACAAAGTGGCCACAACCTCTAGAGATAAAGGTATGTGCATTATTTATTAATTATTTCATTTTATTGGGTGTATTTTTATTCTTTATTGTGTGCTTCTGTTATATTTCTGTTTCTTACTATACTTACTGCTGCTGCAAAAAAGCAATTTCTTAATTTGGGATTAACCCATAAAGACCCACTGATACTTTTGTGTCAGTTCCCAAATAGATTTTTCCCCATTTATAAACTTTCTTAAATGATTTATCACCATTTATTGAAATACTATCCTCTTTATTGGAAGATTTTTCAGTGTAACTCATGCATTTTCCTATATTTAACTCACTGATCATGCAGATGGTCATTAAAACTCAGAGTAAATTCAAAGGTTATTATATCAAATCAGAAAAAAATTGGGGAAAAGTTATGTTTTCAGCAAAAATATCACTGATTAAACATAAACCCAGTGTGTCCATCCACTGTCATTTATCCAACTCCATGGGTTTTACTGGTGAATCAATCCTGTAGAAGATGATGAGATTTCCATGGTAACTATGGAGCCTCTGAACGTCCAAATGGGTCATATCTGATGACCATGAAAAGACAACAAACTGCATTTTACACAAATTATTGACATGTATTAAGATTAGTGGATCAATAAGGGTTTAACATTTTAGATCAGTGGATGGTTTTGGTCAGTGGTGTGTGTTTGAGTTTTTATGGGTTAATAAAGTATTTATTCAGTCTAATATAATGTCCAATTGGGATTATTTAAAATAGTAATAATTAGGCTGATCATTATGGTCTTATTCAGTGTAGATTATGGGGAGTCCTTTGAGGAAACCCAAGAGGATGTCCCAGCCTGCACTTCCTAAACCACCTCCTCACCTGCACCTGAATTATCAACTAAGGAAGGTCCTCCAGTTGTCGCTGATGATCCTGCACTGTGGCCAAACCTGACTGATGACAGCACTAGGTGTCCACTTGTAAAAAACAGAACAGTTCAAATCACAGACTTGGATTTTCCTCAAAATTCACAAATGCCCCCAAGGAGATTCACAGAAGACAAATACATGATGATAACCATGAAAAATGGGGAAAAAATCAGGAGGTCGTGCCTGAGTCTCTGCCTCCTGGAGAGCAGGAGTCTGACGAATTTCAGCATTATTTCAATTTTGACATTATTTGAATTTCTGAGTCTGTGCTTTAAGTTCTTTAGTCTTAAAGAATTCTCAGTGATGCACATGATAACATGTTAAGCACATTGCACAATAATCACAACAAACTACAATAATATTAGTTCATGGATTACTGCCCCAGATACCTTTATATTTTAACACCAGGTAACTATCTTCACTGTGCCCTGGGCTTAACTCTACGTGCCTGAAAAGTGCATGACTGCCGGTGTTCTCTATCCTGCTCAGATACTGCGTTAAAATTGAGGTCCGGCCAGAGGCCGGGCTTCCAAGCGATGGGGGTTAACTAATATGGTAAAGAAACTTACCACTTAAAGCTGCCGATGGAAAAACACAACAGGAGAATGATGGAAAAATCCACCAATAGGCAAGGTTGAAGTTTAAAAAAGGTAAACCCAGAATGTGGTTTATTGAAAACAGCAATGATTCACAAAAATCCAAAAACTGTGAGTTGTCAGAGAAGGCACTTTACCACTAGTATCCCATCAAACACACTATTCGTCTAACACATAAAAATCTTCTCCATTACATTTTATAGTCTTTCGTGGCTCTTTGAAGACTCCCATGTTTAGTGACTCCCATATTCAGTTACATAAGTTCAACAAACACATATGATTGGTTAACAATTGCTGGGTAAAATGCGTCAGTACACATGTCAAGCAAAACACGTCAGTACATACGTCAATCACTCTGAGCACACACCCATTTGAAAGTTCACTTTAAGTTTAACAAGTGCATTGGACATCTGCAAAATCTGCAAAATAGCACTTATGCATTTGACAGTTTGATCAAGGGTCACGCCTTGGTTTGACATTTGCACAGGGAGTTCAGCTTAGATAGCATAGCTTCACCACAAAGAGCTTCCAGAGTTATGCCTTGGTCGAACATCTGCGCAGGGAGGCCAGCATTTCGTGACCACAGTAAGTTTCCAAATTCATAATGAAGATTACACTCAGCTCACCTTAACCACAAAAAATTTCCACGTTGCAAAACAGGCACATTGTGCTGAACCTGACCTTCTCATCACTGTTCAGCACAAAGGTGAAAATACACAAAGTATAAATCAGAATACAACTTAGATTAGCAAATCAAAAACACTCACCAAGCAAAGAACTTATAACATTTCATTTCTTTTGTTTTTTCTTCTCATACATTTTCACTTTGTTTTTTATATTGAGGTCAACAGTGTTACAATAGCGTTAAGAAAAGTACAGAGCCTTTTTGCATGGCCTAGAGCAAGATTCAAAGTCACACTTCATCTGCCATTTAGCAAAAGATACGTCTCACAAACACATCAAATAAGGACAAAGTCTTATTTCACTGATATAAACCTGACAATAACTGAACCTGTACTGATAATATACCAAATTATTAGTAAAGTAAGTAATAAAGTCAGATATTTTGAAGCAACCAATAATTGATTTATTCCACTTGAAACTCTTAAAATTGCAGGATGGTGTAAATGATTTATAAAGTAAAAAATAATATTGTTCCAAATAGCATTCAAGATTTCTTTCCATTAACACAGAGTAATTATAATTTCAGAGGTTTTTATATTTGTGAATGGACTAAAGTGAGAACAGATGTGAAGTGTAGATGGATTTGGGTTGTGGGTGTGAAATTATGGGATGGACTTGGGTCTCTCTCCAGTGTGGGTCCATTGGTGGATTTTTAGGTGATTAGCTATAATCACAGTTTTATGGTTTTTCTCCAGTGTGAATGTGTTGGTGTTGCTTTAGGTGTCTTGCTGTGGTGAAAGCATTCCCACACTGGTCACATTCATATGTTTTTTCTCCAGTGTGGATGCGTTGGTGACGTTTAAGCCCATTCACTTGCGTGAAACTCTTTCCACACTGGCCACATTCATATGGTTTTTCTCCAGTGTGAATGCGTTGGTGGATTTTTAGGTGATGTGCTGTGGTGAAAGTCTTTCCACACTGGTCACAGGAATATGGTCTTTCTCCAGTGTGGATGCGTTGGTGACGTACAAGCCCAGTCATTTCGGTGAAACTCTTTCCACATTGGTCACACTCATATGGTCTTTCTCCAGTGTGCATGCGTTGGTGGATTTTTAGGGTACTTGCTGCGGTGAAAGCATTTCCACACTGGTCACACTCATATGGTCTTTCTCCAGTGTGGATGCGTTGGTGGATTTTTAGGGTACTTGCTGCGGTGAAAGCATTTCCACACTGGTCACACTCATATGGTCTTTCTCCAGTGTGGATGCGTTGGTGGATTTTTAGGGTATATGATGTGGTGAAAGCATTTCCACACTGGTCACACTCATATGGTTTTTCTCCAGTGTGGATGCGTTGGTGACGCACAAGCCCAGTCATTTTGGTGAAACTCTTTCCACACTGGTCACACTCATATGGTCTTTCTCTAGTGTGGATGCGTTGGTGGATTTTTAGGTGACTTGCTGTGGTGAAAGTCTTTCCACACTGGTCACAGGTGGGTCTTCCATCCATGTTTGCTGGAATCAGGTGATCTTTGTCCAGACACAACTTTCTGGTTTCACTTTAAATCCACCTTTGGCTTCTCTCTACATCAAAACACAAAGAAACAGAGGAGGTGGTCACTGAAATGCAATGGAATGGAACACAACAAACACATCCCTTTAAAAGCAGATTAAGCAGACAGACAAAATTAACTAGTTAGATAATTAATAGGACATTTTTAAACACTGAAAAACTCAGTCCTCTTATTCTACATGTGAAAATTGATGATTCAACAATTCAACAATGTACAAATGAGTTACAACAATTTCTTGTTTTGTAAAAAAAAAACCTCAGAACTCGTTTCACCACCATGATCATATGACGTTACCTAACGTCACCAACTTGGAAAATATTAAATCCTGAACTTGTTAAGGTTTTCTGAGGAAATTAAAGTTGGACATGTTCAATCTGCACATCAAAACACCAAAACATGTCATTTATTGTTACCAATAGGTGGCACTATAAGTCCGATTCAATATTGTCATGTCATGTTCTGGGTGTGACTCTTCTGCACATGGAGTTTGGTGCTGATTGGACAAAAAACTGTTGAGTTATACCAGTTTTCTTTTTCTTGGTGATACATCCAAATTCACCTCTGTACCCTGAACACATCGAATAACAACTGCCCATCATTTAATGGAGATCAGGACTGGGCAAATGAGAGGAATTTGCATTTCAACAGGTTTGAATCTGTCCCTGTCCTGCCCCCACCCATTCAGGTCCCTCTTCACACCTCTCCAGTATGGAAAGGTGTGACACCCCCGCTGTTACCATAGACTCCTCTACCCCTCCCTGTAACAGAGGAGCCCCTCCAGTCACCTCCCACTCCCCCTCTCCCTCACTATGGACCAGCTGAGGAGGGGGCTCAGAGAGACAAAGGCCAGGAAAGCCAACAATTACAACAAACATCTGAAGTACAATGGGGGTGGGGGTGGGGGGTTCACCAAGGAGCCAGAACTAAATGTTACATTACAACTCCATCTACCAATAGTCTGCACCATCTCATATCACATCATCTCAACAGTAAAAGTAGAAACACAACCATAGCATTACTGATACGAATTCTGCAATATCTGCAAAATAACACAATACAAAACACCAGTTCAAAGAAGCAAAGCAACTGATTCAAACAGCAGCAGATACTCAATGTTAAAAGGACAAACAATATTTGATATAACCTCACATACAAACAACACAGGACTCATTAAGGAGCAAGAACAAAGTGAAGTTTGTTTTACATTACAACTCCATCTACTAATAGTCTGCACATGTACTGAGCAACAGGAGGAAAAATCCCTCCTCATCTCCTGCTCCATACACGACAAATTCAGTCAGACGACCTAGACAGCAGCTATCTGTGAGACATGAACGCACTAAACTCTAACTCTCATCTCTGCTAAAACCATCTTCAAAACTAAAAACACACAAAAACACTTATACGGTGTATAAAACATGAGGAATACATATTTCTGTAAACCAACAGTCAACCTGGACTATGTCTAAATTAAAACCAAAGGAAAGTTGCTAAAGTTCCCTCTTCATAAATCTAGGATTAACCACCATTTCACAAACTCCAGACCTGTTTCAGTTCGACCTCAATTCTCACAAATTCTAGAAAAACTATTCAGTAAACGGTTGGACAAATTCATAGATAAACATAAAGCAGAGCAGAGGAACTTCACTGGCATTAATAGACTCAACAGAGGAAATCAGCAATTCAATCAATCCAAACCATCCCACAGTTGGAGTATTCACTGACCTCAGAAAAGCTTTTCAGTCCTAAAGATCCAATCTGTGACCCAGCAGCTCCAGAAGGTCTGTATGATGGCTCTGCATTTCCAGGATTTCATCCACTGAGGCAGGAAATCTACAAGTGGAACAAACAAACAGCAGACATGACTTTAACATCCTCCACTAGGGTTTGTCAACGGGGGTGGGACCGCCCCCCAGGGGGCGTTCTGGATGAGAAAGCTGAGAGGGGGGGGCTCAGGCACAAACGGGGGCGTTAGTCACTGTTATTCATCACAATGTACAAGTATCTATATCAGAACAAACTCTGTTCTACTGAACAGGAAATAAGATTCAACTGTGTATTTTGGGCGGAATTACAAATATCAGCGCTGCTGGTGCTCTCGTGTTCCTACTACCGCCATGTTATCTCCATAGCAACGGCTCTAAACAAACTCCTATGAAGCGCATAGAAAACAACCGGAGCATGTTCAAGCAGCGCGAGGACTGAAAAGGAAATCCATCCAAACTCACGTGACCGTCTCCGCTTCACTGCACGAGAGTTAGCAGCTCCGGTACCGGCTAACTATAGCGGAGAGCACCGAGATATCCAGGAGGAAAAAGACTTGGGTAGATTTGAGCTCAAACTGCTCCTAAGTATCAAAAGATGAGAATCTGTGTCCAAACCCACCGACTAACATCGAGTAGAATGAAGTTGGATGAACCCGCTTCACGGCTTGTCTCTGGCTCTAACAGCAAAAACAAAGGAGGAACAAACAGGGCTGGCACTTCCTGGAATGACAACAAGCTGCATTCTGATTGGTTAGTCATGTCAGTATACAGCATTCTGATTCGTCCATGTAAAGTAAAGCGTATCTATGGTACCGGCTTGATGATTAGTCAGAAAATTGTCTCTGCGTCATTGCGTCATCAATGTGCGCCCCGCCATTTTAAAAACCAGATGTGGAAGTGTACAGTAAATATAGTGGTAGGCTAATCCATGATGACAGCCCGCAAAACGACACTGTGGTCGGTCCAGGAGGTTCAGACATTTCTGTCCTTGGTGGACGATGAAACCATTCAACGGCAGTTTGACAGGACAACACAAAGTTCCGCACAGTGTCGCTATGACAACCAGGTATTCTAAAGTCAACACTGCTGTGTTGTTTCTGGTGTAACTATGGAGACGATCTACACGCGCTGCCTTCAGGAGCTCCCAAAACTTCATATCAGCGATGTTCCTCAGATTGGACCAACTCCAACACTTCCCAGTAAAGTGGACAGAGGATTCCAACTGGATGTGGATCATATAGACATGATTTGGAAGGGAAGGAAGAACTTTGAACAGGTTAACATGAACGTTAGCTAACAACTGGAGGACTGGATTATGTGCGTCATCTGGGGTTTGTTCTTCACAATGTTGTGATATTGTGACATTTCAAACCTGTTTTCTGTCTCTGTCATCAGTCGTTAATATCTGTTGAACTTGGTCTGTCTACAGTATTGTGTCAGCTGTCATAGACATGTTGGTGTGAGTGAGTAGCCGAATACATTTGGAACCATAACAATGCATGTTCTCCAGTGTCCAATAAAGATAGGTCGTCGGGGGAAGTCAGTGTGAGAGCCTTGTGCTACAGATCAATGAGGAAAAACCAGGCACCACACAAATGAACTGTAGGCAGGAAGCTGTGGAAATGTGTTCAAGGCCATTCAGAGGGTTCCAGTTCCGTTCAGCTCGGTTCAGTTGAGCATTACATTTAATATTCCTACTTTAAAAGTTTCTGTTCAAAGATGAACTTCAGATCATCTGTCAGTATTCACTGTTGAGATGTTTGCAATAGCAACAGAACTGAAGTGGATCGAAGAGGTGCACATTCAGACTGTTGTTCTTGGCTCAGATTCATATTCTTCTTTAATGGAATTGCAGTCATTTACATCTGAGAGTAGGCAGGACTGAGTTCATGACATATATGAAAACCTCCACAGACTGAATAACATGAATCATTTGATCCCATTTCTGTGGATACCAGCACACAGGAGAGGAAAAGGAAATGAGACAGTGGCAGGGCCGTGCAGAGAGCTATAAAGGGGCAGGGGCTCAAACTTCCAAAAGGGCACATGAAAACAAATAACCACCAATTACAAAGTTCACATTTATGACAATTTGACAAAGGGTAGTTCAACAAAGTTCACATGTAGCAACAAGCAACATTATTAATCCACAGCAAGTCAAAGATTGACCAAATGGTCCAGATCAATGTCCTCAATACTGGGTGTGTCCCAAGGTTATAATAGTTTTGGATTTTTAATTATAGTTTAGTTTTAATTAGTTTTGACTTTTTTTTCTCTTATTCAGTTAGTTTTAGTTAGTTTTTAGAGCAGGTTTGTTACTTTTTATTAGTTATCGTTTTTTTCTGAATGCTTAGTTTTAGTTTAGTTTAGTTTAGTTTAGTTTAGTTTAGTTTTAGTATTAGTTTTAGTTATTTCATATATTTTATCTTCCTCATCATCCTATTCAAAGAAATTAGTGAGGCGTGGATTTGGGTTACCCTGGACACTTTATTTGGGGGTTGGGTTAGGGCGGCTCATGGACTGAGCAGAGACACAATGTACCGTACAATGTATAAATTCCCTATAGCAGGTTGAGAGGGGGTGCAATCCATACACAACGTCACTTACGTGAAACAATACGAAGATGTGCAAAGCAGGAGAGGAGATGCACAAAGCAGCCAGCAGTTAAAGCAGATAGAAACATATATAACCAGCTAACTAGCAGTTAAAGCAGATAGAAACATATATAACCAGCTAACCAGCAGTTAAAGCAGATAGAAACATATATAAACCAGCTAACCAGCAGTTAAAGCAGATAGAAACATATATAACCAGCTAACCAGCAGTTAAAGCAGATAGAAACATATATAAACCAGCTAACCAGCAGTTAAAGCAGATAGAAACATATATAAACCAGCTAACCAGCAGTTAAAGCAGACAGAAACATATATAAACCACTTATAAACATATATAACCCAGTTCATCAGCAGTAAACCACACCTTATCAGATATGTCATCTCTTAATCATCTCCAGTTCCATTATTCGCCAACTTTGCTTCAGTTCAGTTCAGCTAGCTGTAGCTAGTAACATCAAACGTTTTTTAACAATATAACAGGTTCCATACCTCTGTATTTGGGTTAGTTTTCCTCCTCCTCTTTTCTCCTCTTCTAAACTGTGCAGTTCAGGGCTTGGAAGGCCTTTCCATGGTGATAAACTCTCCAGTTTTAACCTGGATGCTAGTTCAACACTGACTGTCATTTAGCTCTGCTCTGTCTCTGTCACTCACGCGCACACACACGGTACGCCAAAAAAAACAAAAAAACCCCAAAAAAAAACAACCCCGACCCATGCATCACTACAGTAAACCCCAGACAGGACTGTGCTGCTGTGTCCCAGCTTTAGTCTGTATGTTCCAGGTAGAGTGGGGACCAGAAGACAACTGGAAACCACAGTGACCAGACATGACAGACTGTAGTGTCGTATGGTGTCACCAGCTCAAACTGCTGGAGCGAAATAAATCAATTTGATCAATCCGACATTGACAAAGATGAAAATGAAGGGAATTGTATCCATAATTTTTATACGTTTTAGTTAGTTTTGTAAGCTCACGATACAGTTTCAGTTAGTTATCGTTTTTTTCTTTTAATTAGAGTTTTTATTAATTTCAGTTAACGAAAATGTTTTTTCAATTTTAGTTTTCGTCATTTCATTCGTTTTCGTTAACGATAATGACCTTGGTGTGTCCTCCCTGAGCCCTAACACAGGCTGTGCACCTTCTGCACATACTCGGGATTCACCTCCTGATCCTATCTTGGGGGATGTTGTCCCACTCTTCCTGAAGGGCCTGGATGAGCATCTGGCGGTTGCCAGGTGCTGGACACCTAGCATACACGGATCTACCAAGAATATCCAACAGATGTTCAATGGGATTGAGATCTTTGACTTGCTGTGGATTAATAATGTTGCTTGTTGCTAAATGTGAACTTTGTTGAACTACCCTTTGTCATATTTTACATTATCCTCTGGATACTCATCCACTGTTTTGTTGTTTGTTGTATTTTGTTTGCTAATTAAATGTTTTTTTAAGAACAAGAAAGAATTTTTTTTCATATTTAATAAAATGGTGTGAAATGGCATCACATAGAATATGTGATAAGTTTCTTTTGATGTTCAGTTTCTGTAGAAGTGGAAATAAAGATGTAATGTGTAGAAGTTTTTGAGTGTTAATATCCTGCAAAAATCTAAATCTTACCAGGTGTATTTTTCTCATTTCTAGTCCAAATATCTCATCACACTTAAAATAAGACAAAATCACCTAAAGAGTAACTTTTCAGTGAGATATAAGAACTTGGTTTTAGAAAATAGATCTGGAAAATCTTAGCAAGATAATTTTCACTTGTTCCATTGGCAGATTTTTTTGCTTAATTCAAGATTTTTTTGCTCAATTCACCAAAAAAATCTGCCAATGGAAAAAGTGAAAATTATCTTGGTAAGATTTCTTGAAATAAGATTTTCTAGATCTATTGTCTAAAAATAAGTTCTTTTATCTCCCTTACAAGTTCCTCTGTAGGTGATTCTGTCTTATTTTAAGTGTGATGAGATATTTTGACTAGTAAATGAGAATAATACACTTTGTAAGATTTGGATTTTTGCAGTGTAAGTCCAAGACAAATTCTTAAAAACAGTTGTTAAATTATGTATAAAAGCATGACAGTGAATGTTAATAACTAGAAATACCTTCATTTTACATCTGGTTTTACACCTACTTTTACAGTGAAACATTGAATATTTAGTTTCTTTTCATTCTAGGACATATTTATGATGATATTTAGGTTTTCCACAGTTAAGAAATAACCATGTAGAGGAAGTGTTAACCCAAGCCAAACCATTTAACATTACATGATAATAAAGTTTATATTGTAGTATTTCTAGCTGTATCATTTAATATTGAGCAGGTTGATGGGAATATTTGTGGAGGTTTGTGGTTATTTCAAATAAGATTCACTCAAGATGTTTGAGGCGAACACGGATATTACGATAATCGATCCAGCAGTTTCTGAAACAAAACCAGAAATGTCAAAGTGTTGGCACTGATGAAAGAGTCGGGGGATTTTCCATAAGTTTTATGACTCTTGTACACCAAAAGGGCCAGATTTAGGAATTGGATGAGAAGAAGACTTGGATGTGTTTTCTTTTTATTCAATTTTATATGGGTTTAGCAGAATTTAATTACTTCAGCACATTTTAACCCATTAAGACCCAGTGGTACTTTTATGGCAGCTTCTTAATAATTTTTTTCTCTCTTTTTAATGTTTCTCATGTGATTTATCACCATTTATTATAATAAAAACCTCTGTGTTTTGCATTTTTCAGTGTAAATCACTTCCTTTACCCTATATTTAATTTACTGATCATGTAGATGTTCATTAAAGCTCAGAGTAAACTTAAAGGTATTATGCAAAAACAGAGAAAACTGAAGAAAAAGTGACTGTTTCAGCAAGTGAGGACTATTACCATGTGTTAGAATTTTGCGGCTAAAACTCAAGAGTTTATGGAAATAAAACAGAAGCAAATCTGTGTGAGTGCTTCAGCAGGACTCAGACTCAGGTGGGCACCCAGCTGTTAGAGTGTGCTAGTCTGGGAGCTCATTCCATGACGTGACGATGATATTGAATTATTTACTCACTTACGATCGGTTTTTGGCCCCAAAACTATAGTTGTTGAAGAATAGGACCAGGACCAAGAGAGACAAGTGAATGTTTTGGGCAGATAGCGGGGTGGACTCTCATGTACCTGGAATCGCAGCACTTCCCTCCTCCTCGTTCATTCTCCACAGATGGGATACAGAAAAAGAGGAAAACATCTGTATGCAGTTCAGCAGCAAGTGGGAACGGAGAGAATAAGCAAAAGGAGAAGAAAAGAAGAGAACGTCTAAACAAGGCAGAGGGTAGGACATACAAGACTGAAGAAAAGAATGAAGCTGATCAGGAAGCATCTACAGGATTATGGAATTACTGCCAAGAAAAAGAATCAGGTTAACATGTTTGTATTCACTGTCAAAAGTACACCCAAGAGTGAAAGAGATTAAAAAGGAGGATTACATTATTATTATTATTATTATTATTATTATTATTATTATTATTATTATTATTATTATTACATTTTGTGTACATAGATATATATATATATTTTTTTTTTAATTAACTCTTCTCCTCACTCCATCATAGTAGGGGGCGCTAATGCACCTTAACGCTAGGTGCCACCCGCTATAAAAACTAAAGAAGAAGAACCAGTTCCGGTCCACTGCTCCACAATCAGTAACTTATCAAGTTTGAAGTGTGTTTGGAAGCTTCAGTGTCTGAGGTAACATCACTGCACACAACCGTTGTGTCACTACTGTATGTATTGTTGTGTCAGTTGTGCTTTTGAGCAGTGGGGTTGACCACTGAAAGGACTGACTTTATTCCTTTGAAAACTTCCATTTTGGGTAGTGATGGTGAGATGAAGCCTCATGAGGCATCAAACCACTTGAGCCAATTGGTTCGAGAAAGGGTTCATTTCTTGAGGCGTCATGTGCACATGAAACCACCTACTGTCCATGTGTAGAATCACAGGCAGCTGGATCTGAACCACAGAATGTGTGATGCATTGAATTTTGGGGTCTGTTATGGCTCTGTGGAATGACTATGAAGAACAAAAAATGTATGACCAAATAATTTCTCTACATAAATTATCACATATGTGTACAATGAAATATTATTGAATGTATTTTGTGTGTGTAAATTTCCCCCAAATGTTAGTAAATGTGGGAGGTTGTGGAATGTTTTTTTTTTTTTGCCACTTTAGGAAAATGTCATGGACTTAAACAGGCAGAAGACAGTGAAAGTACTTGTGGAACTAGGAAGAGGACACTGAACATGTTTGTGTAACTTGGACAATGATGTACAGGACAGGGGAGATTTGATTCATTTTTATTCAGAAATAACAGTTTCTCAACAGTTTTTGGTTTGAAGTGATTTCTTTCTTTCTTTTTTTTCTTTTTCTTTTTTTTTTTTTGACACAACCTCTCTGGCCTTTGAAAACAGCCTTTCACATGGTACAGAAGATGCACAAATACACAAGAACAAGATTATATAAATTGGGGTGCAGTAATTTTTTTTTCTCTCCCAGTACTCCAGATAAACAAACCTTATGTGTCTGAAATAATGTTAGATTTATTTTACCTTATTAGGAGTTATCAAATCCAAATGTTCCCACACAGGGGAATCCTCCTCTTCTTCACTGGCTCCATCCTCTTACTCATCCTTCTCTTCTCACTCTCCTAAATCTTCAAATGATCTCTCTCTCTAAACTCTTCAAACTATCTCCAAACAATCCAAACTCTGTTCAAACTCTGCACTGACCCTAACTCTCAATCATAAACCCACATGTTGAACAGAGCCTGAGAGGTTTATTCTGCTGTTCAACCTGAATCACATAGAACCACCTCTGAACCACTGTGTGAAGCAGTCACGTGGTACAGCCGGGCAGCGAGGCTTCAGACGTCATCATTTGCGGCTCCTCCCCTAAATGAAGCGAGCCTCGATACATGCTTCGCGGAAACGCCCCCTCCATTACTCGACATACGCTTCAAGGCCTCGGCACATCTGTAACATCACTACACTCCTCCATTCCCCTGTCCTTCTCATTCTGTGGAAGTGTTCTTTTCTACAGTTGTAACTTGCATTTACCCAGACTGTTTCTATGTTTATTACTCAGACATTTGATGTGCAGTCTATGGCTAGAATTTATCTATGAACAATAATTATGACAAATGTATCCTAGAATAATGCAAACACACCCACAGATCACAGCGGAGCACTTCATTAGCCTGACAAACTGGAGTTACAATGTTCAACTGGACAATTCACACTCAACTTTGCCTTCTCTGTTACTTTCTCTCCTGCACTTCCTCTAAAAATATTTGTATATTTTCAATAAATCACTAAAAACTATTTCCTTTGTTTCATCTCAGTTTAGACACACAAGGTCACAAGGCAGGGGGATTTTCCAGTTTCCAGGATAACTTAACCATTTCCAGGATATTTGACCTTTTTTCTTATTTTCCAGGTTTTCCAGGACACATGGGAACTCTGCTAAACCATCCATGCAGCTAATCTTAGTACTTAACAACAAAAGTTAAACTTAACGTTATAACACAGAGCCAACTTTACAAACATTAGTAGAAGACAGACACATTTGTCGGCCAGTTAACGTTAGTTGGGCTCTGACCTACTGAATCAAACTAATACTGTGTCATTAACTGTGGTAAAATCACACACAGTCCTAACTTACTCATTATTCAGCTCATGTTGTCAAACACAAACATACCAGACACGACTGCCGTGCATTCTTCAGTTTTACATTGGAATGATGAAGTGTCTCCTTGTAGATGTTCTAATGGACCTGCAGGTTTGTTCAGCTTTACCACACTCGCTTTTTTCACTCCTGACTGGCGTCTTTTGTCCATGGTGATTTTTTTCTCACCAGAGATAACCTTCACTTTAGTGGAAGAAACTGAATCAATTATAGTTGACATCTTGAATCACAGGATCCAGATGTGAAGAGTAAAGCCGACCAATTATTTGGGCCGATTATAGCGTATCACAGATTAAAGGTAGGGTAGGAGATCCTGGAAAAACGGTTCGAGCAAGATACATTTAGAAAATACACAGTTCAAAAGTCCAAACCCCTTTCTTCAGACTTCCCCCAGAAGCCACGCCTCCAGAGTGAAGGATTGTACTCACAGAGGGGGGAGGGACAAATGACAGTTGAGTTTGATAGACATATCACCATTCAATCATTTCAATGGGCCGGTTAAAATGATTGGATGGTGTTTTTTTCAGTCCTGTCCATTCCACAGGTGACTAAAAATTTTATTATTTTTTTTAGAACATTTAATTAATTGGTTACATTCGAGGTGTTGCAGGTGAGCTAAGTGAAGAAGGGGAGGTACAGGGACTAGGAAGGTGGGTATAAATATGCCCGCCTGCAGGAAGGAACAGGTGTGTGTCTGGTGGTTCCGACCGGAGGAGTGAGGTGAGCGCACAGCTCAGTTCATGCTGGTGCAGGGGAACAAATGAACAGCGCTAGGCTGAGGCCCTGTTTTTAAATGTTTATATTGTTCGGAGGTGTGTGACATGAACTGTTTTTATGTTTCAGACTTGTTTCCCTGCTGGGGTGGCAAATACTGGTAGTGGGTAAGGGAACCATTAGGACAAACTGGGTATTTTAAATTTTGTAATGTAATCTGCAAACGGTTGTGTGTTTTAATGGATTTAATAAAATGTTTAAGATTTGTATTTGTGCTTTTTACAGAGGCATCAGGGGCCTGCTAGCTGTTTTTTTTTTTTGCTGTTGTTTTTGTGTTATTAGTTGGTTTGGGCTTTTTTCTTTGTCTAGTCCGCCTGGCAAGTGAGCCAGTAACGGGCACAAAAGATCTGAGAATTGCCCTCAGGGCGGACTAGTTTTCTTTCCTTTTTTTCTTTTGTTTGTTTTGTTTGTTTGTTTTATCCTCTGCTGCCACCCCCCGCTTAAAAACAGTGCTTAGGTTGAATTTCAGTTAGGCTGTCAGGGCAGGCATATGGTGATGTGGTTAAGTTTGCAGTGATATGAACATGTGTGAGAACTTTAAACATGTTTAATCACAGAATGTGTTAACCCTTTTGTAGTGTACACAGTAGCGATGTGTGTTATTGAACCCCTGCTTTGTTATGGACATGTGGGATATGAACTGAAGAGGTTAAAGTGGGCCTATGAACTGTCAAGCAGAGCTTTGTAATGAAAGTGTTGAACTTTAACTCCTCCACTGTCATTATTGATGCTAATTACCTGTAGTGGGAGTAACAGGGGTGTGAAGGGGATTTTAAGGAATATTGTACAAAATGCTCCAGGAAAACATCTCCTACCAAACCTTTAATCATTGGTCAATATGTAACTGATGTATGAACTTTTTTGCTGTGCAGAGATTCTATGGCTCTGCTCCTGTGTGTGTGTGTGTGTGTGTGTGTGTGTGTGTGCACTCTGCAAATAACCAAACAATGTGTTTTATATCTAATAAGAGATATAAACTGGTACATTTATTTAACTTACAATATCATTGTAATAGAATATTTGGTTGCTGTGGAAAATGAGGTTACATGAGTTGATCTTAGAATCATACCTGAATCTGGCTCTTTTTTTATTTTTAGAAAAACAAACAAACAAACAATTGTATGTTCATGATGAGGCTGGCTGTCTGCACACACACACACACACACACACACACACACACACACACACACACACACACACACACACACACACACACAAACAATAGGAGTTAATGGACATCTAGTCAGATAAATTCAGTCTCACCTTGTCTTTAATCTGAACACATGCACAGACACAACAGCAGCTTCTCTCAGTCCAGTTCAAACAGAGGACAGAGGTGGACTGAACTACATGGAACATTTCTTAGCTAGAAAAAACTTCAGCTAACTCCTGCCTAACAACATAAACAGTCATCTATGTTTCAATGCAGCAAAAATAGGGACTAGTGATAATAATAATGTGTTAAGTGGTTGAAATAAATAAATGTGTCACATGTCCTGGTTTAAACCAAGTACTTCTACCACTACCATTTCCAAACTCTGGAAGGCAGCGCCTGCACACACTGCTCTATACCTGTGAAGGACTCAGAGTCTGAGTTGAGGAAAGGGGGGAGGGATGGGGAGGATCAAACCATTTTTGAGACAAGGTGGGGCTGGGGCTGTATTTTTGTTGTTAAAATATTCCGTTTCAGCCATGTGCAGCGTATGGTTTTGACATTTTTCTAGCATGTTAAGAATAGACATAAAGTAAAGAAGGAAAAAAGAAACATTTCAGCAATCTGAAAATATTTTAGGGGTGCTGGGAATCAATTTAGGGGTGGTTCTATACCTCCAAAAATGGGCTAAAAACACCCATATTTTCTAGTAAAACAGGGTAGACAATCTAAACTGAACCCCAATAACATGTTAGGAGGTCCAGATGTTGATGAAGATACAACATGGACAGAAGCAGAAACATGTGAAACTGTCAGTGCAGGGAAGTGATGTTTGATTGAGTTGATTTGGCAGATGTTCAATCTCTGCACATAGACCATTATTCTGATCCTTGTTTTGATTCTGTTTTCAGGGTCCATTTGTGACAGGTGTAGTAGACCACTGTCAGGGTCCAGTGAGCCCCCTTGTGTCCATTTTATGTACTGCACTCCATGTTGAACCTCATCAGAAATTGCTGCTGTTGTGGTTCTTTTGTTGTTCAGTGCAGTTTATTAATGACATTGGTGTTAATTTGTGTTTATTTTCCATCCAACCACAGCTAACCTACAGAAGTGTGTGGTGTGTGTGTGTGTGTGTGTGTGTGTGTGTGTGTGTGGTTGAGGACCATCATTAACCCTTTCATGCATGACGTCCACAGTTGTAGAAACATAGTTTAAGCTCACTTTCCAAAGGGTTATAAATGCAGTATTCTCCAAACCACATGGGAGCAGTCTCTATAGACCTGAAGCAACACAATGAAAAAAAGGATCATCTCAGTTTTAAAATTTTAACTGCTCGATGATCGCATAAAGTTAAGATGGCTGCTGGTGATGACCATGTGCTAAATGCTCCAGGATTATCTGTCAAAATTTCTACTAAAGAAGGCTGAGCCAGGTGAAAAACATATTAGTGTGTAGAGGAAAGTGTGTTGAACAAATATCTGCTTTTAAAAATGAATTCTGATGAAAAATACAACTTGTACACCTTGAAAATCAACTGTCCACACATGTGGATGCCATGCATCAAAGGACTAATATAAATATACAAATAAAAGTTTAAAATCCTCATTGAATGTAATAATATACTAAATTTCTCATTTATATGGTTTAGGCATCTTTATATGTCTGATAAATGTTCATATTTTTGGGTATAAAGCAATAATCTTTCAACAATTCAAATAAAACTAGCATAATCACAGCTAAATGTTATTTTGACTCCTTTGATGCATGATGCATCCAGTATTCAGACCACCATGAGGAGTTTCCCTCTAAACATGTCAAATCAGTTTTTTCTCTCTTATATGTGTTTGTACATCCTATAAAAACATTAAACTCTCATAATGTTGCAGTTTTTTGTCTGAGGCTATTTATTGATTTTTAACATTTTTACCCCTTTGTTGCATGGCGTCCACATATGGACACTTAACCTCCTGAGACCCAGGAAATGTCAGCAAAGTACAAGCTTTTTTTTTGTTAGTTTTTTATTACATAAGTGCCAATATTGGAAACATCATGATGCAACAGTTTTTTTAGATGCAGTTTTTTAAATTTTTATGAGGCGGCTTTGTGGTGGACAGTTTTCTTTTTCTATATATTTTTTTTTTTGTAGAAAGTTGTGAAACTTGTCCACAAATGTGGACAGAAAACCCATAGATGGGTCTTAGGAGGTTAAATATCTTCCTAATAAAACCATATTTTTTAAACAAAAAAATTCAAAATGCATTTCAACTTTAGCCTAATTTCGAGTAATAAAATCAATTAAAAAAAAAAAAAAATCTCGATACTTTTTAAAATAATTCCTGCATGAAAGGGTTGAGTGGCCTAAACTCCTGGAGCGCTGCCGTCTTTGTGACAGAACACTGAGGCCACACTTGGAAACACCAGCATCCATCCATCTACACATACATCACACTGACCAAGGCAGCTCATTATGATGGGATGGAAATCTATTTGTAGACTTTTATCTGGACTCTGAGACAAATGTGTGGTTTTTGTCGGTGGATGAAAATAATCCTAAATGTGTTGTTTGACGTGTCCACATGAGTTAGTTTGTCCTGTGTGTGGTTGTGAACTCCTGTTTGCTGAATCATCCAGAACTTTGCCGACTGCTCTGAGCTGATGGAACATGTGAGTGTCCAACTGGTGCTGAGTAGAGTTGTGTTGGTGTTTAGTGTTGATCAGGGACTGGAACCCCAGGCATATATGATGGTGTTGTGGAGCTGATGGAACATGTAGACTCGTCCTCTGATGCTCTTCAGATGGGACTGTCCTTCAGCGAGGGGTTGAAGGTCCATCCTGTCCAAGTCTGGCAGATCCACTGTGTGTCCACCAGTCCAAGCAGGTCAGTGTCAGGGTTTCTCACACCACACTTGGTCCGTCTTCCACCATAATATCTTCAAATGCATCAGCTGTGGAGAACCACCGTCTCCATGGTGACGACACAATCGCAGCCACAAGTGTCAAAACCAAGAGTAGAACTGATCCAATGAAGTGACAAAACAGCATTAAAGAGTCCGGCCTCCTTGGTTCCAATAATGGGAACTGTGTCATGGATTTGATTTGTTTTGATTCTGGACAGTAAATCCACCCTGGAACTAACTGTTGTCTGGACATAGAACTGAATTAGTAAAGTTTTTATCCATGTTGTTGAGAAAATGACCTTTTGCTGTCGCCGTCTCTGGATCAGATGATTGTGATTCCTGTGTTCAAGTATATAAGCAAGTAGTTTTTAGAAATAAGTTATTTTAAACATTTAAATTACAACTAATGATGAAATAGTTCATTTAGATTTTAACTTCCACAATAAGTTACTTTAAATTCATGTTACAAAATACTAACCACAATCAAATACATAATAATAAACCACAGTATGCAGTCTACAAATAAAGTCACCTTGTTCTGCCCTCACTATGTGTGAAGCCACCCTTGCAGAGCGAGGCAGACAGTTAACAACAGAAGGTGAAGAAGAATCAGGAAGAGACCAGGTGAAGTTTTATTTTGGTTGCTTATTTTCTTTCTTTCCCTTCTTTTAATAAAATACAAACATACATGCATTACGATGTGTGCTGTGTAAGCACTTCTTAACTTTTACCCATCCTTTTTAAATGCATGAATTAACAACCATACATCAATTAAACAGCTAAATATTCCAGCAATTACAAACCAATGAAATAAGCATGTACAGCATATAAACCATATGAAATTACCTTAAATATGCAATAAGGGGCACAAGAAATGCAGTAATCTTGTACAGAATGTACACTGTAAAACACGTTTTTCTGAACTGCATTAACATTACATGTAATCTAACTGGCATGAATCAAAAATACTCCAGTGCTAATAATATGCACAAGTTTCTCCCGGAGTGCACAAATAATTTGCTAGTAAAGGAAACACAGCAATTGTAACCAAATAGCATCTGCATTAGCTCCGACCTGAGTACATACAAGTTAGCACTGATACAAAACAGACTGCCACCTGACTCAAATATTAGCAGTGAACAGAACGCTTCAACCACAAAATGAAAGCTTATTTATTCTCTGTAAAAGACACTAGCAATCATGCTTCTAAGTTAATGACAAAATAATCATAAAACTAACTTACAGACATATATCTGCCCAGATTTATCGACCAGAATGAAAGCTGCACATAACTTCAATTGCGTGGCCAAACAAAATGATAACAGTACATACAGGGCGCCCACAGATGGTGCCATTCAACAACTTTAAGAGAAGAACACACCTATGAACACAAAAGTTAATAGAAAGCCATTCAATTCAGCTAACAATGACATTACAGTTATAAAAGTCCGTTCACATCAAACCCTGAGCGCTTACCGCCTGTCTCTCCAGAGTCTCAGTGAGTCATTCACACTGATCATTCTTCTCTGATGGTTTCCACGCTGTAACGAACTCCTCTTGCTGCTGTTGCCATGGCGTCCTCTAAGCTCCCAGTACCCAACAACATTAGTGTCTGCCATTTTATTTTATTTTACTTTATTTTTTTTTTCCTACCATTTTAAAAGGGTCCAGGAACATGCACCTAATTTATAAATTGGTCCCCCTGGTTTCTCCCACAGAAGTCGGGATAACAGGCAGTACAATGAGAGAGAGAGAGAGAGAGAGAGAACAGACATATGTTCAGGGGAGAAGCCAGGAGAGTTTGGGTTCCAGGGGAGCCAGCAGGTGTCCTCTGACCCGGAGAGAGAGCAACCATAGTCTGAGCAGGACCAGGTCCGCCTGCTCCAAGGATTCAAATTCTCCTTTCAAGAGTCCTGGGTCCACACCAGTCCACTTCCAGATTCCTCACTTTAAATCATGTTAAGTCTTTTACTCCTTTCCTTTGTGTTGTCACTTCTCCTGTCAATCAAACCTCCGTCCATTCTCTCCTTTGTTTGAGTTTCCCTCCACCACACAGCTCTCAGGTGGGTCTGATTTCTACCCTTCCCTTTCCCTGCCTTACCAGTGATGTCACCTCCTGCTTCCTGCTACAGAGTGGTGCATTAGAACACACTTCTGTACTCTGAAGACAACAAAACACAGCTTTCAGTCTGGTGTTTGTCTTCACATCTGGATCCTGTGAAGCCTGACCTGGAGGTTTTGAAGTCTGATGTTCTTGTCAGAAGAAGTCGGTGCTGCTGGTTCAGACACACTGGTTTTCTTCTTCTCATCTGATGCTGAGGTACTGTTTGGTCCAGATATTGATGATTCACATCTGCGCTGATGATGGGAGAGAGCAGAGGATGACCACAATCTGTTTGGACATTGATAACACTCCAGCTGTTTTAATGTGTTATGACACTGATTGTCTAGAGTGTTATTCTTGTACAGCTGTTCAGTTTTTCTCTTTTGTGGAAATGTTTGACATGTTCATGTTTGGTACATTGTGAACCTGTGTTAAGAGATCTGTCACTAAATCTACACTGATTTGGATCCAATATGGGTCTGTTGGTGACACCTGTAAGAGGAATAGGACCAGAATATCTTTGTACACTTATCACAGGAGTACATCAAATTCTTGTGGTGAACACGGCAGTGAGAATGTAAAGCAGAGGACGATCTGAAAGTCTTCTCACATTGGTCACAGTCATATGGTCTTTCTCCAGTGTGAATGCGTTGGTGGATTTTTAAGTCACTTGCTATGGTGAAAATCTTCCCACACTGGGTACAGTTATATGGTCTTTCTCCCCTGTGGATGCGTTGGTGGATTTTTAAGGGACTTGCTGTGGTGAAAGTCTTCCCACACTGGCCACAGACATATGGTCTCTCTCCCCTGTGGATGCGTTGGTGGGTTTTTAAATGACGTGCAACGGTAAACGTCTTCCCACACTGGTCACAGTCATATGGTTTTTCTCCAGTGTGAATACGTAAGTGTTCCTTCAGCACTCTCATTGTGACAAAAGTCTTCCCACACTGGTCACACTCATATGGTCTTTCTCCAGTGTGGATGCGTTGGTGGGTTTTTAAGTGACCTGCTGTGGTGAAAGTCTTCCCACACTGGTCACACTTACATGGTCTTTCTCCAGTGTGGATGCGCTGGTGCGTTTTTAAATTACTTGCGATGGTAAAAGTCTTCTCACACTGGTCACACTTATATGGTCTTTCTCCAGTGTGGATGCGTCGGTGGATTTTTAACTGACCTGCTGTGGTGAAAGTCTTTCCACACTGGTCACAGTCATATGGTCTTTCTCCAGTGTGGATGCGTTGGTGATGTTTAAAGACACTTAATGTGATAAAAGTCTTCTCACACTGGTCACACCTATATGGTCTTTCTCCAGTGTGGATGCGTTGGTGGATTTTTAAGTGGCCTGCTGTGGTGAAAGTCTTCTTACACTGGTCACAGAAATATGATCGTTCTCCAGTGTGGATGCGTTGGTGGATTTTTAAATGACCTGCTGTGGTAAAAGTCTTCCCACACTGGTCACAGTCATATGGCCTTTCTCCAGTGTGGATGCGTTGGTGTTCTTTTAAGACATTAGCTGAGATAAAACTCTTCCCACACTGGTCACAGCAATATGGTTTTTCTCCAGTGTGGATACGTTGGTGTTTCTTCAGCCCACTCATTCTGGTGAAAGTCTTCCCACACTGGTCACAGGTGGGTCTTCCCTCCATGTTTGCTGGAATCAGGTGATCTTGGTCTTCCTCCAGATATGATTTTAGGTTTCAGTTCAAATCCACCTTTGGCTTCTTTCTACATGAAAACACACAGAAACAGAAGAGGTGGTCACTGAAATGCAATGGAACAGAACAGAACAAACACATCTGTCTGGAAACAGATTAAGCAGATCAACAAAATCAACTAGTTAGGCAATCGATGAAACAAGATTTTCAAGACAACCAATATTTGATGGTTTCTCCTTAAGAGATGTGTATTAGACCAAAAAAAAAAAAACCCAAACAAATAATAACAGAAATATTGAAAGATGTTAAAAATGTCAGGTTCTCTCCAGTGTAGGTACATTCTTTAAATAGTTAGAAAATCACAAAACACTGAAAATAACTGTTTACTTTGTTCACTGGAACTACATTAGGTGAATTAAATGCATTATTAGGGTCCAAGTGCTGAGAATTGGAAGCAAAGGTCCTATTGTACCTGTAATGTTCTCTATTATTAGGGACCGAGCCGAAAGGTAAGGCCCTCTCACACAGTGAGAGGCCTTGCCTGCAAGCAAGGCCCTATTGTTATTCGTTCGTTTTTATATTATTATACCGTCGCAACTTTCAACTGGATTTTGACTCCCTAAACATGCCCAAAAACTCACCAAACTTGGCACACATGTCAGGTCTGGTGAAAAATTTGATAAAATGTAAAAATTGACCCCATAGGTGCTCTCTAGTGCCACCTATGTGAAAAAAAACCTTAACAGCCCTAGTGGCCAGTGGGAATGTCATACAGACATGAAACAAATGCCAAAATGTTTGTTGGATGATGCACGACAAATCATACACTGACAACTATGACCTATCCTAAACAAGAAGTTCACAATATGCCTTTCAAAATAAAATTTCTAAAACTAACTCGCCTGACACGTTTGTCATATTGATTTCTAAATGGCACCAAAAGAGAGAGTGAACCCTCTTTAAAAAAGTGATCTAGTACTTTTTCCATAACTGTCTTAGTATTTTTTTTAGAAGCCCACAAAGTTGCGATGTTTGGAACTCATTTTTCACTTTGGAGTTTTTCCCCACATGTGACATATGTATCCGTTCATGGGACTCACCACAACTCTCACATGCAAAAATTTTTGAGATACGATGTACGGTTATTGATTTATAACAATTTGTTTATTTTCATACTTTTTCCACTTTAGACTGCCATTTGACCCCCTTAACATGCTCCAAAACTCACCAAATTTGCCATGTATGTCATGGCTAGTGAACACTTTGATTCAATATCAAAATTAACCCCTTGGGTGCCAAAATGCACCCTGTAGTGCCACCTATGTACTAAAAAACACACAAAATCGGCCCTAGCGGCCAGTAGGAATGTCACAGAAACATGAAACAAATGCCAAAATGTTGGTCTGATTGAGTCGACAAATCATACACTGACACTCATGAGCTAACTCCAACAGGAAGTTGGCAATCTGCCTTTCAAAGTTACTCTACGTTTCTACAATTACTGCTTATACATTTCAGGCTTTTGACAAAAAAGTTATACCTCATTAAATTCCCACAAGTCTGCAGAATCCAAAAGTGAAAGAATTTTTCAGATACGACCTATGGTTATGGAATAATCGTGATTTTTTGAAGACTATGTTTAGTTTCACTTTTCACAATGACAAAATCCCTATATAAAGCTTAGTAGTGCAGCCTTGCAAATGCCAGAGAATGGTCCAGTGGTTAGAGCTGTGGTCTATTGTACAGGATGCCCTGGGTTCAAATCCTGGACAAGACAGGTCCCTCCCCCCACACATACATTTTAAAACAAGTTTTGCAGCATTATATTGTGGATATTGGACATTTTGCATACATTACAAAGTATATGGAGTACATTTTTTCAAAATAAAACCCTTATTAAAAATAATACATAATGTTTGTTACATAACTTCTTTTCATTTTTATGACCAAACACTCAACTGTTCCTACAATGTTTCTTCAATAAAAAGTACTCTATCTCACAGACACACATGCTCACACAATAGGGTTTTTCCAAAATAATAGCCTTAAATGTGATAAATCATCACTTTTATGCTCAATTATTCATACAATTTCAATTCATTTTTCAAACTGATTCTTTCTCTGACATACAAAACAAATGCACATACACACAGTAGGGTTTCCAAAATAAAAGTCTCATTTTAAAGGTGATGGTGTTTCAGCAGAAGGTCGCTGGTATTCTGTAGAGATGTAAGGAGGACGGACACTAAACGGTGGGAACTGGTATCGGGACGGAGAGGTGTGAGTGGAGCTGAGGTGTCGACGGTCACAGGAGGCGGATCGCACGGGAGGCCAAGCGCCCGGTCCGAGGTCCCGCCCAATGCTGCTTGCAGCTTTAATAATTCTTATTCTTATTAGTATTATTATTATTATTTTAAAGCTTTGCAGGAAGTTTGAGGGCCTGAATATGCGTATAAACTAAATATTCTTATTGTAAATTTGAAAATTGATGCAGATTCATTAATGTACAAATGACTTCTTTTCTACTAGCACTTGTAGTAGTAGTGTATCCACTGTTAATACTTGTATTTGCAGTAGTAGCACATAAACTTTTAATACTTGTATTTGTAGTAGTAGTAGCAGTACATCCACTGTTAATACTTGTATTTGTAGTAGTAGTATATCCACTGTTTACACCAGTATTTGTAGTAGTAGTATATCCACTGGTAATATTTGTATTTGTAGGCGTATATCCACTGTTAATACTTGTATTTTTAATAGTAGTATATCCACTGTAAATACTAGTATTTGTAGTAGAAGTATATCCACTGTTAATACTAGTATTTCTCGAAGTAGTAAATCCACTGTTAATAATAGTATTTGTAGTAGGAGTATATCCACTGTTAATACTTGTATTTGTAGTAGTTGTACATCCACTGTCAATACTTGTATTTGTAGTAGTAGTACATCCACTATTAATACTTGTATTTGTAGTAGTAGTAGTATATCCACTGTTAATACTTGTATTTGTAGTAGTAGTAGTAGTACATCCACTGTTAATACCAGTGGCGGCTGCTCGTCTTTCACACAGGGGAAGCTCATTATCGGCTTACGTAAAAAAAAATTGTCAAGTTATTTAAACATACATTCGGCCCTCTGTTCCTTTTTAAGAAAATGGTCAGTGACCTTATCATACCAAGTAGGTGTCTTTTCCGGGGACTGGACCAGTGTCCTCTGAATATCCAGCAGAGCTAGGCTGCTTAGATTGCCTTGGCCCATTGTGTTGTCGGTGTAAGACTTCAGCCTTTTAAACTACAGATGCTCCTTTCACTCTGACCTAGCCGACAGTTTGATTGATTTCACTATCTACAGAACGATATTAAACTCGAACAAGAAATGATTAAATTATGTAGCTGAAACAAGAAAATGCTGAAATTACGTTAAATTGAAACAAGGAAGTCCAATGAGTGTGTTTTATTTACAGTGCAAGAAATGAACGAGTAATTTCGTAGTGGTTTCTCTGATTTCACAGCAGAATGCGTGGCGGTATTAAACTGAACTGTGTCAGTGAAGGAGGAGATCTGAAAACAGCTGTCAATCAAACGGGATTCAGCCTCTCGACTGATCTTCCAATCAGCACGTGTGATTCTGGCGTCCAGCCCGGCCGAGCTCCGCCCACAGCTCCATTCACCCCCAGAGACGCCCGGTGTCCAGGGGCGGGACAACATCATGGCATTTATCCAATTACTGTCCAGTTGTGAGGCAATGAAAAAAACTGTTCCACTCAGTCCCATTGAAGCCCAGAGACGCCTGCAGTTAATACTTGTATTTGCAGTAGTAGTATATCCACTGTTAATACTTGTATTTGTAGTAGTAGTAGTATATCCACTGTTAATACTTGTATTTGTAGTAGTAGTAGTAGTACATCCACTGTTAATACCAGTGGCGGCTGCTCGTCTTTCACACAGGGGAAGCTCATTATCGGCTTACGTAAAAAAAAATTGTCAAGTTATTTAAACATACATTCGGCCCTCTGTTCCTTTTTAAGAAAATGGTCAGTGACCTTATCATACCAAGTAGGTGTCTTTTCCGGGGACTGGACCAGTGTCCTCTGAATATCCAGCAGAGCTAGGCTGCTTAGATTGCCTTGGCCCATTGTGTTGTCGGTGTAAGACTTCAGCCTTTTTAAACTACAGATGCTCCTTTCACTCTGACCTAGCCGACAGTTTGATTGATTTCACTATCTACAGAACGATATTAAACTCGAACAAGAAATGATTAAATTATGTAGCTGAAACAAGAAAATGCTGAAATTACGTTAAATTGAAACAAGGAAGTCCAATGAGTGTGTTTTATTTACAGTGCAAGAAATGAACGAGTAATTTCGTAGTGGTTTCTCTGATTTCACAGCAGAATGCGTGGCGGTATTAAACTGAACTGTGTCAGTGAAGGAGGAGATCTGAAAACAGCTGTCAATCAAACGGGATTCAGCCTCTCGACTGATCTTCCAATCAGCACGTGTGATTCTGGCGTCCAGCCCGGCCGAGCTCCGCCCACAGCTCCATTCACCCCCAGAGACGCCCGGTGTCCAGGGGCGGGACAACATCATGGCATTTATCCAATTACTGTCCAGTTGTGAGGCAATGAAAAAAACTGTTCCACTCAGTCCCATTGAAGCCCAGAGACGCCTGCAGTTAATACTTGTATTTGCAGTAGTAGTATATCCACTGTTAATACTTGTATTTGTAGTAGTAGTATATCCACTGTTAGTACTTGTATTTGTAGTAGTAGTACATCTACTATTAATGCTTGTATTTGTAGTAGTAGTATATCCACTGTAAATACTCGTATTTGTAGTAGTAGTATATCCACTGTTAATACTTGTATTTGTAGTAGTAGTAGTACATCCACTGTTAATACTTGTATTTGCACTAGTAGTAGTACATCCACTGTTAATACTTGTATTTGTAGTAGTAGTATATCCACTGTTAATACTTGTATTTGTAGTAGTAGTATATATACTGTTAATACTTGTATTTGTAGTAGTAGTATATCCACTGTCAATACTTGTATTTGTAGTAGTAGTATATCCACTGTTAATACTTGTATTTGTAGTAGTAGTATATCCACTGTTAATACTTGTATTTGTAGTAGAAGTATATCCACTGTTAATACTTGTATTTGTAGTAGTAGTATATCCACTGTTAATACTTGTATTTGTAGTAGAAGTATATCCACTGTTAATACTTGTATTTGTAGTAGTAGTATATCTATTAATACTTGGAGAAGGTTTTAATTCTTGGGGATTTCAATCTGCACATTGACGATGACTCATCCAGCCCAGCAATGGAACTTTTAGCCATGACTGACACTTTTAACCTCAAGCAACATGTGTCTGGCCCCACCCACCCAAAGTTTTTTAACCTGTCGCTCTCAACTGGTTTGTTTCCCAGCTCCTTCAAACAGGCCATCATAGAACCAAAACTAAAGAAAACCAACCTGGACCCCACAGAACTCAAAAGCTACAGGCCCATTTCAAAGCTCCCCCTACTGGCCAAAATCCTTGAGAAGGCAGTGTCTAAACAACTTACAGCTTTTCTGGAGACACACCAGATCTATGACACTTTTCAGTCTGGGTTTAGACAACGCCACTCAACAGAAACTGCACTATTAAAAGTGTCTAGTGACATCCTGATGGCGGCCGACTCCGGGAAATCCATGGTCTTGGTCCTGCTTGATCTCTCCTCGGCCTTTGACACAGTGGACCACACCATAATGATTGAGAGACTGAGGGACCTGGTAGGGAGGTCAGGTCCTGTGCTAGATTGGTTCTCCTCTTTCCTGACCGGCAGAAGCTTCACTGTGTCAATCAAACACTTCCAATCTGACTCAGCGGATCTACTGTGTGGTGTGCCCCAAGGCTCTGTCCTGGGACCAGTCCTGTTCTTACTCAGGGCTCGTGACTGCGACTGAATTACGGTCGCATGCGCCTGAGAATTTCGGTAGTGCGACTGTTTTTGAGATTACGATCGCACGGTGCGCCAATAAAAAAATGAGCGAAAATTAATACGTGCGCCTAGAATAATGGCTGCAGAACTAACTCGTCAGCTGAAAATAAACAAGCTCCACGCCCCGCTGACTGAAGCGGAAAATGTAGTCCCCGCCCCCGTGCGCAGGCGGCATAAACAAAGGGATCAAATAACTCCACCGACGTTTGGGCCATGAAATAAAAAAGTTGGTTGTTGCAAATAATGGTATGATTCGTCTTTCTTCTCCAAGAACCAACTAAAGTATATACCACACATTGACAATTGTTTTGCACCGGTGTCAATGTAAGCTTTTTCTTTCATACTCTATTCAAATACTTTATTCTAGGTTGTTAACATTGCTTAAATACATATAGGAATATTACTTGGTATGGCCAAGAGTTTTGCTTGTTCTCCAAATTTTTTATATAATAGTGGTGCGCCTAGATTTTAGCCTGTGCTCCTAACTTTTTAGGGTTAGGAGCACAGTGCTCCTAGGTCAAAAAGTTAATTTTGAGCCCTGTTACTGTATGTCCTCCCGCTTGGCCACATTATCCGGCAGTATAGTGATGTCTCCTATCATCTATTCGCGGATGACATCCAGATATACTGCTCCTTTAAATCCTCTGAGCCCCATAAACTGAGTTCCTTAATCAACTGCTTGTCAGAGCTGAAGCAGTGGCTAAATGATAACAGCCTCCAGCTGAACTCCAGCAAAACAGAGACCCTCATCATTGCCCCGGACAGTGCAATCCCAGGGATCAAACAACACCTCGGAGACCTGAGCTCTTCGGTAAAGACCAAACTGAGGAATCTGGGTGTCATCTTTGACCAGGACATGTCTTTAGAATTCTACTCCAAACACCTAGTGAAAAACTGTTTCTTCCAACTCCAAACTCAGGTCTATGGTGTCCATCAGTGAGCTCGAGATGATGCTTTTGTGTCTTCTCTCTTAGACTACTGGAACATATTGTTCACATGCTTAAACAACAAGGAGCTGGCCCGTCTACAGTTTGTCCAGAACGCTGCTGCCAGGCTCCTGACCCGCACAAACAGGAGAACCCACATCACTCCCATTCTTAAATCTCTTCACTGGCTCCCTGTTTTATATCATTTTCATTTCAAAATTCTGTAGTAGTATATCCACTGTTAATACTTGTATTTGTAGTAGTAGTATATCCACTGTTAGTACTTATATTTGTAGTAGTAGTATATCTACTGTTAATACTTGTATTTGTAGTAGTAGTATATCTACTGTTAATACTTGTATTTGTAGTAATAGTATATCCACTGTTAATACTTGTATTTGTAGTAGTAGTATATCTACTGTTAATACTTGTATTTGTAGGAGTAGTATATCCACTGTTAATACTTGTATTTGTAGTAGTAGTATATCTACTGTTAATACTTGTATTTGTAGTAATAGTATATCTACTGTTAATACTTGTATTTGTAGTAATAGTATATCCACTGTTAATACTTATATTTGTAGTAGTAGTATATCTACTGTTAATACTTGTATTTGTAGTAATAGTATATCCACTGTTAATACTTGTATTTGTAGTAGTAGTATATCTACTGTTAATGCTTGTATTTGTAGTACTAGTATTAACACTTATGTACATTTGTTCTAGTTTTTGGTAATTATTCTAACACCAGCTGTTATACTTTTTAATAGTTCTACTTCAGTTTGTTGTTCATCCATGTACGGCTGCACGATTTTGGCCAAAAATAAAATCTGGAATTTTCCAAAATCTCTTGCTTCAGTATACCAAGAGAACAATTCCATGCTCCTAACTTTGTGGGAACAGTTTGGGGTGAGGAGAGTTGAATGTTCAAAGTGGTTCATGTGTAAACATCTGATAATGAGGTCAGTTTAGATGCTACAGTACAATCTGTGATTGCCTTGTGTTGGTATTATTCAGTTTTCATCTACAGACAGAGGGATGTGTTGATAGGAGTGATTTGCACCAATTCAGTTTCACCACCAGAGGGCAGTCGAACATTACCCTTCCCACGGTATGGTAGAATCAGGAGGTGCTTTTGTTGTTGTGTGTATGGAAGGCAGCAGCCACGGTGATTCAAAGGCTAAAGCTGAAACCCACGGCTATTTTTGAGCTTTTATTGAAAACAGAACACAGTGCACTCACCAGAATGGGATGTTGGATAGAACTTTGCTCATGGACGTTAGTGCAGCTCACACAGCCCGAATTTCCATCCACTGTAACAGGAGACATGGGAATAAAAAACTGGATCAACATTTAACTTTACTAAACAACCGGAGCATGTTCAAGCAGCGCGAGGACTGAAAAGGAAATCCATCCAAACTCACGTGACCGTCTCCGCTTCACTGCACGAGAGTTAGGAGCTCCGGTACCGGCTAACTATAGCGGAGAGCACCGAGATATCCAGGAGGAAAAAGACTTGGGGAGATTTGAGCTCAAACTGCTCCTAAGTATCAAAAGATGAGAATCTGTGTCCAAACCCACCGACTAACATCGAGTAGAATGAAGCTGGATGAACCCGCTTCACGGCTTGTCTCTGGCTCTAACAGCAAAAACAAAGGAGGAACAAACGGGACTGGCACTTCCGGGAATGACAACAGCTGCATTCTGATTGGTTGGTAATTTTAAAATACAGCACTCTAATTCGTCCATGTAAAGTATCGCGTTTCAATGGTAACGGTTTGATGATTGGTCAGAGATTTGTCGCTTCGTAAATGCGTCATCAATGCGCCGCCCGCCATTTTAACAAACCAGATATGGAAGTGTACAGTAAATATAGCGGTAGGCTAATCCATCATGACAGCCCACAAAACCACACCGTGGTCGGTCCAGGAGGTTCACACATTTCTGTCCTTGGTGGACGATGAAAAGATTCAGCGTGTGTTTGACGGAACAACACGGAAGTTCCGCGCAGTGTCGCTATGACGACCAGGTATTCTAAAGTCAACACTGCTGTGTTGTTTCTGGTGTAACTATGGAGACGGTCTACACGCGCTGTCTTCAGGAACTCCCAAAACTTCATATCAGCGATGTTCCTCAGATTGGACCAAGTCCAACACCTCCCAGTAAAGTGGACAGAGGATTCCAACTGGATGTGGATCATATAGACATGATTTGGAAGGGAAGGAAGAACTCTGAACAGGTTGACGTGAACGTTAGCTAACAACTGGAGGACTGGATTATGTGCGTCATCTGGGGTTTGTTCTTCACAACGTTGTGATGTTGTGACATTTCAAACACATGCTCTTGTACTGAGAGTACAGTGCCGGTACAGTAGTATCTTATTTCCAAAATCAGAGATGGTTTTTACTTAATTTCTCTCAACATTTATTTTTTTTTATCCATGACTTTGATTTAAATGTTCTACCTCTAAATTTCCAAAATACTTCTCATGCTCTGACTGTAAATCAAACATTTCAACCACAACTAACCATCTACTTTCTTCACATCTCGCTTAAGAAGAAAAATCTCCCATTAAACTTCAAGGAATATATATATGTTTATATCTGAAATCAGCATAAACAGGACATCTTCCAGCTGTTTGTTTATTTATTATGAATATATCATTAAAACCAAACAATGAAAAGATTTATTTAAAAAGAAAAGAAAACATTCGAAAAGGAGCAGGATGACAGCTGTAGACATGATGTGTCCCAATATTTGAAACCAGATCATTTATATACATCAATATAACAATTTAAACCAAACTAACCAATGCAGTGATATTTATCCTAATATAAATCTGTATTCTGACATTTGTCACTATTGTTTTGTATCCCAGACCCCTGTTAGAAAGCAAACACCTGAATGCAACGTGTCCACATACTTTTGTCCATATAGTGTAAATCCCACCCACTCACAGATCCCATTATAATGACATAATCAACATTAATACTACTTTACCTGTAAATGTCAGAATGTTATGGCTTATCGTTGTAGGAACAAAAACCTCCCATTAAACTTTATGGAAATATTTATGTTTATGTCTCAAATCATCATGAACAGGACATCTTACAGCAGTAGACATGATGTGTCCCAATATTTATGTCCATATCATTTATGTACATCCATAAAAGAATTTAAACCAATGTAATGTAATTTGTTTCATTAGGTTCCTGATTTCAGGAGTCCATACAGACAGTTCAGATAGACTGGAATAATTCTGCCAGTTCATCCCATAATAGAAGAATCCTAGAATTGACCCAGAACATGTGTGGGTCAATATCACTATACGGTGCCTTTCAAACTTAGTAGATTTTCCACTTAACTTTATTTTTTTAATCTTATATTTGATTTTCTTATTCTACTAGTTTTGTTTTATAATTGTAATTTCTGACGTATTGGCTTTTTATTCATATTGTTGCAGTGACTGGAAAACACAATGACAATAAAGGCTATTCTATTCTATTCTATTCTATTCTATTTGATGTCATGATAATCATCTTTACTTGTATAAAACCAACAGAACTAACATATTTTATCATTATTTTCACATTTTTCTCCATTATCAGGTTTGTCTCATTAGGTTTGTGTTGTTATTTATTGTCTGATACTAATTTCTGTCTGATATGTTCACCTGAAAAACAATAAACCTGTTCATTAAACTCCAGTGGAGCTACTATTAGTCATTTGACATGAAGGTTTATAGATATGAGAGTTGTATGTAGAGTAGTATGAATGAACATGAACATTTTACCGCTGAAAGATGCTGAAGTATCTAGAAACAGATGGAAATAACACTCACAAGCCTTTACGACTAAAATACTCTAATTCCACCAATAAACAGGTGTTTATGGATGTAAATGTACAAAGGATAAAGTTAGAATATTAGGAAAAAATAGAATTGTATGAGTAAAGAGTCAAAATTCTTTCCAGCTTTAAACCCAAAAGATGAATTGAATGCAGACGTGGAGGCTATTCCCCAGATATTTCCACCTCTTTATGACTTTTCTCCAAACATTATGTCTTTATTCTGTAAATATGGTCCTTTAAAGTAACGGTCATTTTCAGCCTAAAGCCATAATCCTCTCACTTTGTAAGAATGCTGATAGATGAGTTATTGTGAAGGCGTCATCTCCGTTAGTGATTTCTTCAAACATCTTCTTCCCTGAAACTATTGGTTGAATTCATTTAAATTTCATCTGGATCTTCTTTGCAACAATGTTTACAAAGTTTGTTCACAGTTTAGAAAATGTAGATTTTTTAAATATTCTAAATGTTCCTTTCCTTCTAATGGTCCATATTTTGATGGTTTCTAACATGTAAATGGTTCCAGATATCAGTCTAGTTCCTATTGATCACTGATAGAAGTCATATCTGGACTATGATTGGATGAGTTGAGTTCTCCTCCAGTGAAAGTCCCGCCCACTTCTATCGTTAGATTGATGTGCATCCAGACCACAGGACTGGAACATAGAGACAGAACCTGACAACCTCACACATTCAACTGGGGACTGATTCTGGATAGTCCAGTTCCACTGTATGAACAAGAAATCACATATTCACAATCATTTCATGACAAGAGGAAAAATACTTTATTCCAACATTATGGGCAGCAGTGTTATAGCATAAGAACCTTTAAGTAAAAACCACCGCAACTGAAAAATAGAACAAAACAATCAACAGGAACTAAATAAGCAACATGAGGAAAATTCCTTCATTCATTCATTTTCTGAACCCTCTTTATCCTCACTAGGTCACAGGGGTCACAGGAGCCTATTCCAGCTACTTATGAGTGAAGGCAGGGTTCACCCTGGAAACATGAAGAAAATATTCAATGAAAAAATACAACAAAATAATCACCAGAATTTACAAAAATGAACAAAATAATTAACATAAATGAAAAATGAAAGAAAACACAGGACAAATAATTCAACATAATCAAGTAAATACTACTTCATTTGCATGTGTTCCTCCCACCATCCAAAGACATGCACTGATAGGTTAACTGGTTAATCTAAATTGCCCATAGGTGTGAATGTGAGTGACTGGTTGTTTGTCTATTTCACAGGTGCCAAATCCAGCCTGCCAAAGGGTCAGATATGGTCCCTGGGATGAATTTGTGAAGTGCAAAAATTACACTGAAGAAATTAACAATCAGTGGTGTCAAAATCCTTTTAATTCAGATTTCACACACAGATGCATACAGAGCAATTAGTTCTCAAGTGGATGGGAGCAGTAAAATATGATCATAATATCCTATAAATAATGACAACTGCAAATTTTCCTTTTTTTTTGGTGTAAAAAAGTAAAATTACACGAAAATGTTTACATTAACAAACTATACTTTTACAAAAAAAAATGTGAATAACCGGAACAAATATGAACAACCTGAAATGTCTTAAGAGAAGTAAATGCAATTTTACCAACATTGTTATTAAATGTTCTGTGTATTTTAGATCCACCATGATCTGTAAGTTATAATGTACATGTGTAAATGATAAACTGAGGCAGATTTTTTAAATTGCACTTATTTTTCTTAAGACACTTCAAGTTGTTCCTATTATTCAGATTTTTCAGGAAACTTTGTAGATGTAAACATTATCATCATTTAATTGAACTGTTTTCACTGCTATTTTTTACTGGTCTGGCCCACATGAGATCATATTGGGCTGAACGTGGCCCCTGAACTAAAATGAGTTTGACACCCCTGGTCTATATGTTCAGCCCTGTGATGAACTGGTGACATGTCCAGGGTAAACCCCGCCTTCGCCCATAAGTAGATGGGATAGGCTCCAGCGACCCCCGTGACCCTAATGAGGATAAAAGCAGGTTCAGAAAATGAATGAATGAATACAGAAATACTCAGAATTATGGAAAATCAACAAAATAAGCAATAAAAACAAACCAATCAAGTGGTGTCTGGTACAACAAACTCCGCCCCTCACACATATTATAACTTATTTTGGCATCGATCCAGCTGATGTCATCATGCCTGTGCGTGTCCTGATATAATCATGTCTATATACATGTATGTATGGTGACGTCAACATGTACATGTTTGTTTTGATACTATTTACAGATCACAGACTCTTTCACCCCCGGAGCTCAAAATTTTTACCCACAGCATGTTTAATCAGTTCCTCAATAGCATTCATTTATTAAATCAAGTTGTTTTTTTTTTTCAGAATGAGTTGATCAGAAATGACATATAGATGCTTTTATTTGACTGCCTTCCCTGTCCTTTATAATGACTACTGCAATGTCAGGTGAATAGTGGAACAAAATTTTAACAAAACTGCACCCCAAAATGTGAAAAAATAAGGCATATCAATTGCCTCTATATATGCACCAAGTTTGAAGCACACTGAAACAAAATTAGTGTTTTTATAGACCAATATAAGTAAATGGGATTAAAAAAAGAGATTTAAAAAAATTCATAAAAAATTTGAACTTTGACCTACTTTTCCCAAAATCTAATCACATCTATTTTGGGTTGTTGGCAATCTGTAAACCCAATCTGGTTTGAATTCAACCAACAGTTTTGTCTATTAAGTGTTAACAAACAAAGCAAACTGAACCAAAAACAATAGCCCTTGCGTCCCCTTCGAGGGGTGGGGTAATAATAATTGTCATAATGTATCAAAATGAAAAATAGCAAAACAATAAAACGGAAATATGGGAAAAATGACAAAGTAATCAGAACAAATGAAGACAATGTAAAAAAAAACAAGGAAAAGGAAAAAAAATGAACAAAAATGGGAAAATATAAAATACTTAACATGAACAAACTATTCAAATAAATGAAGGAAATATAACAAATTGTCAAAATGTAGAAAATTAACAAATTAATTGCCAAACTGAACTTTAAATGAAAAAAAAAAACACCTCAAAATGATCAGCCACAAAACAAAAAAGACAAAATCAACATAAATGAAGAAGCATAACGTGCTGTGCACTTTTAATCCCCCTCGGCCAAATATAGTTTAAGATTCTGTTGAAAGTTCCTGCCCTATAATTTAGATTAGATTGTCTGTGTAAAATTTATCACATACATATTTATA
This sequence comes from Sphaeramia orbicularis, assembly GCF_902148855.1. Taxonomy (NCBI): domain Eukaryota; kingdom Metazoa; phylum Chordata; class Actinopteri; order Kurtiformes; family Apogonidae; genus Sphaeramia; species Sphaeramia orbicularis. The sequence continues at coordinate 56,266,405 of NC_043972.1, forward strand.
TGTGAAAGTACTCAGATATTATAAATGCACAAGACTGTTTCAAGCAAACATATCACCCCAAAAGTAGGTCAAGGTGAACTATTTTCAATCAGCTTCTGCTCTATGCCAAGACAGTATACATTATAACAGTATAAATTTGGTGCAAATATCTCAGTGCATTCTTCAGATAATGCAATTACATCGTTGAATGGACAGACAGACGGGAGAGACAGATGACAAAATGATTACAATACCCCCTTTGGCCATTTCTGACCAAGAAATAAAAATTAAAACACGGAACAAATAATTCATAATAATGATGGAGTTAAAAAGAATTAAGTAAAATTAACAAAAACAAACAAAATAATTGTTGAAGAATTAAGGGTGATTTATGTTATTGGTGTTTTGATTTGTTCTGTGTATTTGTAGATGATTAACTCAGACAGAAATTAGTTAAAATTCTACTTTAATAATTTCATGTTTTACAAAACATAACTACACATCACACAGAGACACTGAGGATCCCTGTGTCCTGACTGCAAATCCTCCAAACAGTGGTTCAGTGAATGTGGTTTTGAAGGTGTAGATGTGGATCAGTTTGTCAGAGGAGACTCTGTAGAAGGACACAGATCCAGCAGGACAGTCCACATACACTGATACTGTACCAGAGGAGGAGGAGGACTGAGGCAGGCGTGTGATTTCAGTATTATGAACGCCCCGGTATCCACCCTCAAAACAGAACAGACTCCAGGAATGATCATTTAATCCAAACCCACAATTTCTATCGAATCCTTTCCTTATTATTCTTCTGTAAGACACTGCTATATGAACCGCTCCACTCCACTGGACCTCCCAGTAACAGCGACCAGTCAGACCAGTTGAACACATCAGCTGAGGCCAGTCGTCAAATCTGTCCTGATGATCAGGATATGACTGAACCTCCTCCACTCGTTCCACCTTCTTGTTATTTTCAGACAGTTTGAGTTCTCTGTTCGCTGTGTTTGGATCCAGGGTGAGTTCACAGAAATCTGATGGACAGAAGAAAACACACAACAGCTGCAGTTATTGATCAGTGATCAGCTCGATTTGACTTCAGGGGAAAGACTAGAGAATGACTTATTGTTTGTAATTCTTATCCTAGGGCTTGTTTCCCTGCTCACTCGTTAATCCTAATGAAACGCAAAATGTGTGATCCCATTTCTGGGCTAGTTGGTTAAAAGTCTGTGTTCCAGGGCTGATTTTAACGAGGACGTCGGAGGTCTGCATCAGAATGAGGATATATTCTTGTAGCATCATGTCACTCTATTTCTGTAAAGTATGTCCTTTAATGTTATTTATATTTAAAAAGGGTATCTTAAAAATATCTTTGATATCAGATTTTATCCCCTGGACATTTTGCACTGACAAAAACAAACTTATTGTATAAGGATTGATCTGCTCACTGAATTTTATTCTCCACATCGATTTACGGATGTAGATTACTTCAGGACATCGTATAACAGAGGACAGAGTGAGTGCGGCTTTGACATATGAATGAATGAATGAATGAATGAATGAAAGAGCAGTATGGGGGCGGAGCCAGTGAACCGGCATGAGTGAGTGAATGAGGAACGGACCAGAGTTCAGTTTTCTATACTTTCTTCATCTTGGTATTTTTCTGAAATGATTGCCAAGTGCAGTAACAACTCTCATGTCCTGTTTGCCACAGTTAACAGTTCACAAACCCTCCTGCTCCATTACCTTCAGAACTAGTTTCCACATCTAAGTGCCAAGAGTTTACATTATTCTTTAATGACAAGGTTCAGGGCATTAAACACTCCATTAATCCCACAACCCCGTTACCACTGCAGCCTTCCAGACACCTAGAGCTGACACACTTCACACCTGTCACTGACAAAACAGTCCCAGAGACCGTCTCCAGTTTGACTCCAGCCACATGTTGCCTCGACGAGTTGCCCACTAGATTTCTAAAGTCTGTGCTGAGCAGTCTGTTACCCCTGTTCACTCATTTACTTAACATTTCACTTCAATCTGGGACATCTCCCAGGGCTTTGAAAACTGCTGTCATCAGGCCTCTCCTAAAGAACAGTAGTCTTGATGCCACAGTCCTGAACATCGGCCCATATCAAACCTGACGTTTTTAGGTCAAGTCCTCGAGAAAGGACAACAGCTCTCTGACTTTCTTCTACTGAAGAACTGCTTTGATGATTTCCAGTCAGGTCTCAGGTCCCATCACAGCACTGAGACTGCTCTGATCAAAGTGACCAATGACATCCATCTGAACTCTGACACAGGTCAAGTCTCAGTCTTAGTCCTGCTGGATCTGAGTGCTGTGTTTGACACAGTTGATCATGTGATCTTATTACAGAGGTTAGAGGACTGGGTAGGCAGCTGCAGTACATCCAGAACACTGCTGCTCTGGTCCTGACTAGAACCAGGAAGTACGACCATATCAGTCCTGTGCCCAGGTCTGTGCACTGGCCTCCTGTCGCTCAGAGAACAGACTTTAAAACAGCTCTGCAGGGGTACAAGTCTAGCACCAAAGTCCATCTGTGACATGTCCCATGGGGTCCAACCCTGTGGGACCCTGAGAACCTCAGGGACTGGGCTGAGAACCTCAGGGACTGGGCTGAGAACCTCAGGGACTGGTCTTTTGCTGGTGCCCAGAGTCAGGACTAAACAGGGTGAAGCTGCGTTTCAGTTCCATGAGCTAAACTCTGGAACAGTGAGACAGGCCTCTGCTCTGACAATGTTTAAGTCCAGGCTGAAAACAGCTCTGTTCAACTGGGCATAGAACAAATGAAAGCCTTCTGTCTGCTCTCTCTTTTACTTTAAAAGACTATTGTTTATGTTTCATTGATTGTGTTTTTATTATAATTGTGTGTTTTTAACTTGTTTCTTTCACATTTTTGTAAAGCACTGTGAATTGCCCCGTGCTATACAAATAAATCTGTCTTGCCACTAATACTCACAAAATGAATAAAAACTGAAGACACTAGTCAGTCAAATTAATCATCAGTTTGCAAAATGAATGAAAAAAAATACAAAATTAACAAGACTAATAAAATGAAATATAAAATTAATCAGCAAAAAATGAAACAAACTGAACAAAATAATCAGAAGAAAGTATAAAACTTAAGAAAGTACACAAAGAAATTGAATAAAATTTTGATTTTGTCAAATATTTAAAGGATGTCCTTTGTAACTTTGCTGTTCTTGCTCTATTTAATTGTGCTTTTTGTTAATTTTAGTTCAGTTTGTATTATATTAAACACAAGTACTGATAATTGTACAAGTCCCCTTTATCAGACAGCGGCACAAGAACGACACTACAATGATCCATAGAGACCGAGGAGGTGTGATTGACCAGTGGTGTGAGGTTCTGAGGACTCGTCCCTCAGGGTATTTGTGTCATGTGATCCGTGTCCTGACCAGTCAGCTGTCAGCTCACCCACTGTCTTCACTGACAGTTGATGTGTTTTCTAATGTGGTACCAGCTCTCACTGTATGTTGAGGTTGGGTTTCATTTGTAATCCAATGTAAATCCACTTACACTTCCTCAGACCTGGTCTCAACCATCGGACTCCACTGGGCTCCAACCTGAAAGGAGAAGGGGGGGGTCAGATCAGCATTAAACATGGACATTCCATCACTCTGATCCACTCCAGCTTTTCTGTTCACATCCAGTCAATGGTTCCTGTCAGTCCCTTATTGAACATCTGTATCTGTGACCGTGGTCTGGAACTTCAGTAAAGGATGTGGAATCAGCTGTGACAGAGTGTTCCTGTCAGCTCCACCTGTTCTATCACACATTATCTGTGTGTGCATCAGCTCAGTCCATACCTGACAGTGTCCAGTGTCCAGTGTGGATCCTCCACTAGAGCACACAGCTCCTGTCCTGAGGCTCCTGGATGGTTGTAGCTCAGGTCTAGCAGTCTGAGATGGGACGGATTGGACTTTAGGGCTGAGACCAGAGAAGAACATCCTTCCTCTGTGATCAGACATCCTGACAGTCTGCAACACAAAACATCACACATCATCTGAGGAGGGAAAAGAAGTAGCGTCAGCTGTTGGACACAATTATTCTGTGGATGGATTTCATTCCAAATGGGATTTACCTGGAGCCAGTTTCTACTTGACTGACTCGGTTCAGGACAAGATCTGAACACAGACTCAGATTAGTCCAGTCCCTGTCCAAAGTCTGGAAAGACCTGATCTTTTATTGTTACTCGGACAAATTTAACTGGATGAAGATTGACTTTGACCAAATAAAGACACAAATGTACAGATATTGGTCCAAAAAAAAAAAAGCGCATAAATGAACATCCTTCACCACCTCCAAATCAAAGGTTCAGTGGTTCTTGGGTTCCAGTGTTTGAACAGACAAACCAGTTCCACTCCAGTCCAACCCTCAGACTGTAGACACTTTACTGTCCTTTGGATCATATCTGTAGATTTAGACTCATTTGGTTCAAATACATCTTCATACAGTTTAGTTCCTGTGTTTGTTTCATAGAAATAAAGGAACATGCATGTGTTTCATGTCAGACACTGAACAGCTGGTCTGAAAACCAGGTCAGACTGATCCACTACATGTACATCATGGTTTTAATCATCATCGTTCACACTGGTTGAACAATCCAAACCTGAGAGTCTCCAGTTTACAGTCTGGACTCCTTAGTCCATCTGACAGGATCTTCAGTCCTGAATCCTTCAGGTCGTTGTTACTGAGGTCCAGATGTGTCAGACTAGAGTACTGGGATCTGAGAACTGAGGACAGACCTTCACAGCTTCTCTCTGACAGGTTACAGATAGTCAACCTGGAGGACACAGATGATATTTGGATTACAATCAGGTCAGGTCTGGACTGAAGGACCATCACAGTCCACATAGATCTCAGTTTGTTCTACAGCTCAGATCCAAATAAAGCTGCACAATTTAGTGAAAAACATTTTTTTTTAAATGTAATTTGAGTCTGTTTGCTTGTTTATCAAATCAAATGCACAGATGAGTCATTTAACAATGTCAAATCAAACATAAAAACTGAGACTACTGTAAAATACCAAAACTTAAAAGTAGAAACACCTTAATGTTGTGATGTTTGTGTCACTAAATCCAAATCATCACTGCAGAACAGAGGTGGGGTTGAACTTCTATTCCCTAATTTTCCATTTAGATCAACATAAATCCACCTAAATCCTGACCTTTAAATTATCATCTTTTTCCATTTTATAATTACACAGGTTGATTTAGTGATTACACTTGTGATTAAGTTGACTGTGCAGCTCTAGATCTAATACACCTGCATTTAAACAAGTACAACATGATTTAATAAAACTCAGTCAGGACCAAAAGATCAAAAATAATTTAATTCAGATTCTAACTTTATCTGACCTGAGAGTCTCCAGTTTACAGTCTGGACTCCTTAGTCCATCCGACAGGGTCTTCAGTTCTGAATCCTCCAGGTCGTAGGTACTGAGGTCCAGATGTGTCAGACTACAAGACTGGGATCTGAGAACTGAGGACAGATCTTCACAGCCTGTTTCTGATACGTCATAGACAATCAAGTTTCTGAAATGTAACAGATTTGTTTGTTATATTAAAAACAGCAGCAGAATAAACTGATCTTCACTAAGCTCCACTTCATTTCGGTTCCAATAGTCCTAGACATAATCACTAGTTTTGGTCAAATATCCGGTTATAAAGTCAATGTATCCAGGACATCCTTAACTAAATGTTAGGCCCTGGGGCTGAGAGGTTTTGTAGGCCCTGTCCCATCCTCCAAATTTACAGAATCTAATTTTAATAAAAAAGAATATCTAGGTAATCTACAACAGTGAGTTTTCCCTCTTTGACCCAGAAAACACAGTCATATTTTTATTAACATACCAATAAGCCCACTTGAACATAAACACAAAAGGCACTTTTTATAACAACAACTTATGGTGATAAGATAACCAAAATAGGTTAAAGTTTGACTCCACATCGTATTATAAAAACATCACCAACCATCAACTGACTGCAAAAACATAATAATAGCCGCAACAGATCAAACTATTGCCATGTTTCCACAATGTGGTACCGGCTTGACTCAGCCTTTTTACATTTCTATTACGTAAAAGAACCTGGAATCTGGTACCACGTTTTTAGTACTTGCTTGGCCAAGGTTCCAAAACGGGTGAAGCGATACTAAAATGTGACGTGTAAACACTGCAGACCACCAATTGGTCTCTGCGTCATCAATGCACGAAATGTCATTTAAAAAAAATTTTTAAAAACATATTCGGAAGTTAACAATAAATATAGCGGTAGGCTATTCCATGATGACAGTCCGCAAAATGACACTATGGTCGGTTGAGGAGGTTCAGACATTTCGGTCCTTGGTGGATGATGAAAAGATTCAGCGTGAGCTTGATGGGACAACATGCAACAAGTGAGTTTATCAGCAACTCTCTGAGCAGACATCACAGAAGTTGCATGCAGTGTCACTATGACGACCAGGTACTCTAAAGTTGGTCATATCCTGTAATGGAAACAGTCTCCAGGAATAGTAACTGGTACCCGAGTTGAGTCCGTACGTGGCAATAGTGTCCTGTTGTGTCCAACTTTTATTAGAATGAAAAAAAAAACAATGTGACGCCGATGGTGCAATCGGACTAACTTTAGGTCAGACATGGAACACCAAGGTAGGACTGACTGAGCTGAAAACCCTGTTGGACCAGATCTGAGGTTCACTTACTCAGGCTGTGGAGCACGGCGTCTTTTATAGTTTGTCAGGACATACTTAGAGGCATCACTCTCCATAGATGCACTGCTGGGTCCAGGTCCATGTCTGGATCCAGGTCCTGTGGGGGGTCTGTGGGGGGTCTTCCGGGGACGGGCTCCCTCCTCTCTGTCCTCACTCTGATCCATTCTGCAGAACACACATCAGAACACAAACCATCAGTCCAGACATGAATCCACACTGATTCATCCTTTACATGATAAACAGCAGCTCAATTAAGAGCTTCACTGACAATTTTATTTACATTTTATTTTGAACAGCAGAGAAAGTTTAAAACAAGTTGAATAAAGTTGTCAGTTAATAATTTCTACCCTAAGATATTAATGTGATTCATTAATAGTCTTACTTTTAAGAAGACTATCTTGGTAATATTGCAAAATAATAAAAAACATTGAGCAAATTTTTTTTGTTATCAGTTTGTGTTTAAATAATCAAGAGGCATCAGTTTTGTGTGTGGCATCTCCATTTCTCAGCGCAGTCTCTTCGCACAGAATGTTTTTTTCAATTCAAGTAGGATTTTATTACAGTTAAAGGAATTATGTGACATTACTTTTTTTTAGTTAATCAAGAACTAACTGGGAAACATTACAGTCATTACATCGATACAAAACAGTTCATAACATGAACCTAACTCAGGCTACAGTCCTCGTCTGGTCTTCCTCCAAGTGTCCACCTCTGAAGTTGAAGCAAGTATATTAGAAAAGTAACAGACAAGAAAATGTTCTCAATTATTAATTTATCTTTTTGCCTAAACAATGCTGATTTACGCTTCTGATTTTTTTTTAATATTTATTGACAAAATATACAAAAATAACAGTATAACAGTGCCTTATATCAAACATGGCTTCTGAAATTATTGTCGCGAGTAAGATGTAGACACATTAATCTGTGCTTCGCGCATGCGTGGTGCCGATCCGGTTTCCGGGTACGAATCAGGTAGAAACAGTCATAAACAGTTGGTTTATTTGACATAAACAGCAGCTCTTTATCACCTGATCAGATTCTAGTTCATCCAAAATTGACTACCCCCTCCCCCCCGACCTATTTGCGGTTTCTACCCGGTTCTGTGAGGAAGTTTACACGGTGTCGTTTCGTGAGCTCCACCTTCAGCCTCAGTTTGACCATGTGAAACCAGCCCTGACCGGACGGACAGACGGTAGTTTCAGTCCAGAGCCGCGTTCAACCGGCTGATCGAAAAGCGGTTAAACAGACACCAAGTGGCGGGTTTGTACGGTTCAAACTGGACCTAAAGTTCCGGCCCACAGTGACCACCGTCATTAAAGAGCCGTTAAAGGGTTACCAGGTGAACTGTACCTTCAGGTAGGCTCTACGGAGACCTGGACAAGAGGATCTAGAAGCAGAAGAGAGTGAAGCTCCACTACGGTTTGAACCTCCGGACAATGCGAGCCGCGCATGCGTAGAAGCATTTACTTCTTCTTCTACTTCCGGTAGACTAGACGCTACGCGGCGCATTGCTGCCTTTCACAGTCGGGAGGTCACACCACTTCATGGAAATCTTCCATCTTCACATGCAGCCCTGTAGCTGCTAGGAAGTCCAGCAGAGCTTTAACAGCCTAGTCCTGACCCTGAGACGGGCTGAGAAGGGCTTTCAAATTCATACCACCTCCAGGGTTTGCCACAACTGTTTCCCAGAGTTCTAAGCGCTGCATTTGATTCACCAGACACTCCAGTAAAACATGCTTTCCAGTTTGATCCTGTTTGCAGTGCACACACAGCCCATCAGAAGGTTTACCCACTTTTTCTGGATCCCAGACAAGACCACAATGTCCTAATCTTAGTCTAGTTCAAACTCCCTCTGCTTTCCTGTCATTTCCAGTGTGAACTTGTTCAGGACTGTCGTTTGGTTTAATAGAAAAGTAATGGCGCCCTCTACTGTCCCTTTCCCACAGTTCCTGACAGACGGTGGTAAAACACTTTAATAACTGACTTCCACTCAAGCACCCCTGGAACTATTCTGAAGTCAAGCTCCTTATTCAAGGCCTCCTTAGCTGCCATGTCTGCTGTTTCATTACCATACACCCCCATATGTGCAGCAACCCACAGAACCCCCCCCCCCCCACACACACACACACCCTGCCTGCTCCATTTTAAACAACAGGGTAAGTAACTCAGTGACCAAATCTGGCCGAACATTGTCCTTATTGCAGCCCACCGAGGTAAAAACAGATGCAGAATCACAGCAAATGACTCCTTTCTCTTGTTTGGTGTCCTGTGCCCACTGCAGCGCTCATATAATTACAGTAGTTTCACATGTATACACTCAAACTCTTTCTGGTAGCCTTTGACTATAGACAACATCAAACTAGGGAACATGTAAAAAGAAAACCCAGCTTTTCCTGATGTTAGATCTTTTTTTTTTGGCTCTTATGTTTTCCATTTCTATGTGGTTTTAGTGCTGCTTACTGCTCTGCTTGTTGCTTTTACAGAATGCATAATAGAAATACATGATGAGTCCAATCCATGATTTTTTCAGTCTACAGCCTCAACAACTCCTTTGGCTTTGAAACACAAAACAACACACCAGATCAGAAGACCAGGCATGAAGACACCCCCCTCCCAGGATTAACCCACACAAGGCAGCTGGGCCAGACAACATACCTGCTTCTGAAGGAGTCCACAGAAGAGCTCAACAATGTCCTCACCGACGTCTTCCACACGTTCCTGAGCCCAGCTGTTGCCCCCACGGGTTTTATAGTAGCAGTCCGCCCATCCATCCATCCACAATGACTACCGGCCCCTAGTCCTGACCTCCATCATTATGAAGAGCTTTGAGGGGCTGGTCATGCAGTACACAAAGTCCAATCCCCCTCTACCCCACCCCACCCCACAACCAACCACAACCCATTTCAGTTCACATGCAGGACAAACAGGTCCACAGAGGACGCCATCTCAACTGATCTGGATTTATACCATTTATATTCTTTTATAGTTGATGTTTTACTCCACGTATTTATTTTTATTCTAGTTTTGTCTGTTTTTTTAAAGCAGTTTAGAGTCATGTGTTTAGTGTGAGTTAGCTAGTATTATTATTATTATTATTATTATTATTATTATTATTATTACAACCATTATTTAACCAGGAAAAGGCTCCTTGAGATTAAAAATCTCTTTTTCCACAGTGTCCTGGCCAAGACAGCAGTAGCAGCAGAAGTTACACAAAACAGAAATCACAGCCATACCTCCACACTAAAAATATAAATAAAATACAATCAAAATTTGAACTAAATGGCTCCGTAGCATCCAGATTTACCCTTTTCTCATTCATTTAAAATGACTTTGAATGTTTTAAAACAGACCAATTCTTTTAGTTTTATCTCCTTCTGTAGATTGTTCCAGAAAGTGGGAGCAGAACATTTAAAAGCTTTCTATCCCTGTTCAGTTGTGACTTTTAGAACTCGTAAAGATAACAGATCCAGGGACCGGAGACTGTAATGATTGAAGTCTTTGCAACAGATGTAGACCAGCGAATATGATCGAAGCAGAAATAAAATACATTTATAGATAAAAGAGTACCAGTGTTACTATGGATTATTAAGATTAGTTATTATGAAACCCATTTTTTGGAAAATGAAAAATAAAAAAACAAAAGAAAGGAAAAGAAAATACAGTGAACCCAATCAGTGGTGGGGGTCAGCGACACCTCCAGGCCTTTGTACACTTAATGAGCCATTATGTAGGTCATTATCTGGACGATGGTGAAACTTGCGTGGCACAGATGTTCGGACTGCATTAGTAGGAGATGGGTGGTGGTGTAGACCCCCCTGTTGAGAGAAGGCCGTTCTATTTGCACACAGATGGGTTCTTTCAGTCCTCTCCCAAACCATCCGTCTTCCTTCTCCAGGATGTGGACGTTCTCATTCTCCAGCGTGTGTCCTTTGTTCTTGAGGTGAAGGTAAATGTTGGACCGTGCGTTTGTGGAACAGCTGTTTAGTTTCTCCTATAACAGATCGCTACATTCAACTGCATAAACCACATGGATCAGCTTCGTGTATTCCTGTGTTTTGTCCTTTGGGTGGTCCAGTCTCTGACAGTGTTCCTGGGCTTGAAATGCACAGGGATGTTGTGTTTGGAGAAAATCCTTTGAATCCTCTCAATATTGACAGGATCAGTAACCGGCTCCTGCACCAACATTCTGAGACCTGAAGAAGCCTCTTGGATGAGAGGGGACACACTTTCAGACCAAGAACCAAGTCCAGTTACTTCAGATTCAACCTTTCAAGGAGCTGAATTTGCATTTCAACAGGTTTGACTCTGTTCCCACTCCGGCCCCCACCCATTCATGTCCCTCCTCACACCAATCCAGAATGGTAGCCCCCCCCACCCCGCTGCGACCGTCAACACTTCAGCTCCACTCACCCCTCCAGAACGATCTCCACTCACCCCTCCAGAACAATCTCCACTCACCCCTCCAGAACGATGCCTCCCCCCTGCTGATACCACCATCACCTCTGCCCCTCACACACCTATCTACACGCCCCACAGGGGAGTTTCCCACCCCCCTCGTCTCCTCACTATGATGTGTTAAGGAGGCGATGCGATATGATTCACACCCAAATCAGAGCGATGAAGCACATTCTGATTCAACACATTCATTCTGGTAAAAAAATATGCAGTACAATTCAATGAGTTTGATTATTTATTTGTCAAACAAGACCATGACTTTTCACCAAGTGGCTTTTGTGTAATTTCAGAACACATGCCTCACATACAGTCAGTGAAAAAGTTAGGACTTTGTTTCCAAAGTTGTTTATCTGCATGTTTCTAACACTCAACTTCCTGCTCCTTTGCAAAATCCATTTGTAATGTAATGTATTTGAAATGCAGGTAAAACAGAAAAAGGTTCTGTCAGTTGGGTTTGACCAGTAGTTGTTGGAGTTTTGTTTGTGGTTTGGTTTCAGTAAAGGATAGTGGATAGTTCTTTAATTATTTCTGCCAGATGTTCATTCATCCATTTTCTAAACTGGTTACTCATTGTGAGGAGCTTTTCCTGGTTATCAGTGGTCAAAGATGTCACGGTATCAGAAAATCACCTTGAAAAGACATTAGTTTAGGTGCATTAGCATTTTTCAGTTTGAAGCAGTCAGAGTCTAAATAAAACTTAAAAAGAAGGAGAAAGTCAAATTTAATGACCATATTAATAATCATCAGGAAATTACCTGAGGTTTGTTAGTAAAATAAACGTATATCCATAAGTTTTTTCAGTGTGGCAATTTCACATTCCTTGTGTCAGTGTGGCATATATGTGTGTGTATATATATATATATATATATATATATATATATATATATATATATATATATATATATATATATATATATATATATATATATATATACAATGTTTATTTAGAGATCGGAGAATTACTACTCACAGACGATTTAATTTAGAGTAGTCAATCACTGAAATTGTGATTTACAAAATCCACAGGTTTTCTTCTTACCTTGTTGTTAGTCCGGCCTTAGAATTGTCTGGAGCAGATCTCTGCTGATCCTCCTGGACACAGTCCTCTGTTAGTGAGTTCTTTTGTTGGAAACTCCAAGGATGAGTCAGGATTCACCTCGCTCTCATTGTTTTTATATAAATTTAATTTGATTTGATCTGATCATAAATAGGCATAACTCAGAACTGAAGATCCACCCGGAAAGAAAATGGATCCGTGCATCACTTTTCTTGTCCTTGTAAGCTGATCCCCAAACTATGGGCTGGTCCTGTGGGCTATGTGGGTTCGGTCAACGAAAAATGGGCTGGTGTTTTCTGACTCTAAGTCAAGCAGATCTCAGCTCTATGTAACCCTGTGATGACAGTGTGTCTACATCTGATCTCCTGTGTTCAAGATCAGATCAGATCAGATACTTTATCTGCTCTGAAGTGAGGAGTTCAATGCTGAGGCCCAGTTATAACAAAAGTTGAGTTATAACTAAATTAAGCAGAAATCAAGTCTTTCTGGTTAAATTGTTTTCCCTGAGAGCTGAGGAAAAGCAGCTGGATCTTCCCTAAATCTGCTCCCTTTGCATTCCAAACATTTTCCATGGTCATGACACAGAGGGAGTTTGTGCTTTGCATTATCTTCTTCTGTACTTTTAATGCAGTTTTTTTGGTGGGATGGGTCTTGTGGCGGCGCGTGTTGCAGCGGCTGAAGACCCTAATCTTTGAATGGAATTTCGTTTGATGTACTCTGTACTGTCAAATGACAATAAAGGCAACCTTCTGACCTTCTGAACTGATCAGAACTGATCAGAACTGAAGGACAGAAGGCCTCTGTCTGTCTCTGATCCTCACACACAAACTTTTCCAAGGACTCACATAAACACACATGCATGTTCCCCCCTCCCCCCTCCCATCCTGTCTGCCCTCGTACTCTTTCTTTCCTCCTGTCCCCCACACTCCTACCAAATCCACTGAAAAAGTTCCACCACGTGACCACGTGTACTGTTTGTACATATGTAATATTTGACTGCACCAGCTTTGGTTTGGATTACAGGAGACATTCACTGTCACATCTTTTTTACCACATAATGCTTATGTAGTGTCACAATAACGTTCATGATATTTGTTCCATCCACAGTTGCATTAATTTTGGATTAATGATGGAGAGTCGGACCACTGCATCAAGTCTTCATCACATCCCAAATTAGAGTCTGGACTTTATGGAGGCAAATCCATGTGTGAAAAATGATGTCTCATTCTCCCTGAACCATTCTGTCACAAGCCTGATGATCCTGATCAGTCCAGTCATTGTCCAATCTGTAGGACATTAAAGATATGCATCTGCAGATTTCACACAGTTTATGAGTTCAGTCAAAGTATATGGAAGCCATGTTGTTGACAGTCTATGATCCAACAGCAGAAGGATGAGGAGAACTCCAACCTTCACACAAACATAGAGTCATCCTCCCAGTGCTGTGTGGAGGACACATGTCAACATTCAACTCCAGATTGGAATCTGTGCTACACACAATATTTCACACTCCTTCATCACCTTAACCTGTTGGAAAACAGTCAGACAATGCAAGAAACTAAACATAAGCAAGTCTATGTTTTAATCAGACTGAAGAAACACCCAGTGATGCACATGATAACACATCAAATCAAGACAAAGTCACATTTCACTGATAACAACTTTTAGGTTTCTCTACAAATCCACCTTTGTTTTCTTTCTACATTAAAACAAAGAAAAAGAAGAGGTGGTCACGGAAATGTAACAGAATAAACACATCTGTTCAGGACCAGATTAAGCAGACAGACTAAATGAACTATTTGATGGTTTCTCCTTAACAGATGTGTTTCCTGTATGAGACCAGAACAGAACAGATAATAACACAGATATTGAAAGATGCTGAAAAATGTCAGGTTCTCTCCAGTGTTGGCAGATTCTTTAAATAGTTACACAATCACAAAACACAGCAAAAACTTATTTAGTTTGATCATTGAAAGTAAAGTAAAACCAATTCAATGTATTATTATTATTATTATTATTATTATTATTATTATTATTATTATTATTATTATTATTATTATTATTATTATTAGGGCCTGAGTGCTGAGAACTGGCTGCAAAGGCCCTACTGCCCTCAAGGAAACACTTCCGGAGCCTGAGGTGCAAAACTGCCAGATTTTAAAATAGTTTCTATTCAACGGCCATAAGAAGCTCAACAAAAGTTGAGGGGATGAAGTGCAATAGAGAATGTGCAATAATAGCTGCAATAGTGACCCCTCCATAGTGCAATATTTTTACCTTTACTAACCTATTTATTTTAGTGCAGTTTTTAATATTTTATCATATACATGGGTTGTTTTTAGTTGGTGTTTTTAAAATCTTTTCTTTGTTTTGTTTCATGCTGTGCATTTTTCAGTTTCGTTCTATAACAGCATCTGGAATGTTTTTAGTGAATGACAATTAATAAATCTGACTTTCACTGGAGGAGAACTCAACTCATCCAATCAAAGTCATATATGACTTCTATCAGTGATCAATAGGAACTAGACTGATATCTGGAACCATTTACATTTTAGAAACCATCAGAAATATGGACCATTAGAAGGAAAGGAACATTTAGAATATTTAAAAAATCTACATTTTTCAAAACTGTGAATAAACTTTGTAAACATTGTCCCAAGGAAGATAAAGATCAAATTTTAATGAATTCAACCAATAGTTTCAGGGAAGAAGATGTTTGAAGAAATCACTAACGGAGACGACGCCTTCACAGTAACTCATCTATCAGCATTTTTACAAAGTGAGAGGATTATGGCTTTAGGCTGAAAATGACCATTACTTTCAAGGACCGTATTTACAGAATAAAGACATGATGTTTGGAGAAAAGTCATAAAGAGGTGGAAATATCTGGGGAACGTCATTCAATTCATCTTTTGGGCTGAAAGTTGGAAAGAATTTTGACTCTTTACTCATACAATTCTATTTTGTTCCTAATATTCTAACTTTATCCTTTGTACATTTGCATCCATAAACACCTGTTTATTGGTGGAATTACAGTATTTTAGTCGTAAAGGTTTGTGAGTGTTATTTCCATCTGTTTCTAGATACTTCAGCATCTTTCAGCGGTAAAATGTTTACATTCATTCATTCATGTCCAGAGTAGTAATAGTGGATTTACTGAAACACTGAAATAGTGTCATTTGGCTTTGTTTTCTTTTCATTTTTTCAACACTATCTTTCACTGTCTAGTGTTAGACCAGTCGTTCCCGCCGTACAGTTTGACTGCTTCCTTAGTTGTAAACATCAGGTAATGTTACGCTTGACGGAAGCCCCACATGGTCTAAATGTGTCCGCTTTGTAACACGGAGAAGTGGAATTTATGAACGGTAAAGTGAAAGTTATGCCACAAAACCGTGCTGATACGTATCTTTGCGCATTTTCAGTGGTTATACGGAAATTTGGGACCTTTCGTAGTGGGTATACGGTGTATACCTGCGTATCACGTAGACTACACCACTGATGCCCAGGACATTCATCCATTTCCTTCATCTGCTGTTTATTTGACTGTTGTTTGTTTTCAGATCCAACTCATTCTGTAAAGCCCTGTGAGGAAACCTTGTTGTGATATAGAGTTCTACAAATAAAACTGAATTGAACAAAATAAAAGAAATGAAAATGAAATGAAAATACACCCCATTACTTAAAAACATTTTAAAAAATACTGCTTCTTTCACAAACTATTTAAATACAATCGCCCAACTTGCTGCAAAAACTTCTTTTCCTTAATTCAAATGTGTAACCCCTGTCTTGTCCCCCCAGTAACAAGTCCACAAGCACTCCAATGTCCAAAAGGATTTGGACAAAACTTTCCCTTTAATTTCACATTTTCAGTTTTATTTTACATTTTGTTTTGTTAATTCTGCATTTGACACATTGTATTAGTTATAATATTTTGCTTATATTCAAATTAATTGGAATACATCTAAATCCCTTTCATTCAGTAAACACATTAATTCATCATTTGGTGTCCACCGTCCACTGAAGCGACACACTCCACACTCTGAATCCAGGCAGCCTGCAATGATTTTTGAAGTCCGCCAGATGTCACCATTAAGCCACACACCACACAGTGTCCACACAATTAGGGGAATGTGTCACACACCTCATGAGGCATCATTTGACAATTCACCTGCCAATACAAAACCTCATCATCACATTGCTATTCAAATGGGCATACAGTTTCAACTAAATAACCTAAAGAAACTTATAAACATATTTTGATACGTATATATCAGTACTCTGATATGGCAGGGATAATAATTAACTCAAATTATGTTTTTGTGGTAATAAATAAATAAATAAATAAATAAACCTGGTAACAGATCAAATTAAAAAAATGTTTTTTTTTTGTTTTTTTTTCTGAAGCAATTGGCTAAAATGCCCCATTTCCAACAAGACTTCACATAAAATACAATTAAATATGTTAACTAATATGTATTCCTATAACACCAGTTATTGTCGGAGCAAAAATGTGTCATAATTAAAATTTCATTCGGGGCAAAAGAAAGTAACAGATCACATTACCCACTGAGTAACAGATCAAAACAGACTACAGCAGTGATGTTCAACCTTGGGGTTGGGACCCCATGTGGGGTCACCTGGAATTCAAATGAGATCGCCTGAAATTTCTAGTAATTGACAAAAATAAAATAAAAACTTCCTAATATAAATCTGTGTTGAGTTGAAAGAGCCAATCCCAATCCATATCAGACAAACTGCGGTTGTGAAACTGCAGCACTGTGGTTCTGTTTCTGTCAAATGTTCATTGTGGTCAGTTTCAGATGCTGCAGCTCTTTCATAATTCATAGTTTCAGTTCTTGTTTCTTCAGTATTAATTGTCCTCCTTGTAAATCACAGCTGGACTGACTGTACATATCCTGACCAAGGAAAATCCAATTCTCCCTTTGTGCAGTAATCTACACCTGGATTTACTGCCTCTGTCCACAATAACATACATTATATAGAATAAATGTCCTCTAACATTAACCTGGATTTGAATCAGAGGATAGAAAACTATTACAGGATCAAAAACAGATTAATTTTAGCAAAAAAAAAAAAAAAAAGTCTGTTTTGAATGTCTGGGGTGGACAGAAATCTGTGATGTTAAAATGGGGTCAGAAGTAAAAAAAAAAAAAAGGCTGGAACCACTGAACTATAGTCTCAAAAGTACAGAGTATTTTGTTGGAAGAAAAAAAAAAACAGATAAATTTTCAATTCCAACTTTATTTTATACAACATAGCTAATACAAGAAAAAGGTCCAATTGAGTGCCTTAATGTTCTTCTTTTCTCATTGCTAACAAAAGATGACAGTTTGTGCATTCTGCTGGAACTTCAGTCTCACTGCTCATCTCCTCAGGAGGGAACTCAAACACTCAGTCGATCAGATAAAGTCAGACACAGAAGCCTCCACCCAATTCTCTACCTCATTTGGTAGGAGTGTGAGGAAGCCACCACTCTGCATGGCAGCAGAAGAAAACCACTACTTCCTATAGGTACCTATAGGCCATGAAATCACATAGGTATTCTAGTGAGGACATTTTGAAGGAAACTGGATTAAAAAAATTCTAGATAATTCACTGGAACCAAAATTTCTGTTGGACATGCGTCCAATGTTTGTTCCATATAACTAATAAATTCTAAAAAGGGAATAAATTTGAATAATTCTGACCCACCCTGTTCTTCATCAATACATAAGTTGATGTTAATTCATATTTGTGTACACTTGGTAAGCTTCAGTGTTATGGAACCATGTGATCAGGATGGATTATTAGAATATTTAGTGCAAGTAAGAGAGTTGTAGGTAATGGATCAAAGAAAAAGACATAGAAAGTTCACATAGTTATCTATAATTTACAAACATTTTTGGAAAAGGTACCTTAAAGTAGGTATAAATATCTTTACTTTCTCTAATTTTTATTATCCAGTTCCAAGTAAAACCATCAAAAAAACAAAAAACACTAATTTCGTGGTAAAAGATCAAACGCCTAAAATCTCCAAGTCCCAAACTTTATATGCAATAAAAATGCAATTTTGGAAAAAGTAGTATAAAAATCTCACCACAGTATGTTGGATACACATAATAAAAAGTAATATTTGGAAAAAAGAAAGGCGGTCTGCAATACTTTGCTTTCTGTCATTTTATAACTGTGGCGGTGTTGCCTTTCTTGAACTTAAACTGCACAGAACTATTGTGGAAAATTGTTACAGGAGGAGCTGGTTTCATTTGTGAACAATGAACAGGTGAGAACCCCAACCAGCAACAGAATCACAACAAGTGACTGATTAAATGTCCACAAAGTCAATAAGTAGCAGTATGTTCAGTTTGTGTCCTTTGTGGAAAGTTTTGCCACATTCTTCTTTAGGACATTGTGAACCTGTGATCAAAGAACTGTCACAAAATCTGCACTGGTAAGGTTTCTGTCCAGTATGAGTCTGTTGGTGACACTTGTAAAAGTTGGACGACCAGAGGATCTCGGTGCACTTATCACATGGGTACATCAACTTCTTGTGGTGAACGTGACAGTGAGAACATCATCCAGACAAGGCTCAGACAAGGTGAGGAGAGCTGGCTCAGTGGGGGGCACAGAGCTAGTCTCCCTGGTGTCAGTAGCAGAGAGAAGGACCCTGGAGAAGATAGTGTCCATCCTGGACAACCCCCAGCATCCTCTGCACAGGACTGGGATCAGACAGAGGAGTGTGTTCAGCTCCAGGCTGCTGTCTCTGACCTGCTCCACTAACAGGCTCAGGAACTCTGTCATCCCCCTGGACATCAGACTGGACAACTGATCACTGAGTGGTCAGGGGGGGTCTGGGTCTCTGTCAGGACCACATTAGGACTGATACGAAGACATGGGAAAACACAGAGGTCAAACATGCGGCCCAAATCCAGTCCTCAAAAGGGTCCAGTCCGGCCCGCAGGATGAATCTGTGAAATGCAAAAATTACACTGAAGATATCAACAATCCTTTTAGTTCAGGTTCCACATTCAGAACAATTCAATCCCCAGTGGGCAGGACCAGTAAAATACCATCATAATAACATAGAAATAATGACAACTCCACATTTTTCTCTTTGTAAATGAAAATACTTTCAAGTATTTACATTAAAACAAAGCATAATTTTGCAAAAAATGTGAATAACCTGAAATGTCTTAACAGAAGTACAATTTTAATAATATTCTGCCTGTTATTAAATGTTTTGTGTGTTTGTAGATCCACTGTGATCTGTAAGTTCTAATGTACATGTGTAAATGATAAACTGAGGCAGAATATTGTTAAAATTACACTTATTTCTCAGTTTGTTCATGTTATTCACATCTTTTGAAAGGATAGTTTGTAGATGTAAATCTTTTCATAATGTAAATTAACTTTTTTTTCTGCCCTAAAACAGAGAAAAGTTTGGAGTTGATATTATTTATATATCAACCCTTTCATGCATAGTGGTCACTACAGTGGACAGTTATTCTACAGCTGTTCTCTTGTATATTCATGGGTTTTGTTGTTTTAGTTCCATATCAGCCAACACAGTAGACACTTATGCATATGTAACTTTGCTGTTCTTGATAAACCTGATCTGCAGTAACATGTTTGAGTGTAAATCAATTGTTAATAGACTGTAATTATCATTTTTTCTTTAACAAAATGGGTTTTTTGTATATTATCTCCATGAAGTGAGTAATAACTAACATTAGAGTAGGTTTAAATATGAGAAAACATCAGATTAGCAGCATTAAAAGTGTTTATATTTCATAGTTTTCATACAGATCAGTAAATACGTTTCTGTGCTTCAAAAATTAAACGCATCGTATCCATTTGAGTGGACATTTTTGCAGCTCCATGAAAAATAGGTTCATAAAAAAATGTCAATTGCATTTTTTTTTTCATGCCTAAAGAGGAATAAAAACAAAGGGGAAAAAATCATGATTAAGGTTCTCATAATTCATGCATGAAAGGGTTAATATATTATTGATCCATAATGCACATGTAGAAATGATAAGTTGAGGCAGAATATTGTTAAAATTGCACTTATTTTTCTTAAGAAATTTCAGTTTTTTCAGGTTATTCACATCTTTTTTGTTTGGATAGTTTATAAAAGTAAGTATTTTCATAATTTAATGGGTTTTTTGCACTAAAACAAAGACAAAAAGTTGGAGTTGTCATTATCTACATATTATTATTTTACTGGTTTGGCCCACTTCAGATCAAATTTAGCTGAATGTGGAACTGAACTAAAATGAGTTTAACACCCCTGTTGTAAAACACCAAAGCACCTTCTGTAGTTGGACTACACCTACTTTTCAGACCACCGTAGATCACTTCAATCACTGTTCCACTTCCTATCACTGCCCTGAAATGTGTAAACACAATGAGAAGTCTTTCTGACTGTCCTTCGAAGAGAGCAGACATGTTTTCTGAGCTGTCCTGCTGTTTCTTCCTCCCCCACTCTGCTTCCTACTGATTTGCCCTTGCATTTGTCTCGTCTGACTTACTTTAACTTTTGGATCCCCTGCTAGCTGAGCTCTCGAACAGCAAATATGGAACTGATCAACTGGTCACTCAGCGCAATTGACAAGATTTTTTCACCCAGGAAGATGGGGCCCGCCTGCCCTGACGGAACTTTCGCAGCCGGATACACCATTGACGCTTGGGACAAGTGGAGGGTGGTGTGTCTGTCAGTTCTGTTGGTGGAGGATATCGAAGACTTCTACTTATTTGGATTTATGATAGCGGGACACCTTCTAATTGGTCTTGGAGTTGCCCCAGTCTATCGCAAAATTGGAAAGACAGCAAAACGCAAAGAGTCGCTGCTGTCGGTGGAAATTAAGGAGCACTTTGGAGCGGTGAGTGACAAAGTTAAGGAATTACAACGGGTGGTGACGCAGTCGGGGGATAGTGTGTGAGACCTGGCCAGACAAGCTGCGGACTCGCATAAGAAGTTGGATTACATCGCTGGTCAGACGGTGGAGGGGCTTCGGCAAACAGCGGGACTGAGAGGAAAAATGGATGAACTGTGTAGAGACGTGACTGCTCTGAAGAGAGGAGTAATGCTGAGGCCAGGTTAGAACAAAAATGTGAGTTAAAACTAAATTAAGCAGATATCAAGTTTTCCCTGGTCAAATTGTTTCTCCTGAGAGCTGAGGAAAAGCAGCTGGATTTTTCTCTAATCCAGGGGTGTCAGTCATTTTCTTTCAGGGGCCATATTCAGCCCAATTTGATCTGCAGTGGGCCAGACCAATACAATAATAGCATAATAACCTATAAACAATGGTAACTCCAAAATTTTTAGTGCAAAAAATAACATTAAATGATGAAACTATCTCTATCCAAAAAAAAAAAGATGTGAAAACCCTGAAAAAGATGAAATTTCAGAAGAAAAATAAGTACAATTTTATCAATATTCTGCCTCAACCTATGATTTCTACATGTGCATTACAGATCAGATCTACCAAGACACAAAACAGGCAGAATAATGTTAAAATTGCACTTATGTTTCTTTGGACATTTCAGGTTGTTCATATTTGTTCAGGTTATTGACATTTTCTTGTTAAAGGATATCAGAATTTAATGTTCTTTGCAATAAATCAAAGAGAAAAAAATTGGTGTTGCCATTATTTACAGGCATGATGCCATTTTTTTTTTTTCACATTAAACCAAGAAGAAAATTTGGACTAATTATTTCTAGGTTACAATGCTGTTATTTTTGAGTTTGATGCCCTTGACTGTTAATATCTTCAGGGTAATTTTTGCATTTTGCACTTTGTAAATTCATCTTGCGGGCCAGATTGGAACCTTTGGCGGGCCAGTTTTGGCCCCCGGGCCACATGTTTGACACCTGTGCTCTAATCTACTCCCCCTGCAGCCAAAACATTTCCATGATCAAGACACAGTAGGGAGTGAACTGATAAGGACTGACAACAACTGAAGGACAGATGGACCCATTGTGTCTCTTATTTTGCACACAATCTTCCAAGGACACACACAACACACATACATTCTCCCCCTCCCCACTCCAACCTGTCTGCCCTCAAACTGTTTTTTCACCCTGTCCCCAAAATCCTACCAAATCCATTGAAAATGTTCCAACATGTGTCCATGTGTGATGTCTTATGTTTGTGTTTGCGTTATCCTCTGTTCTTCACTGCAAATTTCAAAGAAAAGGGTTCTGTGGCGGCCCGACTGAAGTTGCAGTGGCTCAATGTCCCTAATCATTTATATTAATTTTGTTTAATATACTCCGTGCTGTCAAATGACAGTAAAGGCCATTAGGATTCTGAAGCTCTTTTAGAGGGAGTTTTTTAGCAAGAGTATTTTAAAGCATATATACTAACTTTAATGTCAACCTGGTTACGAACCCACTGTTTTGTGTTTTGTTTTGTGTGGGTCTGTCTGTTTTTTGTAATGTGCTGTATGCAAAGCTGCTGAACACTTAAATTTCCCTCTATCTATCTATCTATCTATCTATCTATCTATCTATCTATCTATCTATCTATCTATCTATCTATCTATCTATCTATCTATCTATCTATCTATCTATCTATCTATCTATCTCTGAAAGCCTTCCCACACCAGTCACAGTGTTATGGTTTTTCTCCTCTGTGGGTGCATAGGTGTGCCTTACATCTGGACCCTATGGAGCCAGATCTGGAGGTTTTTAAGTTTGATGTTCTTGTCAGAAGAAGTCAGTGCTGCTGGTTCAGACACTGGGTTTCTTGTTGTCATCTGATGCTGAGGTACTGTTTGGTCCAGACGATGATTCACATCTGTGTTGATGGTAGGAGAGAGCAGAGTGTGACAAGAATCTTTGTTCACAGTGGTAACACTCAAACTGTTTCGGTGTGGTTCTGTGGATGCGTAGGTGTGCCTTAAGCCCATTTATATGGGTGTAAGTTTTCCCACACTGGTCACAGTGATATGGCCTTTCTCCACTATGGATGCGTAGGTGTTCCTTAAGGTGACTCAACTGGGTGAAAGTTTTCCCACACTGTTCACAGTGATATGGTCTTTGTCCACTGTGCATGCGTATGTGTGCATTAAGGCTACTCATGTGGGTGAAAGTTTTCCCACACTGTTCACAGTGATATGGTCTTTGTCCATTGTGGACACGTAGGTGTTCCTTAAGGTGACTCAACTGGGTGAAAGTTTTCCCACACTGTTCACAGTGATATGGTCTTTGTCCACTGTGGATGCGTATGTGTGCATTAAGGCTACTCATGTGGGTGAAAGTTTTCCCACACTGCTCACACTCATATGGTCTTTCTCCACTGTGGATACGTAAATGTGACTTAAGATTACTCAAATCAGTGAAAGTCTTCCCACACTGTTCACATGCATATGTTTTTTCTCCACTGTGGATGCGTAGATGTATCTTAAGTTTACTCATCTGGGTGAAAGTCTTCCCACACTGTTCACAGTCATATGGTCTTTTTCCACTGTGGATGCGTAGGTGTGACTTAAAATTACTCATATCGGTGAAAGTCTTCCCACAATGGTCACAGTTATATGGTCTTTCTCCACTGTGAGCGCGTAGGTGTCTTGTAAGGCTACTCATCTGAGTGAAAGTCTTCCCACACTGGTCACACTCATATGGTCTTTGTCCACTGTGGCTGCGTAGGTGTGTCTTAAAATGATGCATGTGGGTGTAAGTCTTCCCACACTGGTCACAAGTGAGTTTTCCTTCCATATTTGCTGGAATCAGGTGATCTTCTCCTCATACAACTTTGAGGTTTCACTTAAAATCCACCTTCGGCTTCTTTCTACATCAAAACAAAGAGAACGAAGAAGAGTTGGTCACTGAAATGCAATGGAATGGAACAGAACACACATCTCTTCAGGACCAGATTAAGCATATAGACAAAATTAACTTGTTAGGTCATCGACAGGACATTTTCAAAACAACCAATATTTGATGGGTTCTCCTTAAGAGATGTGTTTCCTGTATGAGACCAGAAAAAGCAAATAATAACAGAGAAATTGATGATGAAAAATGTCAGGTTCTCTCCAGTGTTGGCAGATTCTTTAAATAGTTACAGAATCACAAAACTCTGCAAAAACTTGTTTCGTTTGGTCATTGAAAGTAAAGTCAGACCAATTCAATGTATTATTAGGGCCCAAGGCCTGAGAATTGGCTGCAAAGGCCCTATTGTCTGTCAAATATTTTCTGTTATCATTATTGTTATTATTATTCCGTTGATGACTAGTGTGACATCACAAATCCCTTTGGTGCCCAAACCCTTGCTGCTAATGTAAACAGCAGTGGTTGGAGTCCAGGAACTGGTCGCCTTTTTCACACACACATCCTACTTTGCTGACTTCCCAAAGTCGGCTGAAAGAGATCTGATCTGTCAGAACTCAAATAGAGTTCTAAGAGTTAAAGGAGCTGTATGGAAGAATTCTGTTCCAAGGAATCAGAAAAGGGCCCTGAATTCACCAAAAATGAAGGAATCATGTTTGTTTTAAATATTGAGAATGTTCACATTTGAAAACCTGAGTGTCAGCCCACAACTAATGTTTCTGTTGTCAGGTTGTGTTTTGGTCTGATGCTCCGCCCATCACCTATCTCCCAATCACAAAGTCAGTAGTGTTTGTTCATCCAGGTTCCCAGTTCCCACTGAGCTGCAGCTAGGAACATTTCTGATCCCAAATGTCTGATTGTCGGATTTTTTATGGATTGTAAGTACTCTTTTATCTATCTATCTATTTATTTATTTTGTATTCTATGCATTGTCTTTTTTATCCTCTGATGTACAGTGTCCTTGGGTGTCGTGAAAGGCGCTTATAAATCACATTTATTATTATTATTATTATTCGATTTATAAGAGTTAGTTTAATGCCAGGTCTGACAGGGAAAGTTCAGGTGTCAATGAAAAAGAGGAGCTACAAGGCTGAGGTGAGAGTGAGTAGCTAGCAAACATAAGGGTTTTAGCAATAAAGCTAACATTACTGTACCCGGGTAGTGTTAGCATTTAATTAGCTATGTTAAAATAAGTACCATATGGTTGGTTGATAACGTAACTGACAACATGCACACATCATTTTGCTTTAAAGTTACATATAGACAGGTAATGTTATATAAGCTAATGTTTAGCGCTAGTACTAGCTAGCTAAAGTTAGCTACTAACGCGAACCAGGAGCAGGTATTTTCAGACCCTGGTCGTTTGGAGCATGAGACGGTTCACACCTGGCCTGGAGGTTTCGAACCCTGGGATAAAGATGTTTCGGACCAGACTTGGTGCACTCATATACACGTAAGTACAAGAAAATATGTAGATGTGTGGATTTTTTAGGGCTGATGCCGATTTTCTTTTTCATCAGCCTTAGCTGATGACCGATACAGGCTGATGATTTTCTTGAGATGATATTGCTTTTGCTCCCTCAATTTACATAATAAAAATAAATAAAATAATGATAATAAATGTTACAAGTCTCAGTTTTAAAAAAAGAAACATTATTGAACTTAAAACAACATTTAACAAATAGTAAAAAGAGGAAGAAAGGTGAAGTAGAACAAGTAATGTTGCATATAGTAGCATTTAACAGCTTCATCTTTGTTGAACTTTATCAAACACACATTCAAATAAAAAGCAGAACTAAAAGAGTTCAGTGCTCTTAATTCTTCAAGTAATTTATTTGAAAATAAATATTCAACCATAATTAAAATTCTTACAGTATTGCACACAGTAGCAACTAGCAAGCGGCATAATATAGTGCACAGAGTCCTGTACTGAATTTTAAAGGAACCATTTCCCACTGAGTCATTTAATGCTTAGGCCCGAGTTTTAGTGCACTTCCATAATCTCTTGTAGTGCCAATGGCCTTCCTAAGATAAGGAAAGAGTCAACAGCAATACAAAACCAAAACCAACTGAAAATGAACTGTGCATAATACGTGCATTGCCCATCTTCCAATACTTTTGACCTGGTTCTTAATATTCCCAGTTTAGGAGCTGTGGGTTATAATGGAGGAAACGCAGACGCTCTGCATTTTCCCCTGTCAGCCTGTACTTCTGCAGGAGAAGCCATTTATTTCACTAATAACACACTTGATCTGGAGCTGTGGGGGTGGGGGTGGGCGACAGCGGTCCATGATTGTGATGACGTAGCAACCAGCAAGGGCTGGGCCATAAAATGATATATATCGCGAGATAACTTTTCCTTGATAGAAATATGAGACATGCTCGATACAATTTCAAAAGAATTCATTGGTCTATGTTTAGACAGACAGAAGAACAGCCAATCATAATTAAGCAGCACCGCACCGAACCAATCACACTAGAGCCACGTCAAGTTAGGTCGACGCCCACAGCACAGGTGTAAGAGCAGCTGCAGCACACACACTAATGTTTGGGCTGAAGAGGGAGTTAATGAGTGTTCCCTCCCCAGCCAGCATGTCCATGTGGGCCCCAGAAGGGTTCCATTTGGGCTGCATAGAAGGGTCCCATGTGGGTTTGTCCACAGTTTCCATGGTGACCCCACATGTGTTTGACCACAGCAGAATCAGAATCAGAGATCTGAATCTCTTTATTGTCATTGTAGCAAGTACAACAAAACTGAGGTAAAGCTCTAAGGTTCAGTGCAAGAATTTACAGACAGACAACAAATATAAGTAAAAAAACAACAAATATCAGTAAAACAACAACAAATATCAGAAAAAGGCACAGTTATTTATATTAAAAAAATAAAAACTATTGCAAACTAAGATATTTGTAAAACATAGAATTTAACCCTTTCATGCAATTATGAGAACCTTGGTCACAATATTTGTTTTTATTGCTCTTTAGGCATGAAAAAACACATGCGACTTAGGTTTTTTTTTTTTAAGGAGTTACAAAACTGTCCACTCAGCCGGACCCCATGCATTTAATTTTTCAAGCAAAGAAACATGTATTTAAAACCTTATGTCAGAACGTGATATGGAAAAGTATGCAATAAAAATATTTTTAATGTTGCTAATCAAACGTTTTCCCACATTTTAACAAACTCTAATACTAGTTATTATTCATTTCATGGAGATAATATGCAAAAAAAAATTTTTTGTTTGTTGATTTACACTAAAACATGTCACTGCAGATCAGGTTTATCAAGAACAGCATAGTTACAGTAACGGTATGAAATGCACTGCATGGGATGATGCATGAGTGTCCACTGTGTTGGCTGATATGGAACTAAAACAATAAAACCCATGAATATACAAGAGAACAGCTGGAGAATAGCTGTCCACTGTGCTGACCTCTGTGCATGAAAGGGTTAAGTAGTGCAAATAACATGAAAGATAAATATTGTGGGATAAATAGTGTGAAGAATAAATAATATGACATATTCAGATCTCTGATTCTGCTCTGGTCAAACACATGTGGTCACCATGGAAACTGTGGACAAACCCACATGGGACCCTTCTATGCAGCCCAAATGGAACCCTTCTGGGGCCCACATGGACATGCTGGCTGGGGAGGGACTAAATTTGACTGAGAACTGGGGCGACTGAAAAGTAGGGTGGAACCATTTTGGGTCAGGGCTTTCAATACAATACAGAGATACATGCAGAATACGTGAAGAACGCAAAGACTCACCACGCTAAGGTTGGCAAGAGATTCACTGATTCACACTTTGTGTCTCAATAATCATTGAGACACAAATGACAGCTGTATGCAGCTTTGGTAACACACAGAGGAAACTACAACCCTGTTTACATCCAAACAAACGGTCCTTAACGATCAGTAGACGTCATTACCACAAATGTGGAGCCAGTTAGTGAGCGAAGTTTTAGGGACCGTCTGCAAAGTGCAAACTGGAAAATTTCTACATATTTAAAATTCAGTCATTTTGCTTCTACTCAGTGAAATGGCACCAGATTTATCTGACACACCCATGAACCCCTTCTGCACACACTACAGCACTGAGACTGGACAGATATCAAACACAGATTAGACTGAGTATAATATGAGCTACATCTGTGTTTAAATGGAACTATATAGTCTGTCAGCAAATTCTGTATTGTTGGCTTGTTAACCCTTGTGCCTCCCTCAAAAAAAATACCTCTGCTCACCCTTATGGACAAAAACGTGGACGCACGAAAAACCACCATAAAAATAATCATACGTCAAGGTTTATTTTTGGTTAGAAGGTTAGAAGAAATGGGCATTTCTGACTTTGCATCAGTACCTGACACAATGGAGTGAGATTTCAGCCCCCCCCCCCCCCACACACACACACACACACCAGTTAAATCCTACATGGTGCCCTCATGCCTAATCTCTTCCCTTTATCATTAACAAGAAAAAAAATCTGTCAATAGATTATCCTACAGAGATTATAGTCAGGATTAGAAGCAGACACCTTACTCTACCCACATCACCAAAAGCTAAACAAACACATTTTAAAACTTTAAATGATATCTGTCCTTGTAATGAGTTTCTGGAACAAAGACTCAACATCGATAAAAACAACTGTGTTTTTCTGATCTGCCGGACTCTGTCACAGCTCGTAATCGTCATCAGAACACAGCTGGTGTCCAGAGTTGGACAGATCCTTCTGTATAAACACAGTTGGACACATCCTTCTATATAAACATAGTTGGACAGATCCTTCTATATAAACATAGTTGGCCAGATCCTTCGATATAAACACAGTCGGACACATCCTTCTATATAAACACAGTTGGACAGATCCTTCTATATAAACACAGCTGTGACACTTCCATAAACTCCGCTTGTATAAAACGGTGGATGAAATCTGGCCCTACCTCTGGGTTCTGGAGGGGCTGATGTTCCTACACTGAGTGGAACGCCGTCGGAACACATTCATTAAAGTTATTATTCATGAGTTAAAGAAGACAAAATTCTGTCACTTGGCGTTTGCAAGATCCGACTCATCCTATAAGGATACTCTTGAGTTTGTTCATGTTGAGTTTTGAATGAGTTTGTCGTCCGCGCTAACGCTAGCATGCTGTTAGCCGCTATGCTATCCGCTGGTGAATGCCTTATTGTGTGTGTTCTCAGAGCAGAGCTTGGCAGACACACAGTGTTCACAGATAAACACTGTTTTCTGCTTGGACCTCAGTCCTAGAATAGTCCAACTGAAAATACTCAATTGTCTCTCCTTACGAGTTCAGAACAATTCCAGAATGAATGAACTGGTAAAGTTAGCACCAGTCCCGGAAGTAGCCTACCCATGCTAACACCAAACCTTCCCCCAAAATGGAAGTTTTCAAAGGAATAAAGTCAGTCCTTTCAGTGGTCAACCCCACTGCTCAAAAGCACAACTGACACAACAATACATACAGTAGTGACACAACGGTTGTGTGGAGTGATGTTACCTCAGACACTGAAGCTTCCAAACACGCTTCAAACTCGATAGGTTACTGATTGTGGAGCAGTGGACCGGAACTGGTTCTTCTTCTTTAGTTTTTACGGCGGGTGGCACCTAGCGTTAAGGTGCATTAGCGCCCCCTACTATGATGGAGTGTGGAGCAGCGGTGACAAAAGAATAAAGTTATATATCTATATTTACGGTGGCCCAGAGGTGCAACAGCCCCAAAAATGATCCACTATAAGAAAAAAAGAGAACAGCCCAAAAAATTACCCACTATATACTTAAAAAATAACTATTTATAGTGCACCGACCTCCACTTCCAGTGGGTTGCTTTTGTTAGCATTAGCCACATTAGCTGAAAGCCTTAAAAATTTTAAGCCTATGCTTTTATTTTTTGTGGTGGCATTCATTTAAAAGGAAGAGACCTTTCGGGTAAACAGTGCCCCCTTAATTGAAAAGGTGGATGATGGTTTGTTTGTTTTTTCTTATAGTGGATAATTTTTTGTGCTGTTGCACCTCTGGGCCACCGCACTATATACAAAATGCAATAACAATAACAACAACAACACTAATAATAATAATAATAATAATAATAATAATAATAATAATAATAATAATAATAACAATAATAATGTAATCCTCCTTTTTAATCTCTTTCACTCTTGGGTGTACTTTTGACAGTGAATACAAACATGTTGAACTGATTCTTCTTCTTGGCAGTAATTCCATAATCCTGTCGGATGCTTCCTGATCAGCTTCATTCTTTTCTTCAGTCTTGTATGTCCTACCCTCAGCCTTGTTTAGACGTTCTCTTCTTTTCTTCTCCTTTTGCTTCTTCTCTCCGTTCCCACTTGCTGCTGAACTGCATACAGATGTTTTCCTCTTTTCCTGTATCCCATCTGTTTTGCCATTCTTTGAAAATGTTCCTTTTAATTCTTGCCTTTGCTTCAGATTTACTCAAAGGGATGTTCATCATTTCTTCTAGTTTTACAGCATTCTCAGCTCATGTGTCCACTGTCTCATTTCTTTTTCCTCTCCTGTGTGCTGGTATCCACAGAAATGGGATCAAATGATTCATGTTATTCAGTCTGTGGAGGTTTTCATATATTTCATGAACTCAGTCCTGCCTACTCTCAGATGTAAATGACTGCAATTCCATTAAAGAAGGATATGAATCTGAGCCAAGAACAACAGTTTGAATGTGCATCTCTTCTATCCACTTCAGTTCTGTTGCTATTGCCAACATGTCAACAGTGAATACTGACAGGGGGAGGGGCTACTGTTTCAGATGTAGCCGCCTGGGGCCCAATGAAGACGGGATCTGAGATGGACCCCCTCATGTGCCCCCACCTACTGCATCTGTCCAGACTGGAACTCCATCTGTAAATGGACGTCCATCAGTCCTGGTGCATCTCCAGTCTGTCCGTCCATGGGAGTGGGTCTGTCCTTCACTGTGCTTCTCCCTCAGGTTTCTCTTTCTGGGTTTTTGGAGTTTTTCTTTGTCCAGAAGGAGGGTCTAAGGACGGGGGGTGCCCAGGACATTCATCCATTTCCTTCATCTGCTGTTTATTTGACTGTTGTTTGTTTTCAGATCCAACTCTTTCTGTAAAGCCCTGTGAGGAAACCTTGTTGTGATATAGAGTTCTACAAATAAAACTGAATTGAACAAAATAAATGAAATGAAAATGAAATGAAAATACACCCCATTACTTCAAAACATTTAAAAAATACTGCTTCTTTCACAAACTATTTAAATACACACAACTGCCCAACTACTGCAAAAACTTCTTTTCCTTAATTCAAATGTGTAACCCCTGCCTTGTCCCCCCAGTAACAAGTCCAAGTTCAAATTAATTGGAATCCAAATCCCTTTAATTCAGTAAACACATTAATTCATCATTTGGTGTCCACCGTCCACTGAAGCGAAGCACTCCTCACTCTGAATCCAGGCAGCCTGCAATGATTTTTGAAGTCCACCAGATGTCACCATTAAGCCACACACCAACACAGTGTCCACACAACTAGGGGAATGTGCCACACACCTCATGAAGCGTCATTTGTCAATTGATTTGACAATTCACCTGTCAATACAAAACCTCATCATCACATTGCTGTTCAAATGGGCATACAGTTTCAACTAAATAACCTAAAGACAGGGCTGTGCAGAGAGCTATAAAGGGGCAGGGGCTCAAACTTCCAAAAGGACACATGAAAATGAATAACCACCAATTACAAAGTTCACATTTAGCAACAAGCAACATTATTAATCCACAGCAAGTCAAAGATTGACCAAATGGTCCAGATCCATGTCCTCAATACTGGGTGTGTCCTCCCTGAGCCCTAACACAGGCTGTGCACCTTCTGCACATACTCTGGATTCACCTCCTGATCCTATCTGGGGGATGTTGTCCCACTCTACCCTTTGTCATATTTTACATTATCCTCTGGATACTCATCCACTGTTTTGTTGTTTGTTGTATTTTGTTTGTGAATTAAATGTTTTTTTTAAGAACAAGAAAGAATTTTTTTTTTCATATTTAATAAAATGGTGTGAAATGGCATCACATAGAATATGTGATAAGTTTCTTCTGATGTTCAGTTTCTATAGAAGTGGAAATA
Organism: Sphaeramia orbicularis; assembly: GCF_902148855.1. Taxonomy (NCBI): domain Eukaryota; kingdom Metazoa; phylum Chordata; class Actinopteri; order Kurtiformes; family Apogonidae; genus Sphaeramia; species Sphaeramia orbicularis. The sequence continues at coordinate 56,298,611 of NC_043972.1, forward strand.
AAAATGTAATGTGTAGAAGTTTTTGTGTGTTAATACCCTACAAAAATCTAAATCTTACCAGGTGTATTTTTCTCATTTCTAGTCCAAATATCTCATCACACTTAAAATAAGACAAAATCACCTAAAGAGTAACTTTTCAGTGAGATATCAGAACTTGGTTTTAGACAATAGATCTGGAAAATCTTATTTCAAGAAATCTTAGTAAGATCATTTTCACTTGTTCCATTGGCAGATTTTTTTTTGCTTAATTCAAGATTTTTTTTTTTTTTTTTTGCTCAATTCACCAAAAAAATCTGCCAATGGAAAGAGTGAAAATTATCTCGGTAAGATTCCTTGAAATAAGATTTTCTAGATCTATTGTCTAAAAATAAGTTCTTTTATTTCCCTTACAAGTTCCTCTGTAGGTGATTCTGTCTTATTTTAAGTGCGATGAGATATTTTGACTAGTAAATGAGAATAATACACCTGGTAAGATTTGGATTTTTGCAGTGTAAGTCCAAGACAAATTCTTAAAAACAGATGTTAAATTATGTATAAAAGCATGACAGTGAATGTTAATAACTAGAAATACCTTCATTTTACATCTGGTTTTACACCTACTTTTACAGTGAAACATTGAATATTTAGTTTCTTTTCATTCTAGGACATATTTATGAGGATATTTAGGTTTTCCACAGTTAAGAAATAACCATGTAGAGGAAGTGTTAACCCAAGCCAAACCATTTAACATTACATGATAATAATAAAGTTTATATTGTAGTATTTCTAGCTGTATCATTTAATATTGAGCAGGTTGATGGGAATATTTGTGGAGGTTTGTGGTTATTTCAAATAAGATTCACTCAAGATGTTTGAGGCGAACACGGATATTCCGAGAATCAATCCAGCAGTTTCTAAAACAAAACCAGAAATGTCAAAGTGTTGGCACTGATGAAAGAGTCGGGGGATTTTACATAAGTTTTATGACTCTTGTACACCAGAAGGGCCGGATTTAGGTATTGGATGAGAAGAAGACTTGGATGTGTTTTCTTTTTATGCAATTTTTTTTTCTCTCTTTTTAACGTTTCTCATGTGATTTATCACCATTTATTATAATAAAAACCTCTGCGTTTTGCATTTTTCAGTGTAAATCACTTCCTTTACCCTCTATTTAATTTACTGATCATGTAGATGTTCATTAAAACTCAGAGTAAACTTAAAGGTATTATGCAAAAACAGAGAAAACTGAAGAAAAAGTGACTGTTTCAGCAAGTGAGGACTATTACCATGTGTTACAATTTTGCGGCTAAAACTCAAGAGTTTATGGAAATAAAACAGAAGCAAATCTGTGTGAGTGCTTCAGCAGGACTCAGACTCAGGTAATATAGGATATATATGGGATATAGGATATACACAGGTAATATTGTCACATCCCTATCTGTTCTGCTCTTTTTTCTCATCCCTCTCTTTCTTTCTTTCACTCTGTAAGCCACACCTCCCCATCTCTCTCTCTGCCACACCTCCTCATCAGTAAATATCCCTCACCTGTGAGCCCAGCTGGGCTCATTAGGCAGGGTGTATATATTCACCTCTCCGTCCTCTGTTCTTTGACAGATTGTATCTACCTTGTGTGTTACTCTCCAGCATGTTCCTCTGATCCTGTTTGTCCCCTGACCTTCCCCGCCTGCTGCCTGGATACCTACCTACCTGCCTGTCTGACTACGTCTGCCTGTCTGCTTCCCCAGTGAATCACTTACCTTCGTCTGACCACGTTTCTCTGCCTGAACCCCGGATGACCAACCTGCCTTCCGTCCCCAACCACGTCTCCTGCCTTCCTCCCTCTGGTCCCGTTTGGATATCCTGGTTCTTGACCCACCGCCTGTCCCTGATTCACCTGCTGTCTGTCCCTTGCCTGTTACTTGTCTGCCAGAGAATAAAGACTGTTCACCTTGAGCACCTGAAACTGCACTTGGGTCCTCTGTTGTACTTGTTACAAATGTAGGATAAGTACAGGTAATATAGGATATATACAGGTAAGAACAGGTGTGTCTAATTAATCAGTAGTCACAACAAGAAGTAGCAGACACACCTGGATTTATCAGTCTGTCCAATAATGAAAGACAGGAAATAAAGGACCCACCTGAAGTTCAGGAAGTAATGGGGCTGTGCATAGCGTCCATTAACCCCCCTGTAGTCTTTTGGCAGAAATGACCCGTGGCTCCATTTTTCTCTCTCTCTGTGTGTGTGTGTCTGTCTGTCCTCATCAGGTTGAATTCCAATTTTGAGTATAAACTGCCCTCCTGCTGTCCTTGTCGGGTCAAAGAGGGCCTATTGAGCTCAAGACGAAGGCAGCGGAAAGGTTAAGTTAATAATTTAAGTTCAAAATAACTTCAGTTTTGGCTTGAACAATACAAATAAACTCAGACTGCTCCTTGAGACAATATTTGTCCAAATAAAAACAGGAAATGTGCAATTATCTACAACCATGACAATAAAGTTAAGCCTTCACACACCCCCTTTGGGTCCCACCCCACCGTTTGAGAACCACTGAATTAGACTGAACTAACATTAGCCCAAGTACAAGCCTGGACTGGCTGGAATCTCCAACACACTACCACAGCTCAGCAACACTGGAAACCAACAGGTCAAAGGTCAACCCTGTGAGCCCCTCCCACCTGAGGAATCCTCTGTACCACTGAACCCAAACCCATCCTCTGTGGACTCATTTATGGAGGAAAGGTGTTGGTTCTGTCCTCATTTACTGAGGTTTTCATCTCAGGGCAGATTTGACCTGCTGACATAAAGGATGGAAGAAGAATACGAAGAAATACTGAAGATCTGTCACTGAGGAGTCATCCCAAAGTCAGTGGGATCCAGTTTTGGGTTCTGAATGTGATAGAACTGGAGGTAAAGTTGGACCCAGATAATGGTTCCTATCAGTCCATGAAGTAACGACAGTAGAAACTGTTGTAAACATGTTCTCTGTTCTGACTCCTCCTCCTCTCATCCACTTCATGTCGGCTTCATTTCTACTTCCTCTTCAAACGGCAGCAGCTGTGAGTCTCTGCGTCTCTCCATGAAGGTAATGTTGGACCTGTTTGACTCTCACTTCCGTCATTGTGGGTTCTTTACTTCAGTAGAAACTGGATGAGCTTTAATCCATTTGTTGGAGTCCGTCTGAAGTGACTGTGATGAGACCAAGCCTCAGAGTAGAAGCTGATGTGAAACTCAGGGGTTGAACTCAGTGTTGTTGTTGTTGTTGTTGATGTTACTGAGGGTCAGGGTTTTTCTCCTCACTGGTCCATTAAACTCCTCTGGACTATTTAGATTAGACTGGACTGTGTGTTGAACTGGTAACTTTACCATCAATAAAAGTACAGAGAAAATCAACAGTCATGAGATTCAAAATAGGGGAAGTGAATCTCAGCCGCTTTGTGACAACGCCTTGAGTTAATGTTAGGACACAAAAACGGGCGTTTAAAAAGAGGAAGCGTTGACGTGTCTGTAGCTGACCCACGTCTGAGCCTCAGGTGGTTGTGGACCAGCTGAACCACTGTAAGGGGGGGTTGGACTCACTGTCCCACATCCATCAGAAGTAAGTCAGTAAAGTTTATTTATATGGAACTTTTCACAGAATGAATTCACAAAGTGCTTTTGAGTCAAATAGAAGTAGGATCCACAGACAAACACAGACACACAGCTGTGTCCACAGACATAAAAACTAAAGAACATGGTCTGAAAACCCACAGCTCATTCAAAGCCTGAGGAAACAATAAGGTCTGCAGCTGCTTTGGAAAAGACTGAACAGAATTCAAAGGGCCAAGTGACTGGAAATGTCATCCATAGTCTGGGGCACTGTTTACAGGCTCCGTCCCTCTAGTGTCGAGGTGGGTTGGCACTTGCAAAGCAGGGGGCCGGGGGGGCTTGAGCCCCTGCCGCTTTGATCCTCTGCCTACAAGTGCCCTTTTTACTCGTTTTTTTTTTTTTGCACAAAAAACTGCATGACTAAAATTTTGATCAATGATAATAAATGTTAAGAGTGGTTTAATTTGGCTGTCACTGGACCTGCTCATGGTGCCCTTTCATCTTTGTCATGCCCCGCCCCTTCCTCCTGTGCAGCCTTGCTTGCAACACACACACACACACACACACACATGCACATGTCATGTGGTCTGGAGAATGAATGAGGAGGAGGGAAGCGCCACGATTCCAGGTACATGAGAGTCCACCCCACTATCTGCCCAAAACATTCACTTGTCTCTTTTGGTCCTGGTCCTATTCTTCAACAACTATAGTTCTGGGGCCAAAAACCGATCGTAAGTGAGTAAATAATTCAATATCATCGTCACGTCATGGAATGAGCTCCCAGACTAGCACACTCTAACAGCTGGGTGCCCACCTGAGTCTGAGTCCTGCTGAAGCACTCACACAGATTTGCTTCTGTTTTATTTCCATAAACTCTTGAGTTTTAGCTGCAAAATTGTAACACATGGTAATAGTCCTCACTTGCTGAAACAGTCACTTTTTCTTCAGTTTTCTCTGTTTTTGCAAAATACCTTTAAGTTTACTCTGAGCTTTAATGAACATCTGCATGATCAGTAAATTAAATATAGGGTAAAGGAAGTGATTTACACTGAAAAATGTAAAACACAGAGGTTTTTATTATAACAAATGGTGATAAATCACATGAGAAACCTTAAAAAGAGAGAAAAAAATCATTTAGAAGCTGCCATAAAAGTACCACTGGGTCTTAATGGGTTAAAATGTGCTGAAGTAATTAAATTCTGCTAAACTGATATAAAATTGCATAAAAAGAAAACACATCCAAGTCTTCTTCTCATCCAATACCTAAATCTGGCCCTTTTGGTGTACAAGAGTCATAAAACTTATGTAAAATCCCCCGACTCTTTCATCAGTGCCAACACTTTGACATTTCTGGTTTTGTTTCAGAAACTGCTGGATCGATTCTCGTAATATCCGTGTTCGCCTCAAACATCTTGAGTGAATCTTATTTGAAATAACCACAAACCTCCACAAATATTCCCATCAACCTGCTCAATATTAAATGATACAGCTAGAAATACTACAATATAAACTTTATCATTATCATGTAATGTTAAATGGTTTGGCTTGGGTTAACACTTCCTCTACATGGTTATTTCTTAACTGTGGAAAACCTAAATATCATCATAAATATGTCCTAGAATGAAAAGAAACTGAATATTCAATGTTTCACTGTAAAACCAGATGTAAAATGAAGGTATTTCTAGTTATTAACATTCACTGTCATGCTTTTATACATAATTTAAGTTTATATTGTAGTATTTCTAGCTGTATCATTTAATATTGACCAGGTTGATGGGAATATTTGTGGAGGTTTGTGGTTATTTCAAATAAGATTCACTCAAGATGTTTGAGGCAAACACGGATATTACGAGAATCGATCCAGCAGTTTCTGAAACAAAACCAGAAATGTCAAAGTGTTGGCACTGATGAAAGAGTCGGGGATTTTACATAAGTTTTATGACTCTTGTACACCAGAAGGGCCGGATTTAGGTATTGGATGAGAAGAAGACTTGGATGTGTTTTCTTTTTATGCAATTTTATATCTGTTTAGCAGAATTTAATTACTTCAGCACATTTTAACCCATTAAGACCCAGTGGTACTTTTATGGCAGCTTCTAAATGATTTTTTTCTCTCTTTTTGACGTTTCTCATGTGATTTATCACCATTTATTATAATAAAAACCTCTGTGTTTTGCATTTTTCAGTGTAAATCACTTCCTTTACCCTATATTTAATTTACTGATCATGTAGATGTTCATTAAAGCTCAGAGTAAACTTAAAGGTATTATGCAAAAACAGAGAAAACTGAAGAAAAAGTGACTGTTTCAGCAAGTGAGGACTATTACCATGTGTTACAATTTTGCGGCTAAAACTCAACAGTTTATGGAAATAAAACAGAAGCAAATCTGTGTGAGTGGTTCAGCAGGACTCAGACTCAGGTGGGCACCCAGCTGTTAGAGTGTGCTAGTCTGGGAGCTCATTCCATGACGTGATGATGATATTGAATTATTTACTCACTTACCATCGGTTTTTGGCCCAAAACTATAGTTGTTGAAGAATAGGACCAGGACCAAAAGAGACAAGTGAATGTTTTGGGCAGATAGTGGGGTGGACTCTCACGTACCTGGAATCGTGGCGCTTCCCTCCTCCTCATTCATTCTCCAGACCGCATGACATGTGCATGTGTGTGTGTGTGTGTGTGTTGCAAGCAAGGCTGCACAGGAGGAAGGGGCGTGGCCTGACAGAGATGAAAGGGCACCATGACCAGGTCCAGTGACAGCCAAATTAAACCACTCTTAACATTTATTATCATTGAGCAAATTTTAGTCATGCAGTTTTTTGCGCAAAAAAAAAAAAACGAGTAAAAAGGGCACTTGTAGGCAGAGGATCAAAGCGGCAGGGGCTCAAGCCCCCCCGGCCCCCTGCTTTGCATGTGCCAGGATAGATGAGTCATGTCCAGATGTCTCTGGTGGAACTTCCCTTTTTTAGCGGTCTTGACTAGTTTCGGGTGCAGCAAATAGCCTATTTCTTTTCTCACTTCTACTTTTTTGCAACATTGATCTGACTGTGTACGTACATTTTGTCCAGGTCATGTCCTGAATCAGGCCCGGACTGGCTAATCAGGAGGACCGGGACAATTCCCGGTGGGCCGGTATAATATTTAGGCCGCGAGGGTCCGGAGTTCACTTTAAATATGTATTTAATATTTTATTTATTTATTTTTTGGGGGCCGGTGTTCAGTCATAGCACTGAGTTGATCACGTAATCTGCAGACGCTGTTCCTGGGCCACCACCCCCTCTACTAGCAAACTGTTTGTTTTCTTCCTCTTTTTTGCAGACGCACCGTGACCTGACATAACATGTCCGTGCATACGGATAGTAGCTCTGTACTGTAGCTGTGGAGCATATACCATCTGTGCTCTGTAGGCTGTGGATGGTCAGCTGTGTTTGCTGTTTGAAACATGGATAATAGAAAGAACAAGGGTGGTGTGGAGAAGGCAAGAATTAAAAAGAGGAAAGCTCTTGAAGCAAACGCAGCCAAATGTGCCAAAATCTGCAACTTTTTCACTAAACGACCTCCCTGTTGAAAACAACTAATGAGGATGATGAACCGGGTAAACCACCTTTCAGTTAGTTAATTATCGAGTCAATGAATTGTGTGGTATTGTGGCGTGTAACATAACGTTATGCAGTTTAAATAATAGTATGATGCGACGCCACATAACTGGGAAACTTTGTCTTGTAGCTCCTCAGAGTCAGAAAGCAGATTCAGCAGCAGACACCAGCCATGAGCCCACAAGTCCAGAGTGGGCAGGTAGGACTGCTCATAGAGGGAAGATTATTAGAATAAATAGGCTCCAATGAAGAGTATGGTGTAGGCCTGTTCAATATGAAAGGTGCTCTGAGATGCTCCATGATTCAGCACTACATGAATGAAACTGACACCAAGGCTTTGAAAATAGAAGATTTGTGCTGAGAATTATGACCATATTTAAAATGTGCTTTAGTGTCAGAAGCAGAGCCAGTAGTGATGAGGGGATTGTTCCTGTCAGTATGGGAGGAAAAGGTGAGCTGTTGGAACAGACTGTGTGAACAAGCATTAGTTCCAGTAAAACCACTTTCTATACCCAAACCATAGTCCTGACCTATTTTATTTTTTATCATTAAAAGTGAGACAGTAAATACAGAAAGCCCACAACTGAGAGCAATGACATAAAGTAATATCAATTAAACCTGCATATTTTGCCAATGTAAATATCTTCATTGGTTAAGTAAGTCAAAATGTCTGTAGATATTATTTTTTATTGTGATCCAGGTGCAGGCGAGTCTAGGGAAACTGGAGGAAGTGTGAAAGGGAGAGCAGAGTCTACTGATGACAGAGGAGCAGCTCAGCAGCACAACCCTGAACCACTAGGCACAAAGGAGACAGATGAAGATAACATGTACGGTTATAATTGCATGATTTTAATTATAATCGGTCGTGATCTAAAGTGGGCTGGTCTGAGGTATGAAACTCCAGAGCTGAAAATGAGTCTCAGTCCGGCCCCGTCCTGAATTGACCCCTCTCTGTTCTAACATGGCCTCAACTTGTCTCCTCTATATACACACAGTAATCACAAATGAATCAACATTCATTTAAACATTCTACTTGTTGATCACATTACATATATCTAATTCAACTTAATAAATCAACTCAATCATCATGTTAGTACTACATTATAGTGGATAATATGTTTCCATTTAATGCCTATGCTGGCTGGAAAAGCCCTGACCTCGACCAAACTTGACAGCATCAGTAACAATTGCTGTACCAACCCATAAGCTCCTTTTACACAGCACTTCTGTTATGGGAATATTTTACTTTTATTCCAGAATGACATCTGTGTAAATGAAATAGTGGATCATTTGGTTCCACCTGTATCACAGCTCTGTAACACCTCTGAAGGTAGTAACAGAGGCCTGATCAAGAAAGAATCACGATTCTGAAATGCTCTGTAAAAGGAACACCTGTCGTTCAACAAACAAGGTGTGACATTTTGATGACGGTGACCCCCGTGCCGGGGGGATTTAAAAATTAGTGCTGGCCGTGCACAGTAAAACAAATCAACACGACCACAAAAATGTTGAACTGGGAAGACGCTGAGATCCACCAGCTGTTGTCACTTCAGGCGGAGGACTCTATCTATACTAACATTAGTGGAACAGTGAAAGATGGGCCGACTCTGGCGAGGTTAGCAACACCGCTATGCTTGGGGTATTTCTGATGTGGAAGTGATACGTCACACTATATGCTGTGCTGCGTCCCCGCCTCTTTGACTGGTGAATGCAGCTCTGCTGTGGAAAAGTCCAGCCTCTGTTACTCCTTTGGCTTGGCTGTGGAAATTGGTCAATGGCAGAAAAAAGGGCTACAGGGCTAGACCACTACCACATCTGGGCCACTCTGATCACATGTCACTGTTTTTAATCCCTGCTCTTACCACCACAAAGACTGTGAAAGCTTGGCCTGATGGTGGCTCTCAGCAGCTTCAGAGCTGTAAAACAACCATTTACTTGAACGGCTCTGATTCATTCTAATTCTGTTCTATGAGCGATGCGTGTGACGTCATGCAGCAACAACGTCCTCAACATACAGAGCAGCTATGGAGCGAGAGAAAAGCTCACCTGTGTGGCAGCACTTCAGCCTAACTTCACCAACAACATCCACAGATACTTGTAATATGTGCAAGGGCAACGTTCCCAGGAGTGGTGAGAAAGCCTGGAGTCATAACATGACAGATTTCATCAAACACCTCGAGCAATTTCATAGTAAAAACCAAACGGTCTAATCGGCATGTTCACATGTATGATAAGAGTCACACCATGAATGTAATGACATGAAAATATTGAATCTGACCCATAGCACCATCTAGTTGCAACAATAAACATCATGTTTTGGCGTTTTGATGTGCAGGTTGAACATATCTACCTCAAATTTGGTCAAATTTGATTCAATACGGCCAAGTTGGTGACCATACATGACATCTTATGATTGTGGTGGTGCAACGAGCTCTGAGGTTTGTCATGAAACAAGTAACTGTTGTAACTCATTTGTACATTGTCAAATCTGCATCAGTTTTCACATTTAGAATAAGAGGACTGAGTTTTTAAATGTTTGAAAATGTCCTATTAATTATCTAACTAGTTAATTTTGTCTGTCTGCTTAATCTGGTTTGAAAGAGATGTGTTTGTTGTGTTCCATTGCATTGCATTTCAGTGACCACCTCTTCTGTTTCTTTGTGTTTTGATGTAGAGAGAAGACAAAGGTGGATTTTAAGTGAAACCTAAAAGTTGTGTCTGGACAAACATCACCTGATTCCAGCAAACATGGATGGAAGACCCACCTGTGACCAGTGTGGAAAGACTTTCACCAGAGCAAGTTACCTAAAAATACACCAACACATCCACACTGGAGAAAAACCATATGAATGTGACCAGTGTGGAAAGGGTTTCACCAGAGCAAGTCACCTAAAACGACACCAACGCATCCACACTGGAGAAAGACCATATGAGTGTGACCAGTGTGGAAATGCTTTCACCAGAGCAGGTGACCTAAAAATCCACCAACGCATCCACACTGGAGAAAGACCATATGAGTGTGACCAGTGTGGAAAGGCTTTCACCTTAGCAAATGCCCTAAAAGTCCACCAACGCATCCACACTGGAGAAAGACCGTATGAGTGTGACCAGTGTGGAAAGGCTTTCACCAGAGCAGGTAACCTACAAGTCCACCAACGCATCCACACTGGAGAAAGACCACATAAATGCGACCAGTGTGGAAATGCTTTCATCACAACAAGTTACCTAAAAATCCACCAACGCATCCACACTGGAGAAAAACCATATTACTGTGAGCAGTGTGGAAATGCTTTCTTCACAGCAAAGTACCTAAAAATCCACCAACGTAGCCACACTGGAGAAAGACCATATGAGTGTGACCAGTGTGGAAAGGCTTTCATCGCAACAAGTTACCTAAAAATCCACCAACGCATCCACACTGGAGAAAGACCATATAACTGTGACCAGTGTGGGAAGTTTTTCACCCACGCTAATCACCTAAAAATCCACCAACGGGCCCACACTGGAGAGAGACCCTACTAGTGCAGATTCTTTGACAGATCTTTTATCACAGGTTCACAATGTACTAAACATGAACGCGTCAAACATTTCCACAAAAGACAAAAACTGAACAGTCGTACAAAAAGTAAGACATTGGACTCCAGTGGAAAGAGTCAGTGTCATAACACACCTAAACAGTTTAAATGTTTCCAATGTGATGAAAGATTCTCGTCATCCTCTGCCCTCTGCTATCATCAGCACAGATGTGAATCATCAACGTCTGGACCAAAAGGTCCCTCAGCATCAGATGACAAGAAGAAACACAGTGTGTGTGAACCAGCAGCACCCACTTCTGACAAGAACATCAGACTTAAAAACCTCCAGATCAGACTTCACAGAATCCAGATGTGAAGACAAACATCTGACTGAAGGCTGTGTTTTGTTTTCCTCAGAGTACAGAAGTGTGTTCTAATGCACCACCTTCACAAAACAGTGACGTTACTGAACCTCAATCCGCCACGAGGTGAAAAGTTCAACTAGTGGAGGACAACAAGGACCTGGGGCCTCATGTACAAAGGTTGCGTATGCACAAAAACGTGGCATACACTCTTTTCCACACTCAAGTTCAGATATACAAAGAGTGAAATGACCGTGGATATGTGCTTCATAGTGTGTATACACATGCTTCTAGTGCTTTAGAACCATTGGTAACACTTAGTGGTGACACTGGGAAACTGTTAATAATGTGAAAGAGGTCATTCCTCTGATCGATGTGCACATCAGAGATACACAGATGAACAATGAACACACCAGCACGTCATCCCACTGCCAGAGCAGCACATCCCCCACCAGAACCAGACCCTTGACCCTTTAATGACAATCCTGCCATCCGAATAGGATGTGATGTCAATCACATAAAGAGACAAGGACACAGAATTCACTTGTTGTTAAATGCATTTAATGTATTATTAATGTCTGTGGAACATTTAGAAGTCGGTCCAGGCGATCATATGCCACCGAGCTGGGCAAGAGCCGGACCGTTTCTGTAGAAGTTCTGTTTCACGGAGCAGTATCTGTTTGGGTCCGATGGGCGTTTGGACACCAGGACGGATCTTCCAAGCAGTTTCAGGCCAAGTCGTCAGCGATTCTGTTCCAGATCCGTCCCAGTATCTCTTTGCTATCTGGGTCATGATGTCTTCTTGTGACTCGCATGAGCACAGGTGAGGACACGGCTGAGGACGGACATCAGCAGCTGGCTGTTGGACCCACGGTCTGTGACAGGAGGCTGGGAGTGCGTCTCACCTTCTTCTGTTTCATTGTCTTTTGGGAAATAATAAATTGAGTAATTAAACATGAGTCACAGTCTTTGATTTCCTCTTTGACATCCTGACATGATTACGCATGAACCTTTATGTTGTTTGGCTGTGATCAGATTATTGTATGACCTGTGGAATGAACAGATGTGTGAGTTACACAAATACTAAATATATATTTACCTTGGGGGTGGTCCAAGTCAGCCCTGTGAGACCAGTGTCACTCACAATAGCGTCGACTCTCATCTCAAACGGACTGAGTTCGTCTCTTTTCTCCTTCCGCCTGTTATGGCCTCCGCTTTGCATCCACCTTGACGTCATCATCTGATCATGCAGAGAGGGGAATCCCAGAGGGAATCCCACCTGCAGGCCCAGTTTATACTAATTTGCATATTTAAATGTGGGTGTGGAGAGGGAGGAGTCAGGTACCCCGACATATGCACTCAATTCCACGCTGACTGGGATGTATAAAGGAAGTGTGCTTGGAGTCGGGCGTACGCTCAGTTTTATTCATCTGGATTTTTTTTGTGCGTACGGATTTATCTGGATTTAAGCGTACGCCAGGTTTCAGTATGAAATCCACAGAAGTCTTTATACATGAGGCCCCTGGTTTCTATGCAGATACTACCTCTCATTGAGTTTGTGGGCATTGAATTAGTCAGAGGTCGCGTACACCAAAAATATTCCGTCATTGACAGATTTTTTTTAGAGATGACAGAAAATTCTGAAGGCTGTCGGTCATTTTGACAGATTAAAATACTGAGGGTAATCTACCAAAGAAAGATTTCACACGACGCTGAACAGAACCTGGACCAGGATCACTGGTCTGTCTGTGTCTGAACAAGGTATCAAACAGTCCAACACCTATATAGAACCCCACACCACCTGTATAGAACCCTACACCACCTGTATAGAACCTTACAGTGCCTATATAGAACCCTACACCACCTGTATAGAACCCTACAGCACCTGTATAGAACCCTACCGAGCCTGTATAACATTTAACATATATCCTCAGTGTCCAACCAGGGTCAAAGTGCAATATTTATCTCTACCCTTTCTTGGTTGGTTGACATGCTTGTTTTTATTCTGTATATACAGGGTGTCCCCAAAAATGTATACACACTTTAAATAATTGTAAAGTAGGTGTTTATTAAAATTCATTTAATTTTCAAAATGTAATAGAATTTAGAAACATCCTTTTATTGTTTTGTCACTTCCTGTTCTCAAACTGATGTCTGCTCTGGTCCAGACACTGCTGACAACGCCAAGCAATGGAATCGCACACATCACCAAATACCCTTGGTATTTGCATGCATTCACATTCAATGGCTGCTTTCAGTTCAGTGACTCACTTCCTTTACCCTATATTTAATTTACTGATCATGTAGATGTTCATTAAAGCTCAGAGTAAACTTAAAGGTATTATGCAAAAACAGAGAAAACTGAAGAAAAGGTGACTGTTTCAGCAAGTGAGGACTATTACCATGTGTTAGAATTTTGCGGCTAAAACTCAACAGTTTATGGAAATAAAACAGAAGCAAATCTGTGTGAGTGCTTCAGCAGGACTCAGACTCAGGTGGACACCCAGCTGTTAGAGCAGTGGTTCTTAACCTGGGTTCGATCGAACCCTAGGGGTTCGGTGAGTCAGTCTCAGGGGTTCGGCGGAGGTCAAGACACACACTCAACTCATTAGTCAGGTGTGTGTGTCGGGCTAGGTCTGTGTATGTAAACAAACGGCTTCGGAGACTCTTTCTCTGATTGACATCCAACATACGTGGTGTATTGTTGTCGCTTACAGCACTACAACACATCCAGAAGTGTTTATAATCTCTTCCACTCGTCTGACGATGAATTATTTGAGTATTTTCCACATCGTTGTTATGACTTTTGCTACTTCCTGTTAACCATGGGGGCAGCCATGTGTAGCGTTTGTTTACATTTTTCGGTCACCGCACTGGTCAGTTACAGTCATGTGACAACCGACGCACCGTCGCGAACGGAGAAATCGTATTACGCTAAAGCCGAGCTAGTGTCGTAATAAAACAACGATCACAAAAATACTGAAGGAGTAACGAGAACTTTTTTTTATACACTACATGCAATTATCTTTTTTTATGTCAAAATTGCGTGGTTCGGAAAGTTCGGAGCGAGACGAAACAAAAAGCGGGTTGACCTGACGGCCCACACATACATATACACAACAGCAGAAGTCACACTGATTTGCAGTAAATATTCATTATTATTGTAGCCTAATGGAAATTAGGTGATGGGTGTGTGTTAAAATGTTAAAAACGATAAATAGCATAAATACAATAAGTTCATTATTGGAATACATAAGGTTAAATATTAAAACCATTTCAGTGTGGTAGTATTAAAAAAGGTCATGTCTTTGTGAAAAGGTATGTAATTTGTTGTGAGTTCATGCACTGTATTGGTTTTGTTCTTTGAACACAGTGATGTTAATGCACGGTTCATTTTGTGCACCAGTAAAACATATACCTGTGTCTTGAATTTGAAAAAAATCATATTGTATTTTGTAATAAAGAAGGGTTCGGTGAATGCGCATATGAAACTGGTGGGGTTCAGTACCTCCAACAAGGTTAAGAACCACTGTGTTAGAGTGTGCTAGTCTGGGAGCTCATTCCATGACGTGACGATGATATTGAATTATTTACTCACTTACCATCGGTTTTTGGCCCCAAAACTATAGTTGTTGAAGAATAGGACCAGGACCAAAAGAGACAAGTGAATGTTTTGGGCAGATAGCGGGGTGGACTCTTACGTACCTGGAATCGTGGCACTTCCTTCCTCCTCATTCATTCTCCAGACCGCATGATGTGTGTGCATGTGTGTGTGTTGCAAGCAAGGTTGCACAGGAGGAAGGGGCGGGGCGTGACAGAGATGAAAGGGCACCATGACCAGGTCCAGTGACAGCCAAATTAAATCACTCTTAACATTTATTATCATTGATCAAAATTTTAGTCACGAAAATTTTAGTCATGCAGTTTTTTGCGCAAAAAAAAAGCTCAAGCCCCCCCGGCCCCCTGCTTTGCATGTGCCAGGTGAGAGCTACAGGCAGACTGTTTAAAGACAGGAACTCTGGGTGCCACAGGTGTTCCTAATCTCCTTATCAGGTGCCTGTTAAGAGCCAAGAGCTGGAGACATGCATAGCTCCCCCAAGAGGACCCCAGGGGCCATAACAGTTCTGACACTTTCTGATGTGAATAAACTGATAATGACAAGTGTAATGTTGGAACTGTGATCAGTATCAGGTGGAGAACACAGGCCAGGGCGTGAAATTTATGAAATGTTGGGTTTGTTTTTATTTTATTAGGAATAAAACCTTTGGATTAGAGTCAGAAAAAGACTGGAAATGAGGTTTTTACTCCATTTAATAATAATTATAATGAATTTTGTAATGAATTCAAATATTTTTTTCACTGTAAATGTCAATGTAATGTAAATCAGACTCAGATTTATGGTAATTCTTCACTTAAACAACAAAACAACATGTTACACAAACTCTTGACATGAATGAATGAATAAATGAATGAATGAATGGATGAACGTGAACATTTTACCGCTGAAAGACGCTGAAGTATCTAGAAACAGATGGAAATAACACTCACAAGCCTTTACGACTAAAATACTGTAATTCCACCAATAAACAGGTGTTTATGGATGTAAATGTACAAAGGATAAAGTTATAATATTAGGAAAAAAATAGAATTTTATGAGTAAAGAGTCAAAATTCTTTCCAACTTTCAGCCCAAAAGATGAACTGAATGCAGACGTGGAGGCTATTCTCCAGATATTTCCACCTCTTTATGACTTTTCTCCAAACATTATGTCTTTATTCTGTAAATACGGTCCTTTAAAGTAATGGTCATTTTCAGCCTAAAGCCATAATCCTCTCACTTTGTAAAAATGCTGATAGATGAGTTATTGTGAAGGCGTCGTCTCCGTTAGTGATTTCTTCAAACATCTTCTTCCCTGAAACTATTGGTTGAATTCATTTCAATTTGATCTGTATCTTCTTTGGGAGAATGTTTACAAAGTTTGTTAACAGTTTGTAAAAATGTAGATTTTTTACATGTTCTAAATGTTCCTTTCCTTCTAATGGTCCACATTTTGATGGTTTCTAACATGTAAATGGTTCCAGATATCAGTCTAGTTCCTATTGATCACTGATAGAAGTCATATCTGGACTGTGATTGGATGAGTTGAGTTCTCCTCCAGTGAAAGTCCCGCCCACTTCTATAGTTAGATTGACGTGCATCCAGACCACAGGACTGGAACATAGAGACAGAACCTGACAACCTCACACATTCACCTGGGGATTGATTCTGGATAGTCCAGTTCCACTGTATGAACAAGAAATCATATATTCGCAATCATTTCATTCCAAGAGGAAAAATACTTTATTCCAACATTATGGGCAGCAGTGTTATAGCATCAGAACCTCTAAGTAATGACAAGTCCAAATGAAAAACAGAACAAAATGAACTAAATATTCAACATGAAGAAAAATATAGAACGGAATAATCCCCAACATTTACAAAAAAAAAAAAGTCAATATAAATGAAAACTGAAAACGCGGGAAAATAATTCATCATAATCGAGTAAATACAAAGAATTAATGAATAATGGATAAATGGAAAATAGCAAAGCAATAAAATGGAAACATGGGAAACAGGAGAAAGTAATGATAACAAATAATGAAACTTAAAAACAAAACAAGCAAAATTAGAAAAAAGAACAAAAATGGGAAAATATAAAATCATCAAAATGAACAAAATATTCAACTAAATCGAGAAAAATATAACAAATTGGCAAAATGTACAAAAATTAACAAAAATAATTACCAAAGTGAACCTAAAAAAAAAAAACCTCAGAATGATCAGAAAAAAAAATCAACATAAATGACAAAAAATGAAAACACAAGACAAACAATTCATCATAATGACAGAATTAAAAAGAATGAAGTAAAATTAAGGAAACAAGCATCAAAAATAAACCAATTAATAGTTGAATTAAGGCTGATTGATGTGATTGGTGTTTGTAAATGTTTAGTGTATTTGGAGATGATCAGCTGACAGAACGGAGATGAAATTCAACAGATTTGGATTCAACAAGTTATGGACACAACACAACTACACCACACAATTACACAACACAACTTTACAACTACACAACTATATAATAACACAACTACACAACTATACAACTACACAACACAACTATACAACTACACAACACAACTACATGACTACACAACACAACACAACTATACAACTACCCAACATGACAACACAACACAACTACACAACACAACTATACAACTACACAACACAACTACACAACTATATAACTACACGACTACACAACACAACACAACTATACAACTACACAACACAACTACACAACTATAAAAGTACACAACACAACTATACAACAACAGAACTACACAACTACATAACACAACTAAACAATTACACATCTACACACCACACAAACACACTGTGGATCCTGGGTACAACAGTGCAAATCCTCCAAACAGTGGTTCAGTGAATGTGGTTTTGAAAGTGTAGATGTGGATCAGTTTGTCAGAGGAGACTCTGTAGAAGGACACAGATCCAGCAGGACAGTCCACATACACTGATACTGTACCAGAGGAGGAGGAGAAGGAGAAGGAGGAGAAGAAGGAGGAGGAGGAGGAGGAGGAGGAGGAGGAGGAGGAGGAGGAGGAGGAGGAGGAGGAGGAGGAGGAGGAGGAGGACTGAGGGAGGCGTGTGTGTTTCTTATTATGCCAGACACTGTATCCATCTCTATAACACTCCAGATGCCAGGACTGATGATTCTCTCCAAACCTACAGTCTTCATTCTCTCCTTTCCTTCTGATTCCACTGTAAGTCACTGCTATATGAACCCCTCCACTCCACTGGACCTCCCAGTAACAGCGACCAGTCAGACCAGTTGAACACATCAGCTGAGGATGGAACTCAAATCTGTCCTGATGATCAGGATATGACTGAACGTCCTTCACTCGTTCCACCTTCTTGTTGTTTTCAGACAGTTTGAGTTTTTCGTTCGCTGTGTTTGGATCCAGGGTGAGTTCACAGAAATCTGATGGACAGAAGAAAACACAGAGCAGCTGCAGTTATTGATCAGTGATCAGCTGATTTGACTTTAGGGAAAGACTAGAGAATGACTTGTTTGTAATTGTGTCCCTGGTTCACACACTGTTACTGTGACACAAATGACCATATGTTGGATTGGTGATGTGTGTGTTTTATAGCTGTAAGCTAGCTGCTAGCTGTGCAGTCACAAGGAAAGACGTCACATTAGTTGGAATATGAAACCACAGTTACACAACCTCACCTGGTACCACATTACAAACAAGGTTATAATTGTTAACAAAAACGAACAAAATGACGAAAACTAAAATTGAAAAAACATTTTCGTTAACTGAAATAAATAAAAACTCTAATTAAAA
Source organism: Sphaeramia orbicularis (assembly GCF_902148855.1). Lineage (NCBI taxonomy): Eukaryota > Metazoa > Chordata > Actinopteri > Kurtiformes > Apogonidae > Sphaeramia > Sphaeramia orbicularis. The sequence goes on from NC_043972.1 coordinate 56,317,064, forward strand.
GAAAAAAAACGATAACTAACTGAAACTGTATTGTGAGCTTACAAAACTAACTAAAACATATAAAAATTATGGATAAAATTCCCTTCGTTTTCGTCTTTGTCAATGTCGGATTGATATCAAATTGATTTATTTCACTCCAGCAGTTTGAGCTGGTGACACCATAGGACACTTCACAGTCTGTCATGTCTGGTCACTGGTGGTTTCCAATCGTCTTCTGGTCCACACTCTACCTGGGACACACAGACTAAAGCTGGGACAAAGCAGCACAGTCCTGTCTGGGATTTACTTTAGTGATGCATGGGGTCATTTTTTTTTTTTTTTTTTTTGCGCTCACTGTGTGTGCGCGTGAGTGACAGAGACAGAGTGGAGCTAAATGACAGTCAATGTCAGACAGGTATTTGAACTAGTATCCAGGTAAAGACTGGAGAGTTTATCACCATGAAAAGGCCTTCCAAGGCCTTAACTGCACAGTTTAGAAGAGGAGAAAAGAGGAAGATGAAAACTAATCCAATTACAGAGGTATGGAACCTGTTATAATGTTAAAAACGTTTGATGTTACTAGCTACAGCTAGCTGAACTGAAATGATGCAAAGATGGCTAATAATGGAACTGGAGATGATTAAGAGATGAAATATCTGCTAAGGTGTGGTTTACTGATGAGGAACTGGGTTATATATGTTTATACAGTATATGTTTCTATGCAGTTTGACTGCTGGTTAGCTGGCTATATATATATATATATATATATATATATATATATATATATATATATATATATATTTATATATATATCTGTAACGGTACACAAAATTTTCGGTTTTGAAAGCCACGGTTCGGTTTTTTTCTATTTGGTACAGGAAGAAAGAAAACCCCTCAAAATGTCTTTAATACATTTATGAATTTTTGAACATTTTTCCCGCAATTTTTGGACACAACAGAATATAGAAAAACAGGAATAATATAATTCTGCTGCTATAAATCAAATAGAGAATAAAATAAATTATTAATATTACTAAATGTATTTTAAACATTAGTATTGCACTTTTCCCTGACAGGTAGTTTTGAACAAACAAAAAAAAAATCTAGTCACAGTTCTGTCAGTTCACATTCTGCATAAAAATATCAACAAAAAAATTTTGCATGAAGTGCAACATTAACAGGAGGGTAAACTGGTATTCTGTTTAAACAAACTGAAGAGCAACATTGACAACAAACTGAACCAAATGATTTATTTTAGGACAGAGTACAAACTGTTTAGGACACTTTGTGTACTTGTGTGTGTGTGTGCGTGTGTGTGTGTGTGTGTGTGTGTGTGTGCGTGCGTGTGCGTGTGCAAAGTGCGATTTGTCTGGGGGATGGCTTGTTTGTTGTTTTTTTGTTTTGTTTTTTTGGTCAGAGCCGGGGTGTGCAGTCCGGTCCATAACTAACGTAACTAACGCTGGTGTGAAACGAAAGTGAAACTTTATTTTTATATACTTTCAGTGGCCAACTCCGAGTTCTATTCCTCTGTTATACAGCGAGAGAGAGAGAGAGAGAGAGAGAGAGAGAGGGAGAGAGAGAGAGAGAGAGAGAGAGAGAGAGAGCGCTAGTGTCAGTGTTTTAGAACTACCGTAGTCTATCTTATCACCGTCTCTTTCCTCGTTGTCTTTCACCTGAACCTGAAGTGATCCCAAACTGGACTGTAATAATGGTGGAGGGTCTCCAGTCTCTTCCTTCCAGGTTGACATCATATTTGCTTTTGTTTTTTTTAGTTTTTTTTTTTACCTTATATCAGCTGCTATGTCGTATTTCGGGTCGATGTGTGCGTCCTTCAATATGTCCGTGTGAAAGTTGCGCGGATTTAAAGTTCCGCATCAAACAATGTCTTTCGTTCTCCTTTTTCTTTTTCTCATCATGCTGTGACGTTTTGGTACAGCTGTGTACCGAACCGAACAGGTGTGTACCGAAACGATTCAGTTCGGTACGTGTACCGTTACAGGCCTAATATGTATACATACATACATACATTATATATATATATATATATATATATATATATATATATATATATATATATATATATATATATATATATATATACACACACACACACACACACACACACACACATATATATATATATATATATTTATATATATATGTGTGTGTGTGTGTGTGTGTGTCGATCTGCTTTAACTGCCGGTTAGCTGGTTTATATATGTTTCTTTCTGGTTTAACTGCTGGCTGCTTTGCGCATCTCCTCTCACACTTTGCACATCTTCGCATTGTTTTCACGTAAGTGACGTTGTGTATGGCTCGCACCCCCACCCCCCCAACCTGCTATAGGGAATTTATACATCATAATGTACATGTGTTTGTGTCTCTGCTCAGTCAATGAGCCGCTGTAACCCGACCCCCAAATAAAGTGTCCGGAGTAACCCACTGATCCGTGCCTCACTAATTTCTTTGAATAGGATGGTGAGGAAGATAAAATATATGAAATAACTAAAACTAATACTAAAACTAAACTCAAACTAAGCATTCAGAAAAAAATGATAACTAATAAAAACTAGCAAACATGTTCTTAAAACTAATTAAAACTAACTGAATTAGAGAAAAAAAAGTCAAAACTAAATAAAAGTAAACTATAATTAAAAATCCAAAACTATTATAACCTTGATTACAAACACTAATACTCAACAAAAGAATAAAAACTGAACACACTAATCAGTCAAATTAATCATCAATCAGTCAAATGAATGAAAATGAACAAACAACAAAACTAAATACAAAATTAACAAAACTAATACAAGAAAATATAAAATGAATTCGCAAAAACAGCAATAATGAAACAAACTGAACAAAATAATCAGAAGAATGAATAAAAATGAAGAAAATACTCAGAGAAAATTAATAAAATGTTGTTGTTGTTGTAAAATTTTGTTGAATATTTAAAGGATGTCCTTTGTAACTTTGCTGTTCTCACTCTGTTTAATTAGTTTTTTGTTAGTTTTGGTTCAGTTTGTGTTTCATTAAACACAAGTACTGATAGTTCAAGTCCTAGTAGTTCATTCAAAGACCAAACACAGACGTCATGTAGTTATCATGAAAATCTTCCACATAAATATGAGACTAAATAAATGCTGATCATGTGATCCCATGGATAATGTGTGTTCCAATGCAGATCACTGATGGGTCGCAGCATCACAGCACTTTAAACCTCCACAGGTTTCAGTTCTGATGGTTTTGGGTAAATTCATGATGGATATAAATAAAGGTCTGGTCTGAAACTGGTCTGAGTCACTTTTATTTCACAGAAGTAGAGGCTGACCAATATGGGTTTTTCTAAGGCCGATGCCGATTTTTAAAAATTTGGTCAGGTGATGGCCGATACCTACAGCCGATTTTTAAGGTCGATATTTAAGGCAGATTTATTTTTGTTTTTTAAAGCACATTGACCGTAAAAAAAATAATTGAAACACTCAGATAATTAAGATTTTTATACAGCAATATAAATGAAATTGTTAATACATGTACACATAGTACTCTTTGAACATTTACTGAACTTCAAGTGCTCCCCACACAGGTGCCTGATCAAATATCTTATAACATTTGAACTACTGATCAAATATCGGCTTTCAAAAAAAAATGAAGGCTGATTTTGAAGAAAATAAATATATTGGCCCGATACATCAGCTGGCCCATTAGCGTTTTTAGCCCATTTTGGGGGGGGGCTGAAGCACCCCTAAATTGATTCCCAGCACCCCTAAAATATTTTAAGATTGCTGAAATTTTTCTTTTTTCTTGTTTACTTTATGTCCATTCTTAACATGCTGGAAAAATGTCAAAACCATATACAGTACATGGTTGAAACATAATATTTTAACAACAAAAATACAGCACCCCCCACCCATCAAGTCTCGAAAATGGTTTGATCCACTCCATCTCTCCCCCCTTTCCCTGACTCAGACTCTGGGCTCCACCTGTACAGAGCAGTGTGCAGGCGCTGCCTTCTACAGTTGGGTGCAATAGTGTACATACCTGGTGTTAACCAGGACATTTGTTTACTTCTACCACTTAATACCAACACATTATTATCATCTCTAGTCCATATTTTTGCTGCATCGAAATGTAGATCACTTTTTATGCTGTTAGGTGGGAGTGAGCTGATGTTTTTTTCTAGCTAGGAAACATTCCATGTGGTTCAGTCCACCTCTGTCCTCTGTTTGAACTGGACTGAGAGAAGCTGCTGTTGTGTTTTTGCATGAGTTCAGATTAAAGACAAGGAGAGACTGACTTTATATGACTGGAAAACTGACTGGATGACCATTAACTCCTAGTGTGTGTGTGTGTGTGTGTGTGTGTGTGTGTGTGTGTGTGTGTGTAGGTGTGTAGGTGTGTGTGTGTAGACAGGAACATACAATTGTTTTTTTGTTTTGTTTTTTTAAAAACAAAACAAAAAAACAGCCAGATTCAGGTAAGAGTGTAAGATCAACTTGTGTAACTTCATTTTCCACAGCAACCAAATATTCGATTACAATGATGTTGTAAGTTGAATAAATGTACCAGTTTATATTTCTTGTTAGATATAAAACACATTGTTTAGTTATTTGCCTTTTGGTTAAAACACAAAGAGAGAGAGGAGAGCAAAGAGACACTGAACATATACACTGGTCTACAGTTTTTTTTAGAAATTATCTCCCTCAGGGATTAAATTTGTTAAATGTTACGTATTTTAATCAGATTAATTGGAAAACAAATGACAAAAGTGCTGGTTTGCCGATGTTTTGACGGTATATGATTAAGTGCTATTCCACATATATATTGGTTTATGTACATTTATACAACAGATTTATAAATATTCCACTGATAGAACCTGTACAGTGTATTGTCATGCACAGACAGTGTTGTGAAGTAGATCTGATAGATCTGACACTAATATTCCATGTATATGTATATGTATATGTATATGTATATGTATATGTACATGTATAGGTATAGGTATAGGTATAGGTTGAGGAGCTGCTGTATCAAAATGGAGGATTGTCTTCCACCAGCAATTAGGGTTAGAGTATATTTCTTTTATGATTCCAGTCCATTCCTCTTTTATAGTGGCTCAGCATTTAAATAACTTCTATCAGATTTGATGGTTTAGGCACAGAGTTTCTCATACCCAAAAAATGTTACGCTTTTCTTTAACAACTGTGCGAACGATGGTCTGAAGTTGCGTTAAAATGTACAAAACAGTGAAATGTCTCTTGCCTGACCAGGCAGCACTCTGGGTGCTCAGCACCCCTAAACCTCTGATCCTAGAATCACCCATGAGCCGGCCGATATATCAGTCTACCTCTACGGAAAAGCTCTGAGATGTGAGTTGTAGTTGTGGTTTTTCTGTCTAATGTCATGTAGGCAGTAGTCAAGGACAGATAGACAGGAACTGGAATTTACTGACATTTCATTCCAATGGTTCTGTTCAGTCTGTGTCTCCAAGTTCACTGTCAAAAACCTTCTGATCAAAAACAAACTGTATTAACGACCACCTCTGCATACATTTATTCATTTGATCTTTCCCTTTTTCCTAATTGTCCATAAAACCCATAATATTACAGCCTTTATCTAATGGATAATAAATGTTTCTGGAAGTGATTTGATGTTTTGGTTGAACTTGTTACTGTGACAAACTTTCCTCCTGATCGACTCAGCTGTGTTTTTGACTTTATTGTTTGTTCGTTTTCCACCTTTATCAGACAGCGGCACAAGAACGACACTAGAATGATCCATAAAGACAGAAGAGGTGTGATTGGCCAATGGTCGGAGGTTCTGAGGACTTGTCCCTCAGGGTGTTTGTGTCATGTGATCCATGTCCTGACCAATCAGCTGTCAGCTCACCCACTGTCTTCACTGACAGTTGATGTGTTTTCTAATGTGGTACCAGCTCTCACTGTATGTTCAGGTTGGGTTTCATCTGTAATCCAATGTAAATCCACTTACACTTCCTCAGACCTGGTCTCAACCATCGGACTCCACTGGGCTCCAACCTGAAAGGAGAAGGGGGGGGTCAGATCAGCATTAAACATGGACATTCCATCACTCTGATCCACTCCAGCTTTTCTGTTCACATCCAGTCAATGGTTCCTGTCAGTCCCTTATTGAACGTCTGTATCTGTGACCGTGGTCTGGAACTTCAGTAAAGGATGTGGAATCAGCTGTGACAGAGTGTTCCTGTCAGCTCCACCTGTTCTATCACACATTATCTGTGTGTGCATCAGCTCAGTCCATACCTGACAGTGTCCAGTGTCCAGTGTGGATCCTCCACTAGAGCAGACAGCTCCTGTCCTGAGGCTCCTGGATGGTTGTAGCTCAGGTCTAGCAGTCTGAGATGGGACGGATTGGACTTTAGGGCTGAGACCAGAGAAGAACATCCTTCCTCTGTGATCAGACATCCTGACAGTCTGCAACACAAAACATCACACATCATCTGAGGAGGAAGAGAAGCAGCGTCAGCTGTTGGACACAATTATTCTGAGGATGGATTTCATTCCAAATGGGATTTACCTGGAGCCAGTTTCTATTTGACTGACTGGGTTCAGTACCAGATCTGAACTGGACTAAGACTAGTCCAGTCCCTGTCCAAAGTCTGGAAAGACCTGATCTTTTATTGTTACTCAGACAAATTTAACTGGATGAAGATTGACTTTGACCAAATAAAGACACAAATGTACTGATATTGGTCCAAAAACATCAAGTGCATAAATGAACATCCTTCACCACCTCCAAATCAAAGGTCTAGTGGTTCTTGGGTTCCAGTGTTTGAACAGACAAACCAGTTCCACTCCAGTCCAACCCTCAGACTGTAGACACTTTACTGTCCTTTGTCTAAATGAGTCTAAATCTGTAGATTTAGACTCATTTGGTTCAAATACATCTTCATACAGTTTAGTTCCTGTGTTTGTTTCATAGAAATAAAGGAACATGCATGTGTTTCATGTCAGACACTGAACAGCTGGTCTGAAAACCAGGTCAGACTGATCCACTACAGGTACATCATGGTTTTAATCATCATCGTTCACACTGGTTGAACAATCCAAACCTGAGAGTCTCCAGTTTACAGTCTGGACTCCTTAGTCCATCTGACAGGATCTTCAGTCCTGAATCCTTCAGGTCCATGTTGTTGAGGTCCAAATGAGTCAGACTAGAATACTGGGATCCGAGAACTGAGGACAGACCTTCACAGCTTCTCTCTGACAGGTTACAGATACTCGACCTGGAGGACACAGATGATATTTGGATTACAGTCAGGTCAGGTCTGGACTGAAGGACCATCACAGTCCACATAGATCTCAGTTTGTTCTACAGCTCAGATCCAAATAAAGCTGCACAACTGAGTGAAAAACCCTTTTTTTAAATTGTAATTTGAGTTGTTTGTTTGTTTATCAAAGAAAAAGCACATGAGTCATTTAACAATGTCAAATCTATCATTAAAACTGAAACTAGAATAAAAATACCGAAACTTCAAAGTAAAAAACACTTTAATGTTGTGATTTTCATTTTTCCTGTTTTCCACAGTATCTCCATCTATTCAGTGTCACTAAATCCAAATCATCTCCATAAAACACAGGTTGTGTTGAACTTTATTGTGTTGAATTTTCCATCTGGATCAGCCTAAATCCACCTAAATCCTGAACTTTAAATTGTAATTTTTGTCCATTTTATAATTACACAGGTTGATTTAATGATTACACTTGTGTTTGACCTGATTGTGCAGCTCTAGATCTAATACACCTGCATTTAAACAAGTACAACATGATTTAATAAAACTCACTCAGGACCAAAAGATCAGAAATAATTGAATTCAGATTTTAACTTTATCTGACCTGAGAGTCTCCAGTTTACAGTCTGGACTCCTTAGTCCATCTGACAGGATCTTCAGTCCTGAATCCTCCAGGACCATGTTGATGAGGTCCTGATGAGTCAGACTACAGGACTGGGATCTGAGAACTGAGGACAGACCTTCACAGCTTCTCTCTGACAGGTTACAGATACTCCACCTGGAGGACACAGATGATATTTGGATTACAATCAGGTCAGGTCTGGACTGACGGACCATCACAGTCCACATAGATCTCAACTCAGGGAGGAACACGATGCTGCTGAGAGTAAGAGTGGTTGGTTGGGTTCCACTACTAGCCTCTACATTTGATTCTTTGTCTTCTCTGTGTTCATCTCATGGTGTGTCTGGTAGGGCTGCAGTGACTACTGTTAAAAACTCCACTTTGTGGTTGAGGAGGGGCGGGGCCTAGCCTCACCTATCAGGTCACACCCATGCATTTAAGAGGAAGGATCAGACCCAGCACACCCTCTTTTCCTTTGTTGGATGGAGCATGTGGCCTGAGTAAAAGACTAAGTTAATGCATTAACTGGATATAGATGCGGATGTGAGTAAGTTGTACTTTATGTTGTGGTTATTTGAATCTCCTTCAGTTTGTTTAGAATTGTTTGGATAATAGAACTTTTGTTTCCCTTTGTTGAACATTGACAACACCTCATCCATTCATCCTGTAAATAATCCTGTTGAAGACTAAAATAAAAGCATAAAGGGAACCCTTAACCAGTTTCATATCTGACTGTATGCCACTGCAGAAGTTTGAATTATTGAATCTCAATCTGCCCTTCAACATCACCCTTCATAGTTTTCACAACTAGTGTGGAATAAACCCTCGTCTGTCCTTCACACGTCCAGTCAGATGCTCCAGTATTTTATTACTGCAATGAATAGAAATAAGAGCCTTTGTTTGATTTGTTTTTCACTTTGTAATATGTTCACATGAGTCGACTGTTGAGTTGGTCATTAGTTGAAGCCCAAGTGTCTGGACCGTAAACGGGAAGGGTATTCTAGTGGACTGGATCACATTTGAACCTCCAAAGCTGTTTATGTCTGGACATGGACGTTTCATCTGCACAGTATCTGTTCTTTAAAAGGCCGGTGTAAAAGCAGCAAAAACAAGGATGCTCAGAAAACATGTTGTCATGGCGGAGTGTACACAGCCAAAATACTGTTGGGACTTCTACTCCTGGATCAGGACTTAATCCAGGATCTGCCATGTTTGAACAGCCGGTCTGATCTGTGGGACCACAACATACTGTCAATCAAACACTCAGGCTGACACCTGGACCTGCCAGACCTGGATAACACCTGGACCCTCCGGACCCGGATAACACCTGGACTTGCCCAGTCCTGGCTTAAACCTGGATCTATCTAGAATGTGAGTACTTCCTTTGTCAAACACACAGACACATATTCATTAAAGCACTGACCCATTCCATTAATGTCTCCATTACATTAGCCAAAGAAACAGCTCTGAACGTGTCACTTGAGGCTCTGTCAGAGGTGACTGTGTCATTCCTCTGCGTAGGAGTATTTTCAGTAAGTCGGCCTGGTCAGTGAGGAGTGCAAGTGAGTGGAACTCAGTACCTGAGGAGGTTAAACTGCTTACAACATATAAGGCCTTCACAAAAAAATTGAAAATGTGGCTTATCAACACCTATAGCTGCCAACACTAAAAGACAAGCCTGTTGTGATGTTTTAATGTTGTGATCAAATGTTGTCGTGATATGTTGTGATGTCTTATTCTCTTTTAATTGTATAATAAGTGTTCGAATATGTATCTTGTATTATATTGTACAGGTATTGTGTGTTTTGTGCTCCCTTAACAGTCTGTTATGTATATGTTATTTGTTACATTAGTGCCCTATCAAGTGTCTAACCATGTCTTTCTCCTGTAAATGTTTTTTTTTTTACTGCCTTTTTAAAACTTGGCCGGGGAAAACTAGCCTTCTGGCTAATTCTGGCTTTTTTTTTAACCATGTGTAACCATGTGTTTTATAAAATTGCATTGTCCCCTTTCAAATAAACTAAACTAAACATCCTGTAAATTTCCTTCTGGTTGGAACTGGTTGGAAAAAAAATGTCATCATACGTGATTTTAAATCAGGAAGTCAGGACAGTATTAGTAACCAGTGGCGTCACTAGGCCTATTTTAGGGGGCTGAAGCCCCTCTAAATTATTCTTCAGCCCCCCTAATTGATTTGGTGCTTTTAATTAATTAAATAATAATAATAATAATAATAATAATAATAATAATAATAATAATAATTATTATTATTATTATTATTATTATTATTATTATTATTATTTTCTTTTAATTTTTTTTTACAAAAAGTTCTGACAAATTCAATATAATGTGGCCAGAATGTGAGTTTAAATAAATAATCACATAACCTGTCATTATTAACTTAAATATGATCATAAATCTGTCAGTTTCCCTTCACTTCGTAGTGTAAGGTAGAAAGCCCCTTCAGCCCGTCCTCATCTAGTCCATTCCACTTGTCCATATAGAGTACACCCACATCACTGAAAATCCAGTCCACGTTTTCCCTGCTGCCTTACTTGCACTTGTTTACCATTGTAACGCACGTACCCCTTTTCCACCAAACTACTTCCAGGGCTGGTTTGGAGCTGGTGCCTCTCACTTAGCACCAGTTCTTTGTGTTTCCACCACCCAAGCACTTGCGAAACCGGTTCCAGGCAGGCACCAACTTTGAGCTGGGCTAAACTGGGGCCAAAGAGCCGGCCGAAAAGAATCCCACATTTGAACCTGCTGGACTGGGTTTAAGGGATAGGCCGGTGAATCTGACTACCGGTGCACTGAACTGGGACACAGCAGACACAGACTGGAGGCTTTGGACTGTGGACGAGTCTGTTGTTCAAACAGCGGCAAAGGATACTGGTAAGTTTTGTTTCTCAAACGCCTTGTTAATAGCTCACAAAAAGTTGACTTTAAAGATTAAAGTGTGCTACAAACGTTACGGATGTTAAATCGCTAGCTGCTGGTATGCGAACAAGCTAACAATAACATTTCTGTGTTTCCTCCGAAACGCTCTTTCCTCAGTGGGTTGATAAAAGTCAGAACTGAACCCAGTAGTTAACTGAACCGTGTTCCAGTAGACAGGGTTATTGTTCTAACAGTAGTTAACTGAACTGTGTTCCAGTAGACAGGGTTATTGTCCACATTATGGAGAACATGTCCAATTAACGCACGGTTTCTTTGTTTTGTTCTTTACAGTTGTTGTCCATGGATGAGGAGGCAGATTCACACCAACACCACCTGGATTTTTCTTCCCCTTTGTAAAGTTTTTGAAGCATTTTTTTTTTTATTTGAGCCAATTTTTTTTTTTGTACTTAAGTGTGAATAAACCCATTTGAAATGCATAAAGTTCATTTGGTTTGTATTTCCTGTGCCTCACATTAACTTGGGTTACAATATTGTTCTGCTGACCTCACTAATTATCAGTTTATAGAATATCTTTATATAATGTTTCTACTTTTGTCATATAGAAACCCGTATTTGTGTTTTTCGCCTGTGGATTACAATATAGGCTTGTAAGCACAAGAGCAGCGCTTGCTTCTGAGTGAGCATCTCCCGCACCAGACCCAGTCATGTGATCACGTTTTACGATGACGTAATGACGCGGCTCTGACTTGGCTCCAATTTGCTCTTAGCATATGGAAAAGCAAACCGGTTCTTTGGAGGCACCAGGTTGGAACCAGTTAAACACTGGCTCTAGCACTGGCACCGAACTAGTACCAGGTTCTTTTTGGTGTAAAAGGGGTATGTATTGAGACATGAACTACCTTCCTCCATGTCATGGACAGCACATAATTCCATATCATCTTTACACAGTACTACATCACATTTAGAGGGCATAGGCTTTTAGAAATAGCCCAAAAATAGCCTAAAGTTCAAAATGGTCTTTTATCCCTTAATAGGCCAAAAACGGTGAGCCACAATATAATAGGCAGCTGTGGTCAACTGAGCCTTTTACTCAGTTTACATTCACAAATTTTGGAGAAAAGGTGACCATTATTCATCCTCAATCATTAATATTATACATCATAGGTTTAAGATGATGTTAGACTCTCATCTGGACAAAGGGCTGATACAGTGGTGGGATTGTATGTCAGTGGAACTTGTACATAGATCATGGTTGGATTATCACACATTCTTGTTATATACTGTATGCTTTTATGAAAAATCTTTGGCATTTCTAAGAAATTTAAAAGCTGGATTAAATTCAATAGCCTAATAATTCTGTGTCAAGAATGGATGTCAGCTGCTTCTTGGGGGCTGAGCCCCCCCAAAGGTCAGATCCTAGAAACGCCCCTGTTAGTAACCATCAGCCAATCTCTATTTTACCAGTTCCACATCTGGAACACAACGCCAAATGAACTAAAACTAATCACAGACGACAAAACATTCACAGCAAAGGTTTAGAACTGGATGAAAACCAAACTAGAATCAACCCACTTCTAAAATGGATCATATTTGGTCAAGTCGGAATGTTTGATCTTTTTCTCGTCTTTTCTTTTAGGATGTGAATGTAAACTTTAATTCCCTAATTTTGCATCTGGATCAGCCTAAATCTATCTAAATCCTAACCTTTAAATTGTGGTCTTTGTCCATTTTATAATTACACAGGTTGATTTAGTGATTAGACTTGTGATTGACTTTATTGTGCCGCTCTAGATCTAATACACCTGCATTTAAACAACTCAGTCAGGACCAATAGATCAGAAATAATTGAATTCAGATTCTAACTTTATCTGACCTGAGAGTCTCCAGTTTACAGTCTGGACTCCTTAGTCCATCTGACAGGATCTTCAGTCCTGAATCCTTCAGGTCCATGTTGTTGAGCTCCAGATGAGTCAGACTACAGGACTGGGATCTGAGAACTGAGGACAGACCTTCACAGCTTCTCTCTGACAGGTTACAGATACTCAACCTGGAGGACACAGATGATATTTGGATTACAATCAGGTCAGGTCTGGACTGACGGACCATCACAGTCCACATAGATCTCAGCTCAGGGAGGAACACGATGCTGCTGACAGTAGGAGTGGTTGGTTGGGTTCCACTACTAGCCTCTATATTTGATTAGAATTAGAATTGCCTTTATTGTCATTTGACAGTACAAAGTACATCAAACGAAATTGAGTTCGATGATTAGGGACATCGGGCAGCTGCTCCTGCTAGAGCGCTGCCACAAACCCTTTTCTTCGAAAAAAGAATTACAGTGGAGATAATGCAAGCCCATACATCACATACATAAGACATTATAAACACAGTACACGTGGTCATGTGATGAACTTTTTCAATGGATTTGGTTGTGGGAGGGGGACAGGAAGAGAAGAAGAATGTTGTGAGGCAGATGGAGATGGGGGGGGTTGTTAAATGCTTTTATGTGGTGAGTCCTTGAAAGTCTGTTTGTGTATGAAAAATAAGAGACTCAGACTTCTGTCCTTTATCAGTTCATTCAGTCCTGAATCTTGGCCTTGGAAGGATGTTTTGACTGCAAAGGAACAGATTAGACCAGAGTAGCTCCAAATGCTTTACCGGCTCCCAGGAGGAACAGAATTAAATAAGGAAAAAATGATTTGATTTATGCTTAATTTAGTTATAATTTAATTTTTGTTATAACTGGGCCTCAGCATTACTCATCACTTCAGAGCAGGTAGATCCTGCACAGTTCGTCTTTTTACCCACAGTCCCGCGATTTGCCGGAGCGCATCCACGGTCTGTCCAGCGATGTAATCCAACTTTTGTGTGAGTCCACAGCTCATGCAATCCTCCGACTGTGCCACCATCCACTGTAAAACCTTCACGTTGTCACTAACCGCTCCGAAGTGCTCCTTAATTTCAATTGACAGCAGCGGGGTCTCTATGTGTGCTGCTGTCTTTACAACTTTGTGATAAACCAGGGCAACTCCAAGACCAATTAGAAGGTGTCCTGTTATCAAAAATCCAATCAGGTAAATATCATATCCTCCACCGACAGAACCCACAGCCATACTACCTTCACTTGTTTCAAGAGTCGATCGCATACTGCAAAAGTTCTGTCAGGGCAGGCGGGCTCCTCCCAACGCCTTTGTTCCTGGGTGAAAAAATCTTGTCAATTGCACTGAGTGTCCAGTTGATCAATTCCATAATTTAGTTGTTCGGGAATACAGCAAGCAGGGGATCCAAAGACAAAAACAGATGAGACGCAGAGGCAAAAGCAGGAGAAAAAAGAGGAAGGCAAGGACAGCTCAGAAACACGTCTGCTCTCGACAGAGGACAGGAAGTAAGTGTCTTCTCTGTGTTCATCTCATGGCGTGTCTGGTAGGGCTGCAGCGACTACTGTTAAAAACTCCACTTTGTGGTTGAGGAGGGGCGGGGCCTAGCCTCACCTATCAGTCCACACCCATGCATTTAAGAGGAAGGATCAGACCCAGCACACCCTCTTTTCCTTTGTTGGACAGAGCATGTGGACTGGGTAAAAGACTAAGTTAATGCATTGACTGGATATAGATGCATCTGTGAGTAAGTTGTACTTTACATTGTGGTTATTTGAATCTCCTTCAGTATGTCTTGAATTGTTTGGATAATAGAACTTTTGTTTCCCTTTGTTGAACATTGACAACACCTCATCCATTCATCCTGTAAATAATCTTGTTGAAGACTAAAATAAAAGCATAAAGGGAATCCCTGACCAGTTTCATATCTGGCCGTATGCCAATGCAGAAGTTTGAATTATTGAATCTCAATCAGCCCTTCAACATCACCCTTCATAGTTTTTACAACTAGTGTGGAATAAACCCTAGTCTGTCCTTTACACGTCCAGTCAGACGCTCCAGTATGGGGCCATTATTATAGCAATATTATTTGCAAATGCGTGTGGAGAGTTGAGTGTCCGTATTTCAATCTGTCTGTGCGCAGTCGGATTTGCACATGTGTAAATGAATCTGTAAATGCGTGATGAGATTTGTGTGTCTGTACAACAATCTGCAAATGTGTAAAAAAACTTGTGTGTGTGTAATCAGATTTGAAAAGTCAAAGTATTTTCACTACAAGACCCAGAAATACAGACAAATCATTGGTTACAAGTCAAGCGGCTTCTCGATTGGCTCTCTTTACACACGTGAATTTTGCTACACTTCTGCCGTGAGAGATCCACAAATGCGTACCGGGATTTGTCTGTAAAACCAGGGTTTGTGTGCCTGGGCTCAGGCTCACAGGCTCCCTCATTCCGGCTGCATTCAGCTTTGCTCGTTCTTGTACCTGACGTGAGTTTACGTGAGTTGTGCTTGCAAGGTTCACCAACTGCCACTAAAAATCGAAGAAGAAGATTCACCTGGGCAAGGAAAGATGGCTGCAAACGACGAGACATATGGGGCCATATATTACTACCAATGTAAAGAGCGAGCAAAGCCGAACGCAGCCGGAATGAGGGAGCCTGTGAGCCTGAGCCCATGAATTCAGATTCTAACTTTATCTGACCTGAGAGTCTCCAGTTTACAGTCTGGACTCCTTAGTCCATCTGACAGGATCTTCAGTCCTGAATCCTTTGGGTCGTTGGTGCTGAGGTCCAAATGTCTCAGACTACAGGATTTGGATCTGAGAACTGAGGACAGACCTTCACAGCCTCTTTCTGATAGGTCACAGACAGTCAATCTGCAGAAACAGAACAGATTGGTTTAAAAACAGCAGCAGAATAAACTGATCTTCTCTAAACTCCACTTCATTTCATTTCCAGTATTTCTACAGATAAGCACTAGTTTTGGTCAAATATCAGGTTATAAAGTCAATGGATCACAGAGCTACTATTTCCTGTTAACACTCAGACAAACCGTATGGACCTTCATTGCTGTTCATTTATGACTATGGTTATGACCCCTTTATTTATCTGAGGGTCTCAGTAACACGTACATTTACAGATTTATTTAAAGAGAATCTATAACCAGCACTGAAGACCAAACAGGATCTAAATCCATGGTCCACCATAAACTAATTCACATGTTTGATGGACTGGATCAGATGTGCTCCTACTGTCATACACATGAAGTGGATTGGATGTGAATTCCATCAAGTTATGATGTTGATTAATATGATCAGCGTCGTGGTTTGACAAGGAATGAAGAAAGTGTAAAAATGTCCTAAACCAGACTCTAAATTCAATAAACTTCACTCTGTTTGGACTCACACAGCTTTGTTGGAGGCTTTGACGACTGGCAGCAAATTCAGAAGAGCCTCCTCTGAACCAGAGTATTTGTTCAGGTCAAACTCATCCAGATCTTTATCTGATGACAGTAACATGAAGACCAGAGCTGACCACTGAGCAGGAGACAGAACATCTGGGTTGAAATGTCCATCTCTCAGGTACTGTTGGATCTGATCCACCAGAGATCGATCCTCCAGTTCATTCAGACAGTGGAACAGGTTGATGCTTTTCTCTACAGACAGTTTATCATCGATCTTCCACTTGATGTACTCAGCTGTCTCCTGATTGGTCTTTAAGCTACTTCCTGTCTGTTTCATCAGACCTTGTAGGAGTCTGTGATTGGTCTGCAGTGATAGACCCAGGAGGAAGCGGAGGAACAGGTCCAGGTGTCCATTTGGACTCTGTAAGGCCTGGTCCACAGCGGTCTGGTAGAACTGTGTCTCTGCAGATCCAGACCTCTGGGATGTGGTTTGTTCTTCTGACAGCAGATTGACTCCGGTGTTGATGAAGGTCTGATGAACATGAAGAGAAGCCAGAAACTCCTGGATACTCAGATGGATGAAGCAGAACCTCTTGTCCTGGTACAGTCCTCTCTCCTCTTTGAAGACCTCTGTGAACACTCCTGAGTACACTGAGGCTGAGCTGATATCGATGCCACACTCTGTCAGGTCTGATTCATAGAAGATCAGGTTTCCTTTCTTCAGCTGCTCAAAGGCCAGTTTTCCCAGAGACTCAATCATCTTCCTGGTCTCTGGACTCCAGTGTGGATCTGTCCCAGATTTTCCATCATACTTGACGTTCTTGACTTTGGCCTGAACCACCAGGAAGTGGATGTACATCTGAGTCAGGGTCTTGGGCAGTTGTCTTCTCTCTGTGGTCTTCAACACGTCCTCCAGAACTCTAGCAGTGATCCAGCAGAAGACTGGGATGTGACACATGATGTGGACGCTTCGTGATGTCTTGATGTGGGAGATGATTGTGTTGGTCTGTTCTTCATCTGTGAACCTCTTCCTGAAGTACTCCTCCTTCTGGGGGTCAGTGAACCCTCTGACCTCTGTTACCATGTCAACACACTGAGCAGGGATCTGATTGGCTGCTGCAGGTCGTGTGGTGATCCAGAGGCGAGCAGAGGGAAG
This sequence comes from Sphaeramia orbicularis, assembly GCF_902148855.1. NCBI lineage: Eukaryota > Metazoa > Chordata > Actinopteri > Kurtiformes > Apogonidae > Sphaeramia > Sphaeramia orbicularis. The sequence continues at coordinate 56,334,274 of NC_043972.1, forward strand.
CAGGTTCCCCCTGATGAGGTTCATCAGCAGCACATCCACTGAGGTGGACTCTGTAACATCAGTCAGGATCTGAGTGTTGTTGAAGTCCAGAGGAGGTCGACACTCATCCAGACCGTCTAAGATGAACACCACCTGGAGGTCTTCAAAGATCCAGATTCCTGCTTCTTTGGTTTCAGTGAAGAAGTGATGAACCAGTTCCACCAAGCTGAACTTCTTCTGTTTCAGCACATTCAGCTCTCTGAAGGTGAATGGAAATATGAAGTGGATGTCCTGGTTGGCTTTGTCTTCAGCCCAGTCCAGACTGAACTTCTGTGATAAGACTGTTTTCCCGATGCCGGCCACGCCCTTTGTTAGCACTGTTCTGATTGGTTGATCTCTGTCAGGTGGTGTTTGAAAGATGTCTTCACATGAGATGGTTGTTGGTGGTCTGTGTGGGTTCCTGGATGCTGTTTCAATCTGTCTGACCTCATGGTCCTGGTTGACCTCTGTAGTCCCTCCCTCTGTGATGTAGAGCTCTGTGTAGATCTGGTTCAGGAGGGTTTTGGGGTTTCCTGCTTTAGCGATGCCCTCAAACACACACTCAAACTTCTGCTTCAGGTTACGTTTCAGTTCACACTGAACTCCAGACTGACTTCCTGAATGCAGACCCAGATAAAACCATCAGTCTCACAGTAAATCCAAGTATTTTCATCTGTTCAATCTGTACAGAATGGTCTTACTGCAGTGCAGATGCTCAGCCAGCTCCTCTGTAGTCTCTGAAACACATTCTGTTTTAAAGTCTATCAGTCGACCCATGGAGTCATCACTCTTCATGGACACACAGCGGGGTCCAGGTCCAGGTCCAGGTCCAAGTCCAGGTCTGTGAACATTGATGGTACAGTGGTTTTAGTGCTGAACTCTGATATTGATCTGGTTGATGTTGTACATTGTGTTATATAATTAAACATAACACAGTGAAATCTAACTTTCTGTAACATAGTGTAGTTTAATATAAGTAACAAATTCATGTTGTGTCATTTAATGTTACATTAATCCGACAGTTTTAATGGACTGTTTTACATGAGGTTAATATTTAATACACATAATACCAGACTAGAACACATTACATGTCAGGGTTATTAGAGTGTAAACTTAAACAGCAATGATAATAATAATAATAATAATAATAATGATAATAATAATAATAATAATAATAATAATAATAATAATAATAATAATAAAAATAAATGGATGTCAAAGTTACAGTAAATATTAACATCCTTCTCCTGGATGCAGTAGAACGTCCTGGTATATGACATAGTCAATATTAGGATTGAATCTAAACGGTGTCAGCTTTTATTTTGAAAGGTTTCACAGGAAGTGTTAGTGTCCTGTTGTGTCTGACTTTGATTAGACTGAAGAAAAAGTTGATGCGATGCCAACGGTTCAACTGGACTAACTTTAGGTCAAACAAAGAATGCCAAGTTAGGACTGACTGAGCTGAAAACCCTTTTGGTGAATCTGGACCAGATCTGAGGTTCACTTACTGAGTCTGTGGAACACGTCCTGTTTTAAAGTGTATTCCTTGATACATGGAGTCATTACTCTTCATGGACACACAGCTGGGTCCCGGTCCAGTTCCAGTTCCAGGTCCAGGTCTGTGAACATTGATGGTACACTGGTTTTAGTGCTGAACTCTGACATTAAACTGTGGTCTTAGTGTGATTCATATCCTACTGCAGAAGAATCCAGTTTCATGTGGACGTTAAAGGAGATGCTGTTTTCTGTCAAATGTTTTCTGACTCTGCTGTGACCTCTGACCTGAGGTCACATATGGTCCTCATATGTGAGGACTCAGGGTCCAGGTCTAACATAAGAATGTGTTAAAGCTGAAACAGATCAGTGGACCCTCAGACCTAAACTCAGAATGAGCTCTATGAGTCATTTATCTGCACCTTGTATGTTCGTCCACCGAGGGTCACTCAGTGCTGTTCTGATACTGACGTTCACTTACTGAGGATCACAAACATGTCCTCTTTTAAAATCCCATGGGACCCCCATGGAGTTGTCACTCTTCATGGACACACAGCTGGGTCCAGGTCCAGGTCCAGGTCTGTGAACATTGATGGTACAGTGGTTTTAGTGCTGAACTCTTACATTGGTCTGGTTGATGCTGAACATTGTGTTAGGTAATTACACATAACACAGTGAAATCTAACTTTCTGTAACATAGTGTAGTTTAATATAAGTAACATAAATTCATGTTGTGTCATTTAATGTTACATTAATCCGACAGTTTTAATGGACTGTTTTACATGAGGTGAATATTTTAATACACATAATACCAGACTAGAACATGTCAGGGTTATTAGAGTTTAAACTTAAACAGCAATAATAATAATAATAATAATAATAATAATAATAATAATAATAATAATAATAATAATAACAATAATAATGGATGTTAAAATTACAGTAAATATTAACATCCTTCTCCTGGATGCAGTAGAACGTCCTGGTATTTGACATAGTCAATGTTAGGATATAATTTAAACAGTGTCAGCTTTTATTTTGAAAGGCTTCACAGGAAGTGTTAGTGTCCTGTTGTGTTTGACTTTTATTAGACTGAAGAAAAAGTCGATCTGGCATCGATGGTTCAACAGGACTAACTTTAGGTCGGACATAGAATGCCGAGTTAGGACTGACTGAGCTGAAAACCCTGTTGATGAATCTGGACCAAATCTGAGGTTCACTTACTGAGTCTGTGGAGCATGTCTTTTAAAAGATACTGGGAGACGCATGGAGTCATCACTCTTCATGGACACACAGCTGGGTCCAAGTCCAGGTCCAGGTCCTGTGGGGGGTCTGTGGGTGGTCTTCCAGGGAGGGGCTCCCTCCTCTCTATCATCACTCTGATCCATTCTGCTGAATCCACATCAGAACACAAACCATCAGTCTAGACCTGAATCCACACTGATTCATCCTGTACATGATAAACAGCAGCTCAATCTACTTTTATTTTGACAGGTTTGACAGGAAGTGTAAGTGTCCTATTGTGTCAGACTTTTATCTGTAGACAACGACTGAGGAAGGTCATGAACATGTTGAAGGTGCTTTATTTGACCTAAACAGCAGCTCTTTATCACCTGATCAGATTCTAGTTCATCAATAAATGACTAAACTGTGAATGTGAAAGGTCAAAGGTCAACAGTTATCAGAGTCCAGTAAAAACAACGTCATGAACCCAGACTGACTTTAAACATCAGAAACATGTGTAAAGTGTTTCCAGATCAGTTTATTGTCACAGACTCAGATCAAAGCGTCCTGATTGGATTCAAAGAGTCACAGATAAAACTCACCTGTGGACGTCGGACAGAAAAGGGTTTGTGTTCGTCACCGCTGAGCTGTTTCCAGGATCAATCTGAGTCTCACCTGTAAAGACATCAGGTGTCAACGCCTGCAGTGGGAGGAGCTCTGAACCCTCACATGACATGTTACTGGATGGTGATTGGCTCATTTGTTTGGTCGTCACATTGATGCTTTGACACAGTGTAAATGTGCAGCAGAAAACACTGTTTCTGCTTCAAATTAATCATCAATCCATTTATTATTAATTCATCTATGAATAAACAAATCAACCTGTTAATTATATACATTATTAAATCATTTCATGGACTTTAAATGAGTGTTTTTTTTCTTTATGTCAGTGACAGTTTTAGTTGATGGTAAATGTATAAACTAATACATTCTGGATCATTTTGGCCCTACATATGTCACTGTTAGATGGACAAAATCACCGATGAGGTCAACTCACATCCCTGAGGAAATCCACATGACCATGGACCTGAACATCCAAGTGGTGTTTGACCTCCCAGTGTTGTAGTCAAGACCGCACCATCTGAGACCAAGACATTTCCGAGACCAGAGGGTTCCAAGACCAAAACAAGACCAAGAATTTTATGGGTCAAGACCAAGACCACACCAATGAAAAATTACTAACAGTGAACAAAGTAAGAATTCTCTATTTTAAGACTGATTTACAGTAACAGTAACAAATAGTCTCTGCACTTTTTTCAAAGCATCACAATGCAGGAAATCTCCATTCTTAGTTTATTTTTCTGTGTCAAAAATCAAGCTTTCTTCAACCGAATAGCAGCTGTTTCATTCACAGAATTACAGCGTTAAAATGATGGGAACATAGCGCATGTGAATGAAATGCAATGACAAAACACTCAAATGTCTTCACCATCCAAAACAAACCCATGAATATATAAGGGTTATTTTTGGTCACAGTTTTTGGTTTAGTATGGTTTTGACAGCCTGAGAGCAGTTGGAATATTTTTTGTGTACTTAAAGAAAATTTCTCAGGAACAGTTAGGAATTGTTGATCTCTGTTGGTATTTTACTTTCAAATCTGACTCCAATTCTCTATCCCCTGCATTCGTTACATTGGTTATTACCTTGACCATAAAATAGACCTAAAACAGAATTTAAGAATAACAATGAATCAATCATTTAATGAATATTAATGAAACTTAGACAGATCTGTGGTCTCCCAAGGTTACAAAAAATCCGATTCCCCAGCCCACAGACATGAAGTCACCAAGGAAAGGACCCATCCCTCTGACTCCCTGTCCTCAAGAGCCCAGAGTTCTGTTTTCCCTCCTTCCCTTCTTTACACTCTTTACTTGGGGTGTTGCCTTCCTCCTCCTAACTTCAGCCAATCCCTTCACGTATCACCCCCACCAAAGCTGTCCACTTCAATCTCACCCCCCATCCTTACCACACAGACCTTACCGTCTTCTCTTTATGACTAATACAACAATAAAACAATGAACATTCCCAAACACTCCTAAAAACTAAGCTAACCCATCTATGACCCTCTGTCTGTATTTTTCCATTCTACCCCTTGAAGCCTGTAACCTTCTAATGTCAATAAGTCATACAACTTAGAGCAAATCAGCAAAATACAGGAATCATAACTATTATACAACTATTATCTAACTGCTATATTACATTCCAATTACAATATATAGTTATCATGATTATAACATATTGCATTCTAATTCTGTAATGCTTAGGTTTTTATATATTCGTCAACTGTATAATTTTAACATCTCTGTTGTATTTTGACTCGAGTAAAAAACTTGTGGTTTTGGAAACCAAACTTTAGTACTACTGAGTTCGCAGACATCACTGCTGACAGACCTTGTCCTGGTCACCGCATAATTGAGGGAGGGGGGTGGGGTGGGTGGGGGGAGTGTTGACACTTGTGTGGTGTTTCTGTATGCAGCCGTTGGTGGGGAAACCATGGGAAACAAATCAAGCAACCAAAAATGAAATGATATTGAAACGGATCCCTTTCCACTCTAATCAGTGAGCAAATAACTTAACATTAGAGGTCTCAACCGGTCCAGAGTCCACACAGTCCGAGACAAGACTGAGTCAAAATGCACCCATGACTGGTCTCAAGTACTACAGCAGTACCTCCCACTCTTTTCAACTCAAGTCCTGGTGTCAAACCCACAGGTGGATCAGACTAAACGCTGGTGTGACGGCCTCAACACCACTAAACTCTGTGACCTCTGATCTTTGGAGCAGGTTCATCCTCTGCCTTACGTTCATTCTGGATCCTGAAAGAGTCTGAATCTCAATGAAAATGATCGAATCACATCCTGAGAACACACTGAACCTACTGTGATTGGCTCCAGGGTGTGTGAATCTTTAATCCTCCAGGGTTTAAATTCAGAAAATTATTGACCTTTTGCCAATTTTGAGTTAAGCTGAAGAGGTTTGAGACATTAATACAGAAAAAAACAGATGCATGATGATTTTCAATCAGTTATTTTTCCATGTTTATCTTTTGTTGGGGGGGGGGTAAATTTACAGGGATGCAGAAGGGTTCAGGTCTACAGTCATTATCACAGTGAAAACCACAATCACATGTTACTGCTAACTGTTTTTTATGGAAACTGCTCTTTTACAGATAAGTTTTACAACATTATTGTTAAAATCTAAAGAAGTAAACTGATTTTTACTGTTTATCTTCAACGTTTCTTACTCAGAAGTCATCAAGTTAATATTTAATGTTTTAGGACAAAGGTTCGTTAATATAAGGGTTTAACAGGAGTTCCCACAGTCCTTGAATGCACAGTATTTATACCCTAAAAGTTCTATATCTTATCTTTATTTCTTATCTTTATTAAACTGGTCTAGATCTACTTCAAAACACTGTCTGCACACTACAATGCATTCACTGTACAAGTTCCATCAGTGGAACATTTATAAATCTATTGTATAAATGGACATAAAGCAACATATGTGTGTAATAACACTTTATCATATAGCCTATCTGGAAAACATTAACAAACCAGCATTTTTATCATTTGTTTTCAATTAACTTGATTAAAATACGTAAAAAATTTAGCACATTTAATCTCTGAAGCAGATAATTTCTAAAAAAAATTGTAGACCGGTGTTCTCACCTATTTGATGATCGTGTTCGGTGGTTCAGGTGTGAGACTAGGTTCAGTTCTAACCACTGTCCCGTCCACATGCCCCCCCACCCAGACTTACTTCTGGACTTTACCCAATTCTGTGACGCAGTTTAATCGGTGTCGGTTCGTGAGATCCACGGAGCTTCAGAACCTTCAGTTTCAGTTTGACCATGTGAAACCAGCCCTGACCGGACAGATGGAGGTTTCAGTCCAGACCCACAGTGAGCACCGACAACAAAGAGCCGTTAAAGGGTTAAATAGGTGAACTTTACCTTCAGATGCAGAGACCTGGACAAAAGACAATGGACGAGGAAACAAAAAAAAAAAAGAAGAAGAAAAAAGGAGAAGAAGCCTAGTTCAGGGAGGAGTTTATGAGACTGACTCACCACAAGCATGCTGTGGAACCGGATTAAATCTGAACTAAATAGAGGAAATCCAATGTACAGACACAAAAGTGCATCAAACTGTTTTGAAAAAGGCTGTGATACGATCAAGCATTTATTCAGAGTCACTACAAAGTATTGAACCAAGACATTTAGTCAAGAATTAACATCAAACTAAGTCATAGTTTGATCAGAAAACAGGTGTTAAACACTGAACTGTTTACAACAAACACTTTGGTTCAGATTTGGACTGTTACAGGAGAGAAAAAAAACCTGAACACTGTCCTGATCAGAGACTGAAAGAATGGATGTGAAGAAACTGACACAACACACAACAATTATTATTATTATTATTATAGACTCATTATTATAGACTCATTATTATAGATTTATTATTATAGACCCATTAATATAGAATCATTAATAAACATTTATTATTATAGACTCATTAATATAGACTCATTATTATTGACTCATTATTATAGACTTATTATTAAAGACTCATTATTATAGACTTGTTATTAAAGACTTATTATTATTATAGACTCAATATTATAGACTCATTAATATGGACTTATTATTATAGACTCATTAATATAGATTTATTATCATACACTCATTAATATAGACTCATTATTATAGACTTATTATTATAGACTCATTCTTATAGACTTATTATTAAAGACTTATTATTATTATAGACTCAATATTATAGACTCATTATTATAGACTCATTAATATGGACTTATTATTATAGACTCATTATTATAGACTTATTATTAAAGACTTATTATTATTATAGACTCATTATTATAGACTCATTATTAATATGGACTTATTATTATAGACTCATTAATATAGATTTATTATCATACACTCATTAATATAGACTCATTATTATAGACTTATTATTATAGACTCATTAATATAGACTCATTATTATAGACCAGTGGTTCTTAACCTGGGTTCGATGAGTCAGTCTCAGGGGTTCGGCGGAGGTCAAGACACACACTCGACAACAGCAGAAGTCACACTGATTTGCAGTAAATATTTATTATTATTGTAGCCTGATGGAAATTAGGTGATGGGTGTGTGTTAAAATGTTAAAAATGATGAATAGCATAAATACAATAAGTTCATTATTGGAATACATTAGATTAAAAATTAAAACCATTTCACTGTGGTGGTATTAAAAAAGGTCATGTCTTTGTGAAAAGGTATGTAATTTGTTGTGAGTTCATGCACTGTATTGGTTTTGTTCTTTGAACACAGTGATGTTAATGCACGGTTCATTTTGTGCACCAGTAAAACATATACCTGTGTCTTGAATTTGAAAAAAATCAGAGTTTATTTTTTAATAAAGAAGGGTTCGGTGAATGCGCATATGAAACTGGTGGGGTTCAGTACCTCCAACAAGGTTAAGAACCACTGTTATAGACTCATTATTATAGACTCATTTTTATAGACTCATTATTATAGACTCATTAATATGGACTTATTATTATAGACTCGTTAATATAGATTTATTATTTTACACTCATTATTAAAGACTTATTAATATAGACTCATTATTATAGACTCATTATTATAGACTCATTAATATGGACTTATTATTATAGACTCGTTAATATAGATTTATTATTATACACTCATTATTCTAGACTCATTAATATAGACTCATTATTCTAGACTCATTAATATAGACTCACTAATAAAGGCTTATTATTATAGACTCATTACTACAGACTTATTAATATAGACTCATTATTATAGGCTCATTATTATAGACTCATTATTATAGATTTATTATTATAGACCCATTAATATAGACTCATTAATATAGATTTATTATTATAGACTCGTTAATATAGATTTATTATTATACACTCATTATTAAAGACTCATTATTATAGACTCATTATTATAGACTCATTAATATGGACTTATTATTATAGACTCGTTAATATAGATTTATTATTATACACTCATTATTCTAGACTCATTAATATAGACTCATTATTATAGACTCATTAATAAAGGCTTAATATTATAGACTCATTATTATAAACTCAATATTATAGACTCATTATTATAGACTTATTATTATAGACTCATTTTTACAGACTCATTAATATAGACTCATTATTATAGACTTATTATTATAGACTCATTAATATAGACTTATTATTATAGACTTATTATTATATACTCATTATTATAGACTCGTTAATATAGACTTATTATTATAGACTCATTATTATAGACTGATTAATATAGACTCATTAATATAGACTTATTATTATAGACTCATTATTATAGACTCATTATTGTAGACACATTATTATAGACTCATTAATATAGACTTATTATTATAGACTCATTATTATAGACTCATTACTACAGACTTATTATTATAGGCTCATTATTATAGACTCATTATTATAGATTTATTATTATAGACTCATTATTACAGACTCATTAATATAGACTCATTATTATAGATTGATTATTAGAGACCCATTAATATAAACTCATTAATATAGATTTATTATTATAGACTCATTAATATAGACTTATTATTATAGACTTGTTATTAAAGACTCATTATTATAGACTCATTAAAGCTATACCGTATGATGTGGCATTTTTACACTTTTCTTTTGTCATCTTAAAATGCTCCTAATAAGTGTGTGACAAACTAAAATGTAAAAGAAATCTGCCAGGCATTGAAACTCAAAAATTTTTAATTCTCATATATTTCTGATAAAAGTCTGACCAATCATTTTAGTCAGTCCGAATAAAATAATTGGCCGAACCTGACTGAGCCTCCTGTCAATCATCCATTACGGCCGTCCAGCATCTGATCCGTTATCGCCGTCTCACATCTGATTTATGTCCCTCTGAATCTGATGCTTCACTCGCGCTGCTTCTCCTGTCACTGACCACAGTCTACTGTCTAGGATGTGTTTGGATAGAACTGACATGCACATGTGGAAGGGAAAAAACGGATTTATGAACAGAAACGACAACTGAGGGGAAGAAACGGGAGTCTGATGAATGAAGGATGGAGATAAAAGTCCGGAAGTCAGCTGTACTGGACTGAACAGGTCTGCATAAAGTTCAGCTTTTCTGACGGTGGGACTCATACAGGTACATGTACATGGTGTCACACATGTAAGATGATGTAGGATGATAATTGTATGGACTATGAAACCTCAAATGTCGACGGAAAATTCGCGGAGGCCGCGCGTTCACAGTGCGGGCGCCCATCCCCTGTGCACTGCAGTGAAGACCCTGACCCAGTACTGCACAGACCAGGTCTACTGATGGAACAGGAGCCGCGGGCCCACGGCAGGTGGATGATGCATCTGATTACTGAGGGAGGGGTCCGCGGACACGCCAAAAAGGAACGGACCTCCACCTCTGCTTCCTCCTCCGTTTCCATCACGCATCAGGAGAAAGGAGGAGGAGCCTCAGTGCTCAGGCAGAGGGAAGGGGGCGGGGCTTTGGAGGGAGGCGGGTTGTTCATGTTCAAACTTTTACTAAGTGCTGTGAGAAATGCCACATCGGTAGGTATAGCTTTAATATAGACTTATTATTACAGACTCATTAATATAGACTCATTAATATAGACTCATTATTACAGACTCAATATTATAGACTCATTATTATAGACTCATTCATATAGACTTATTATAGACTCATTATTTTAGACTCATTAATATAGACTTATTATAGACTCATTCTTATAGACTCATTCATATAGACTTATTATTATAGACTCAATATTATAGACTCATTATTATAGACTGGGACGAAAACCGCATTGTTCCTCCTGGATCCGAGGTTCGACTATCGGTCGGATCCTCCTCTCCAGTACCTTGGAATAGACTGTCCCCGGGAGGCTGAGGAGTGTGATCCCCCTATAGTTGGAGCACATCCTCCGGTCCCCCTTCTTAAAAAGGGGGACCACCACCCCGGTCTGCCAATCCAGGGGTACTGTCCCCGACTGCCATGCGATGTTACAGAGACGTGTCAGCCAAGACAGTCCCTGCACATCCAGAGACTTAAGGTACTCAGGGCAAATCTCATCCACCCCCGGTGCCCTGCCACCGAGGAGCTTGCCAACCACCTCGGTGACTTCAGCTTGGGTGATGGATGAGTCCACCTCTGAGACCTCAGCCTCTGCTTCCTCCAATGGAAGACGTAGCAGTGGGATTGAGGAGAACCTCGAAGTATTCCTTCCACCGTCCAACAACATCCCCAGTCGAGGTCAGCAACTCCCCACTTCCACTGTAAACAGTGTTGGTGGCACACTGCTTTCCTCTCCTGAGGCGCCGGATGGTTTGCCAGAATTTCCTTGAGGCCGACCGATAGTCCTCCTCCATGGCCTCCCCAAACTCCACCCACACCCGAGTTTTTGCCTCCACAACCACTCGGGCTGCGGCGCGCTTGGCCTTCCAGTACCCATCAGCTGCCTCGGGAGTCCCATGAGCTAACAAGGTCCGATAAGACTCCTTCTTCAGCTTGACAGCATCCCTTACCTCCGGGGTCCACCACCGGGTTCGGGGATTGCCACCACGACAGGCACCGGAGACCCTGCAGCCACAGCTCTAAGCAGCTGCTTCGACAATGGAGGTGGAGAACATGGTCCACTCGGACTCAATGTCCCCAGCCTCCCCCGGGATCTGGGAGAAGCTCTCCTGGAGGTGGGAGTTGAAGACCGCACTGACATCGGGCTCTGCCAGACGTTCCCAACAGACCCTCACAACACGTTTGGGCCTGCTGAGTCGGTCCGATTTCCTCCTTCGCCAGCGGATCCAACTCACCACCAGTTGGTGATCAGTTGACAGCTCTGCCCCTCTCTTCACCCGACTGTCCAAAATAGACGGTTGGAGGTCTGATGATACGACAGTGAAGTCGATCACCGACCTCCGGCCTAGGGTGTCCTGGTGCCAAGTGCACTTATGGACATCCCTGTGTTCAAACATGGTGTTTGTTATGGACAAACTGTGACTAGCACAGAAGTCCAATAACAAAACACCACTCGGGTTCAGATCAGGGAGGCCGTTCCTCCCCATCACCCCCCTCCAGGTCTCACTGTCGTTGCCCACGTGGGCATTGAAGTCACCCAGGAGAACAATGGAGTCCCCAGTCGGAGCACCATCCAGCACCCCTTCCAGGGACTCCAAGAAGGCCAGGTACTCTGCACTGCTGTTCGGCCCGTAGGCCGAGACAACAGTGAGGCACCTGTCCCCAACCTGAAGGCGTAGGGACGCGACCCTCTCATTCACCGGGGTGAACTCCAACACATGGCAGCTGAGCTGAGGGGCTATGAGCAAGCCCACGCCACCTCTCACCGCGGGCAACGCCAGAGAAGTGGAGAGTCCAGCCTCTTTCAAGGGGTTGGGTTCCAGAGCCCAAGCTGTGTGTGGAGGTGAGCCGACTATATCTAGACGGTATCTCTCAACCTCCCTCACAAGCTCTGGCTCCTTCCCTCCCAGCAAAGTGACATTCCATGTCCCAAGAGCTAGACTCTGCGTCCGGGGATCGGGTTGTCGGGCTCCCTGCCGTCGACTGCCACCCAATCCACAATGCACCTGGCCCCTACGATTCCCTTGGTGGGTGGTGAGTCCACCGGAGGGTGGCTGGGCGCACCCTTAGGGATAGGGTGAGGAGCTCAGTCACCAGGGAGGAACTTGGAGTAGAGCCGCTGCTCCTCCGCGTCGAGAGGCGCCAGCTGAGGTGGCTCGGGCATCTGTTTCGGATGCCTCCTGGACGCCTCCCTGGGCAGGTGTTCCAGGCATGTTCCACCGGGAGGAGATCTCGGGGAAGACCCAGGATACGTTGGAGAGACTATGTCTCTCGGCTGGCCTGGGAACACCTCGGGGTCCCCCCGGAAGAGCTGGAGGAGGTGTCTAGGGAGAGGGAAGTCTGGGTGTCCCTGCTTAGACTGTTACCCCCGCGACCCGGCCCCGGATAAAGTGGAAGATAATGGATGGATGGAATATTATAGACTCATTAATATAGACTCATTATGATAAACTCATTATTATAGACTCATTACTATAGACTCATTATAGACTCATTGTTATAGATTTATTATTATAGACCCATTAATATAGACTCATTATTATAGACTCATTTTTATAGACTCATTATTATAGATTTATTATTATAGACCCATTAATATGGACTCATTAATTTAGATTCATTATTATAGACTCATTATTACAGACTCATTAATATGAGTCATTAATATAGACTCATTTTCATAAACACAATATTATAGACTCATTATTATAGACTCATTAATATGGACTTATCATCAGAGACTCATTAATATAGATTTATTATTATAGACTCATTATTACAGACTCATTAATATAGACTCATTATTATAGATTTATTATTATAGATTTATTATTATAGACCCATTATTATAGACTCATTATTACAGACTCATTAATATAGACTCATGATTACAGACTCATTATTATAGACTCATTAATAAAGACTTATTATTATAGACTCAATATTATAGACTTATTAATATAGACTCATTATTATAGACTCATTATTATAGACTCATTAATATAGACTCATTATCATAGACTTATTAATATAGACTCATTATTATAGAGTCATTATTATAGACTCATTAATATAGACTCATTATTATAGACTCATTAATATAGACTCATTATTACAGACTCATTAATATAGACTCATTATTATAGACTGATTAATATAGACTCATTATTATAGACTCATTATTATAGACTCATTAATATAGACTCATTATTACAGACTCATTATTATAGACTCATTATTATAGACTCATTAATATAGACTTATAATTATAGACTCATTATTATAGACTCATTATTATAGACTGATTAATATAGACTCATTATTATAGACTCATTATTATAGACTCATTAATATAGACTCATTATTACAGACTCATTATTATAGACTCATTATTATAGACTCATTATTATAGACTCATTAATATAGACTCATTATTATAGACTCATTATTATAGACTCATTATTATAGACTCATTAATTTAGACTCTTTATTATAGACTCATTAATATAGACTCATTATCATAGACTTATTATTATAGACTCATTATTATAGACTCATTATTATAGACTCATTAATATAGACTCATTATTACAGACTCATTAATATAGACTCATTATTATAGACTCATTAATATAGACTCATTATTATAGACTCATTAATATAGACTCATTATTACAGACTCATTATTATAGACTCATTAATATAGACTTATTATTATAGACTCATTATTATAGACTCATTAATATAGACTCATTAATATAGACTTATTATTATAGACTCATTATTACAGACTCATTAATATAGACTCATTATTACAGACTCATTAATATAGACTCATTATTATAGACTCATTAATATAGACTCATTAATATAGACTTATTATTATAGACTCATTATTACAGACTCATTATTACAGACTCATTAATATAAACTCATTATTATAGACTTATTATTATAGACTCATTAATATAGGCTCATTAATATAGACTTATTAATATAGACTCATTATTATAGACTCATTAATATAGACTCATTATTACAGACTCATTAATATAGACTCATTATTACAGACTCATTAATATAGACTCATTATTATAGACTCATTAATATAGACTCATTATTATAGACTTATTATTATAGACTCATTATTACAGACTCATTATTACAGACTCATTAATATAGACTCATTATTATAGACTCATTAATATAGACTCATTATTATAGACTCATTATTACAGACTCATTATTATAGACTCATTATTACAGACTCATTAATATAGACTCATTATTATAGACTCATTATTACAGACTCATTATTATAGACTCATTATTACAGACTCATTAATATAGACTCATTATTATAGACTTATTATTATAGACTCATTAATATAGACTTATTATTATTGACTTATTATTATAGACTCATGAATATAGACTTATTATTATAGACTCAATATTATAGACTTATTATTATAGACTCATTAATATAGACTTATTATTATTGACTTATTATTATAGACTCATGAATATAGACTTATTATTATAGACTCATTATTATAGACTTATTATGAGTCAGTTAGGTATTGAAACCCAAACATTTTTACACATTTAAAGCAGCTCTGTGATATTATCGGGTTAAAATATGAATAAATGAAGATTTGCTTAATGAAGAAGAATAATTACAATAAGTCAAACATAATGTATATGAATACAGATCCTGTGCAACATCAATCTGTAGAAAACACATGGAAATAAAATCAATCAACAATTTAATAAATAAACTCAGTTTAACTTAGTGTCAGGACAGTAGAACTTCAACTATTTTCTCTAAAATGTAAATGGTAAATGGACTGAACTTATATAGCGCATTTTCTACACCTTGCCCAAAGCACTTAACAATTCCTCACATTCACCCATTCACCCATTCACACGCACACACATACACTCATACACCAGCAAAAACGCAACGCAAACGCAAACGCAACGCAACGCAAAAACTATTGCGATATAACGCAAAAGTATTGCGTTATAACGCAATAGTTTTACGTTTCAATGCAATCATGACAGGTGTAGTAGACCACTGTCAGGGTCCAGTGAGCCCCCTTGTGTCCATTTTATGTACTGCACTCCATGTTGAACCTCATAATAAATTGCTGCTGTTGTGGTTTTTTTGTTGTTCAATGCAGTTTATTAATGTTTTTATTAATGTTGTTGATAAAATGACCTTTTGCTGTCGCCATCTTTGGATCAGATGATTGTGATTCCTGTTTAATATTACTTCGTTCCATATACTGACGTAACCATAGAAACCATTTGGACCTGGAAGAACAAATCTGTTCCTCAAAGTGACTTAAAATAAAAAACGTAATTACAACAAGGACTAAAGTGAAACAATCCAATGTATCATCAGTTTGTGTAGTTCAACAGTTCCACATTGTGGTAAAAATCCTGCATGTAAACACTGATCAGCCTTTACACATGTTTATGGGTCATATATTTATTTTCATACTTTATAGATCAGATTCTTTCACAGACATATTTCTAAATGGTGAAGCTGAGGGTTAAATTACTTTTGTTTCCACAGATAAAATAATTGAATAATGACATGAATGAGTTGTTTGGTCAGTTTGGTGGTACAGTTGTAGTTCCCACTCCAGACCAGGTGGTGGCAGTAAGGCTCACATTCCCCTTTGTGGACCAACAGAACAACATGCAGTGGTTTGAACAGCTGCTGTGAGTTGTGCTGTAGACGCCAACCTGAGCTGTGGGTGTGGATTGTGTGTTTGTGAACATGTTGTTGAGTTGTCTCTGTTGAACGTCTGCTGAGTGAGGTGTTTGTGTTTGTACAGGACCCATGGATGGACAGACAACCACCACTGGACCACTGGGATCCTGAAGAACACTGAACCAGGACCGTTCTCAGGCAGGTTCTTCTGTCTGTGACTTTCCACTTTCCACTTTGTGTCCGTTTAATGGTGACGACCATCAGACACACTGATCCCTTCAATCACAGTCAGTCCCACTGAATCCAAACATGGCTTTAGTTCAGGAGGGGATTTATTTGTCAGGGACCAAACACAAGAACATGAATGTGACAGGAGAACAGAAGTTTTGAGCAGGTGGACACAACAGGAAAAGTCCAATCCAGTCCAAGTCTAGACATGTAGAAACACAGAGGGTTTAATCCAATCAGATCCAAGGAGCATCTGTTCAGTGACTGGAATGAATGTTTGTGGTGAAAGGACTGATGGGAGTTCTGAGGAAGTCCAGACTGAGTGAGGACAAAAAATGGACCACAGTGAAAAGAGTCCAAATGTCCCAGTGTCCTTTCACTGATGGTCAACACTATTGTGTGTCTGACACTGTTTTAGTGGAGTTGAAGAAGAACTCTGATTGAATTGGTCGACTGGAATGTGAACAAAATCAGAGCTAAACCGTGAAATCAGACACTACAGTGATTGTGTGTTCTGTGGTTTTCATCTAGTTGTGTTTGTGGTGTGTGATCTACACCCATGGATTCACCAAGGGATGGGCTTTGGAACCACTGGAATCAGACGCACATGTACAGGGGTTGGACAAAATAATGGAAACACCTTCTATGATGCCACAATGTTAGGTGTTTCCATTATTTTGTCCAACCCCTGTAGACTAGAACAGATGAACAAATCCACCATCAAGACCAGATGGATTTAATACATGTACAGCACACATGTACACAAACACACAACACAACCACACAATATAACTACACAGCACACAAACGCACTGTGGATCCTGTTTCCCACAGCATAAATCCTCCAAACAGTGGTTCAGTGAATCTGGTTTTGAAGGTGTGGAGGTGGATCAGTTTGTCAGAGGAGACTCTGTAGAAGGACACAGATCCAGCAGGACAGTCCACATACACTGATACTGTACCAGAGGAGGAGGAGGAGGAGGAGGAGGAGGAGGAGGAGGAGGACTGAGGGAGGGATGTGTATTTGCATTTATGCCAGACCCCGTATCCACCTCTATTACACTCCAGACTCCATGACTGATCATTTCCTCCAAACACACAGTCATCACTGTGCTTTTTCCTTCCGATTCCTCTGTAAGTCACTGATATTTCAACCTTTCCACTCCACTGGACCTCCCAGTAACAGCGACCAGTCAGACCAGTTGAACACATCAGCTGAGGCAAATCCTCAAATCTGTCCTGATGATCAAGATATGACTGAACCTCCTCCACATATTCCACCTTCTTGTTGTTTTCAGACAGTTTGAGATTTCTGTACGCTGTGTTTGGATCCAGGGTGAGTTCACAGAAATCTGATGGACAGAAGAAAACACAATCCAGCTGCAGTTATTGATCAGTGATCAGCTGATTGACTGACAGTCTGATCATATCACTGGGTTCAATTCAACTGTTACTGATGGAAGGATCATGCGTGAGTCTGACTCTGATCAATACTGATCAATAACAGATAAATCCAGTGTTTTATAAATGGATCTGTTATTTCTGAGCACATTTTAACCAAAAGAGAATAAAAGTGTGAAACAGATCACCTCTGATTCCCTGACTGAGATCTAATCTTTAGAACCAGTTCACCTTTATGATCATATATTGATCCTTACCATTCAAATGTTAAAAGTATGTTTCAATTTGGATCCAAACTGATTCAAACCTAAAAACACAATCCAATCCCATCAGTCATTTCTCAGTTCTTCTCGACTTAGTGTTTTTTTCTGTTTGTTCAGGTTGATGTTTCGTTGGTGCTAATGAATCTAATGCTGGATTTGTAGATTCCAATCTTCTCCACAGTGACTGACTGTTTACTAATTGGATCTAAACTCAGTACTTTTGTTCATTGAATCAGATTCTTTATCTGATGGACAATAATAGTTTGTAAAAGTGTTTTGGTGGTTTCATCTGAGTTTGTTCCTCAGACAAACTTCTCATCCTGATGAACTCTACTGGTTTTTGGATCTTCTTGGTTGTATTTGTATTCTTTGTCACACAGTGACAGTACAGACTGTAAATGTGCATAAAGACACTAGAGCTCTGATATGCACTAAACAGTCTGGGAACTGGACCTGAGGACTCACTGCTCAGAGTATGTGGGTCCATGTGGTACCAGTCCTGACCAATCAGCTATCAGCTCATCCTTCCACTAAACTGACTGTCTTCATGAACACTTTAGATGTTTAGAATGTGGAACCAGGTCCCGGTTTGGGTTCAGGTTGGTTTTAATCAATCTAATGAAATCACACTTACGTCTGCATGGACCTGGTGTCAACCATCGGACTCCAGCAGGATCTAACCTGAAAGGAGGAGGAGGGTCAGAGCAGCTGGAAACATGGACATTCCATCACTGTGATCCACTGAAGCTTTTCTGTTCACATCCACTAAATGGTTCCTTCTGAATCACTGACTGAGTCTGTTGGTCTTTGAACATGGGCTGGACCTTCATACAGGATGGATCCCAGCTCTGACAGATGGTTCCTGTCAGCTCTACCTGTTCTATCTGCCATTATCTGTGGATGCATCAGCTCAGTCCATACCTGACAGTGTCCAGTCTCCAGTGTGGATCCTCCACTAGAGCAGACAGCTCCTGTCCTGAGTCTCCTGGATGGTTGTAGCTCAGGTCTAGCAGTCTGAGATGGGACGGATTGGACTTTAGGGCTGAGACCAGAGAAGAACATCCTTCCTCTGTGATCAGACATCCTGACAATCTGCAACACAAAACATCACATCCATCAACTGAGAATGGAGATCAGTGGAGTTGGAGTCATTGAACAGAGTCTGTGAATGCATGGGACTTCACCAACATGACTTCAGTGTGTAAAGTCTATGAGTTACAGACTCTGAACACAGTTGAAGATCAGTAGAACTGGTCTGGAGTTCAACACAAACAACCACTGACAAGTTCAATCCATCCAACAACTGGAGACAAACACTGAAATGATGTGTTGTGTTCTTTGTTGAACCCTGACCTGAGAGTGTCCAGTCTGCATCCTGGACTCTTCAGTCCATCTGACAGTATCTTCACTCCTGAATCCTTCAGGTCATTGTTGCTCAGATCCAGAAGTAATAGACTACAGGACTTGGATCTGAGAACTGAGGACAGAGCTTCACAGCTTCTCTCTGACAGGTTACAGCCACTGAGTCTGGACAAGACAAAAGGGATGAGTATAAAGTTACTGATCTGGTTGAAATGATAGATCCATATTTGAGATGTTTCATCAAACTGTTTGTTCTCACAGAGCTTTGTTGGAGGCTTTGACCACTAGCAGCAGCCTCAGAAGAACCTCCTCTGAACCAGAGTATTCCTTCAGGTCAAACACATCCAGGTCTTCTTCTGATGACAGTAAGATGAAGGCCAGAGCTGACCACTGAGCAGGAGACAGTTGTTCTGTGGACAGACGTCCTGATCTCAGGTACTGTTGGATCTGATCCACCAGAGATCCGTCCTCTAGTTCATTCAGACAGTGGAACAGGTTGATGCTTCTCTCTGCAGACACATTCTCACTGATCTTCTTCTTGATGTACTTTACAGTTTTCTGGTTAGTCTTTAAGCTGCTTCCTGTTGGTTTCACCAGACTGTGTAGGAGACTCTGATTGGTCTGCAGTGATAGACCCAGGAGGAAGCGGAGGAACAGGTCCAGGTGTCCATTTGGACTCTGTAAGGCCTGGTCCACAGCGGTCTGGTAGAACTGGACAGAGGTGTCCCACAGTAGTCTAGACCAAACAGATGTTTGTTCTTCTGACAGCAGATTGACTCCAGTGTTGATGAAGGTCTGATGGACATGAAGAGCAGCCAGAAACTCCTGGACACTCAGATGGATGAAGCAGAACCTCTTGTCCTGGTACAGTCCTCTCTCCTCTTTGAAGACCTCTGTGAACACTCCTGAGTACACTGAGGCTGAGCTGATATCGATGCCACACTCTGTCAGGTCTGATTCATAGAAGATCAGGTTTCCTTTCTTCAGCTGCTCAAAGGCCAGTTTTCCCAGAGACTCAATCATCTTCCTGGTCTCTGGACTCCAGGGTGGATCGGTCTCAGATCTTCGGTCATACTTGACATTCTTCAGTTTGGCCTGAACCACCAGGAAGTGGATGTACATCTCAGTCAGGGTCTTGGGCAGTTGTCTTCTGTCTGTGGTCTTCAACACGTCCTCCAGAACTGTAGCAGTGATCCAGCAGAAGACTGGGATGTGACACATGATGTGGACGCTTCGTGACGTCTTGATGTGGGAGATGATTGTGTTGGTCTGTTCTTCATCTGTGAACCTCTTCCTGAAGTACTCCTCCTTCTGTGGGTCAGTGAACCCTCTGACCTCTGTCACCATGTCAACACAGTGAGCAGGGATCTGATTGGCTGCTGCAGGTCGTGTGGTTATCCAGAGGCGAGCAGAGGGAAGCAGGTTCCCCCTGATGAGGTTCATCAGCAGCACATCCACTGTGGTGGACTCTGTAACATCAGTCAGGATTTGAGTGTTGCTGAAGTCCAGAGGAGGTCGACACTCATCCAGACCGTCTAAGATGAACACCACCTGGAGGTCTTCAAAGATCCAGATTCCTGTTTTTTTTGTTTTAGTGAAGAAGTGATGAACCAGTTCCACCAAGCTGAACTTCTTCTGTTTCAGCACATTCAGCTCTCTGAAGGTGAATGGAAATATGAAGTGGATGTCCTGGTTGGCTTTGTCTTCAGCCCAGTCCAGACTGAACTTCTGTGTGGAGACTGTTTTCCCAATGCCGGCCACACCCTTTGTCAGCACTGTTCTGATTGGCTGATCTCTGTCAGGTGGTGTTTTAAAGATGTCTTCACATGTGATGGTTGTTGGTGGTCTGTGTGGGTTCCTGGATGCTGTTTCAATCTGTCTGACCTCATGGTCCTGGTTGACCTCTGTAGCCCCTCCCTCTGTGATGTAGAGCTCTGTGTAGATCTGGTTCAGGAGGGTTTTGCGGTGTCCTACTTTAGCGATGCCCTCAAACACACACTCAAACTTCTGCTTCAGCTTAATCTTCAGTTTTCGCCGACACTGGTCAATGCTCTCTGAGTGAAGACAAAGAAGACAATTAAGAGGATGTTCCAAACACAAATGGAAGGGGAATGTTTCCCATTTCTTCTAGTATCATATTATTATGTTACAGATTCTGTGTGTATTCAGGTACAGTCATTCATTTCCTCTCATTTGATGAGTTTATCGTTAATGTGTCTTCTCTCATATCCATGCCATTCAGCTGGAGGACATTAGAGTTGAACTGTTCAAATATGCTCATCATGTGTATCTGTGCATGAAGAACCCTTCACTGTCTTCAATAAACGATTATTCAAACAAACTAAATCCACATTATTAACAATGCTTCTTCTTCTCTGTAGTTTTGTAGCATCATTGGTCTTTAATCCTGAATATCATCTTTGTTCCCTTTGGAATGTCCTTAAAACCCTTTTATCTACAACAAACACAGCTCTAAAAACATTCAGAGTCATGTAGGCAGTAGTTTCATCAGTTTCATCCATTTGACTTTAGTCACTGTTTTTCCTCTGACTCAAACTCTACACATGGTCGTCATCCATCAGGTTCGTTCATGTCAATTTAGTGAAATACCACTAGGTAGTTCAATGATAAAGTCATCTTTATTTAATAGGAATGACTCAGTTATTCTCAACTGTTCTGGAGCTGGAAATGACAACTGCAAAAACTGTCAAATACCACAGTGAAAGAATAACAGCTGATCTACTGGAAGTTTCCAGGGCCTGAATGAGGACCTGCTTGGACTAGAAGACTGTGGTGAAAGTGCCAGCCTTCCACTTGGTGTGTTCATCTGTGTATGTTTTCAGAGTCTGTTCTTTCTTTGACTGTAGTTGAACCTTTCAAACAGACTGACAGCTGCTTCACTTTGATTTTAGATCCACAGGATATAATAATAATAATAATAATAATAATAATAATAATAATAATAATAATAATAATAATAATAATAATAATAGAGCTTAATGTTTATGTAATTCAGTTCTGCTTCATCCTCAGTTTGAATTTACTGTTTTGTTTTTTTTTAGTTTGACTAAACTCTGCGTTGAGTTAATCTTAGATGAATGACTTACAAAAACCCAGATGATGACTGCCTTCACAGATTTAACTGGTCTGTAAACTGATGCTCTGAGGGGTTTGAATGTTACCAGGACAGAATCTGAATATTCATGGAATTCTACTGGGTCTGAACAGATGTAAACAACATTACCACCGTCCTTATGTTTAATGTGTCACAGGGGAATGAAATATGGAACCTCTTACTTTACTAATTACTTATTAATGACTGACCTTTAGATACTGGGATGCCTTTTGAAAGTTTCTTCACCAGATCAGTCCTGTCCATCTTCTCCAGAACCCTTACAGTGACTCTCTGAGTATTTGTGTAGTAGGTCTGGACCATCAGATCCACCGTGTCCATCCGGTCCGCGTTCTCCAGTTTACTCACTGGGATGGGTAGTTCTTCAATGGTCAAGAACCACTTGAACATTTTAAAATCACCATCGGCCAAATTGACCAGAATTTTCAACAGACTTTCTTTAAGTGCCGCCATCTGTTTTATCTGTAAAGATCCAAAAGAGCATCTTCACCTTAAACAACCAGGTCTGTATCTGATGTGATCATTAACCTGTTCATCAACGTAATCCTCAGGTTTAATGAACCCTCTGTCCAAATTTTTGACAGATTACATAAGCATCATTCATTTTATATCAAAGACAAAAACATCCTGAAGAGTTCCACATGAATAAGCTGTACTGCATCAGCATTGGACATTATTGATTGGACAGAACAGATGGACCAGTAAATGTTGGACCAGTACACACCTCAAATATGGAGTCCAGCTGAGTCTGATCCTGTAGACCAGTGGGAACCTCTGAGCTCTGCTGCTCCACTCTGTGGACCAATCATCAACAATGAGCTCACATTATGTCTGTCCACACTGACACCAACATGAGTCACATGACCCCCTCTAGTGGGACAGGTGTCCTAGTCCTGCTGATCCCACTGAGAATCAACATATCAGTCTGTTTGGAACTTCACACTCACTGGGCTTAGATGATCTCATCAACATTTGGATGAAACCAACAGCTCTGTCCTAACAATGAGTCTCCTCACCATCTACACTCACAGCATATGATACAAAGGTGTTCAATGGACCAGGAATCAACCCTGGACTCTGATCCAGTATCATCCAGGACCATCTCCCACCACAACAACAGGTTTTCATTGATCAGGTTTAGTGTGATTCTCCTGCCAGTGTCTGAACCATAGACTGAAGAAAAAGACCATGTGAATCTGACAGTGCAACAGGACCCTGCAGTTTTAGCTAACTACGGACCCATATCGAACCTTCCATTCATATCTAAGATTCTGGAGAAAATAGTTGCCAATCAATTATGTGATAACCTTCAAGCCAACAGTTTATTTGAGAACTTCCAGTCAGGTTTTAGGGAACATCATAGTACAGAAACGGCACTGGTCAAAGTTACCAATGACCTTCTCACTGCCTCAGATAAGGGTCTGGTTTCTATACTGGTTTTATTAGACCTTAGTGCGGCTTTCAATACTGTCAACCATCACATCCTTCTACAACGTTTGGAAAAATCAATTGGTATCAAAGGATCCGCATTAATGTGGTTCAAATCCTATCTAACAGATCATTCTCACTTTGTTAACATTAATAATGAATCCTCTCAGTGCACTATAGTTAGTTATGGAGTACCTCAAGGCTTGGTTCTTGGACCAATACTGTTTATCATATACGTGCTTCTTTTAGGTAACTTAATAAGAAAACATTCCATCAAGTTTCATTGCTACGCTGATGATACCCAGTTATATTTATCCATTAAACCTGATGAAGGCAATCAGTGAGCCAAACTACAGAAGTGCATTAAAGATATTAAAGATTGGATGACCAACAACTTTCTGCTGTTAAACTCAAACAAAACTGAAGTCATTGTGTTCGGCCCAAAAGCTGTTAGCGATGCAGTGTCCAGCGAAGTAGTCACCGTGGATGGTGTTACCTTGGATTCCAAAACCACAGTGAGGAATCTAGGCATTATTTTCAATCAGGATCTATCGTTTAACTCTCACATAAAACAGATTTCTAGAACTGCTTTCTTTCAACTGCGTAATATTACTAAAATTAGACATATTTTAACACAGAACAATGCAGAAAAATTAGTCCATGCTTTTATTACATCCAGACTAGATTATTGTAACTTACTTCTCTCAGGTGGTCCAAAAAAGTCCTTACAGACCCTTCAGCTAATCCAAAATGCTGCTGCCCGTGTACTCACTAGAACCAGTATCAGAGACCATATTTCTCTTGTGTTGGCTTCTCTACAGTGGTTCCCTGTAAAAGCTAGGATAGACTTCAAAATACTCCTCCTTACTTACAAAGCCCTTCATGGCCAGGCACCTACTGATCTGGAAGAGCTTTTAGTTCCATACAATCCATCTAGAGCACTACGCTCTCAACATGCAGGCTTACTGGTGGTCCCTAGAATCTCCAAAAGTACAATGGGAGCCAGAGCCTTCAGCTATCAAGCTCCACGATTGTGGAACCACCTCCCTGCCTCGGTCCGAGAGGCAGACACCCTCTGTATGTTCAAGAGTAGGTTAAAACATTCCTTTTTGATGAATCTTATTGTTAGGACGGCACAGGCTGCTCTTAGTTCTGCTGCTATAGGCTTAGACTGCTGGGAAACTCATCTGGATACACTGAGCTCTTCTCTGCTCCTCCTCATTCTCCTCTTCGTTCTCATTTGAATATTTGCTACTACCACCAAGATCTGCACCCGCGGCGGCTCCACCTCTATGACCTCCTCTCTGCTCCTCTTTCTCCCTGACCTTTTCTCTCCTAATTCTCTCTTCTGTTTACGCCCCAGTAAATACATGCTACTGACTTGACTTCTTCCCTGGAGTCTCTGTACTTTACTGCCTCACAGGTTTTCCCAGAATCATCACAGGTTTTCCCTGGATCATCACAGGTTTTCCCAGGATCATCTCTGGACCTGCTGCTGTGGTCCTGCCTCTCTCCTCCTTCATTGTCATCACTCACTTATCCATATAGTTATGATAGGGTTTATTATACAGTTCCATAGATGTTTTAGTTCAGTTATCTGTACATCAGCTGCATCCATGTGTCTCCCCAACCTCCCCCTCTCCCCCAGTCTCTCTCTATCGCTCTCTCTTTTCTCCTCCTTTACTCTCTCTCTTTAACCCCAACTGGTCAAGGCAGACGGCCATCCTTCAGGAGTCTGGGTCTGCTCGAGGTTTCTGCTGTTAAAGGGAAGTTTTTCCTTCCACTGTCACAAATCACAAGTGTTTGCTCCTGGAGGATTCTGTTGGTTTCTGTAAATTGGCTTAGAGTCTGGTTTTGACCAGCTCCATATGTAAAGTGTCATGAGATAACTTTAGTTGTGATTTGGCGCTATATAAATAAATTTGATTTGATTAACTTTAGGTCGGACCTAGAATGCCAAGTTAGGAATGACTGAGCTGAAAACCCTGTTGGTGGATCTGGACCAGATCTGAGGTTCACTTACTGAGTCTCTGAAACACCCATGGAGTCATCACTGTTCATGGGCACACAGCTGGGTCCAGGTCCTGGGGGGGTCCTGTCGGTGGTCTTTGGGGGAGGGGCTCCCTCCTCTCTGTCCTCACACTGATCCATTCTGCTGAATCCACATCAGTTACACAACAAACACTGAAAACAGCAGAGTTTGACATGTGGTTATATGATGGAGAAGAGTCAGATGTGGACCAGCAGTTCAGAGATAAACCAGACTCAGAGTTTTGGACCAAGACCTGCATCCCACATCTCATATGGTGTGTGTTTAATGTAGATGGGACTTCATGAAGGTATTTGTGGGTGCTGTTTTGTGGTGTGAGTGTGAGTTGAAGTGTAATGGCTGATACGTGTGTGTGTGTGTGTGTGTGTGTGTGTGTGTGTGTGTGTGTGTTGGTTCTGCTGTAGTTCTACTGTCAGACCACTAGATGGCCTCCTGGAGCTGATGATGGGACCTGAAGGGAAGGACAAGCACAGCTGATTCTCAAAGTCTAGGAAGAAAATACGGCGGTGATGATGACCGATGACCATGTGATGATGGTTTCTCAGATTCCCATTAAAACCTGAAGGACTAAACCAGTCCAAACCAGAAGTCACATGACCAGAGGTCACATGACCAGAAGTCATTGAATCCCCTATAAATCCAAACCAGCAGGTTGTGATTCTGACCTGTGTTCACTGGTCCAGTGGAGGTATACATGTGTGGGCAAACATTCTAATTGTCCCCTAATACCCTATTAGAGCTGATTTTGAGCAAATTTTGTCGAGTTTTTGGATGGTTTTGGTTTTGAAAAATTCCTGTAAAAAAGTTCCGACCATATGAAGGAGTGCAGATCTGATCTGAAAGCACATCTGGGAAAAGCAATTTACTCATTGTTTAGAAATATTGTAAAGATTTGACAAATGTCATATAATAAGTTGTTTTTCACATATTTTCCTTTTTATTCTGTGTATCCAACATAATATGGTCACATTTTTATATGACCTTTTCCAAAAACTTGTTTTTATTGATGTAAAGTTTGGGGCCATGAGATTTTAGGCATTTGATCCGTTACCATGAAATTAGTGTTTTTTAATTTTTACCTCCGCCAAGGAAGTTATGTTTTTGCTGGCATTGGTTTGTCTGTTTGTTTGTCTGTCCGTGCGCAAGATAACTCAAAAAGTTACAAACGGATTTGGATGAAAATTTCAGGAAATGTTGATACTGGCACAAGGAGCAAATGATTAAATTTTGGTGTTGATCCGGGGTGGGGGGGGCCACGGGGGCCCACTGATCTGCCTTGGCGGAGGTCTACGCTCTCCAAGTGCTTCTTGTTTTTAATAGTTTTACTTGGAACTGGATAATGAAAATTACAGAAAGTAAATATATTTATACCTATTTTAAAGTACTTTATACAAGTGTTTTCTAAATTATAGATAACTATCTGAACTTTGCATGTGTTTGTTTTGTTTTTATCCAGTTTTCTTAAAAATATCCTGACAGAAATACTTAAATTTGGTGCAAAACATCCACTAGCCCTTGTGCTCAGATACTTATTAAAGCAGTGGTTTTCAAATTTTTACAGTGGAGTACCCCCTGAAATAGACTTTTTACAGTGGAGTACCCCTTGAAGTAGACTTTTTTATCCAAGTACCCCCAACTCTGGCTTCAGCATTTTTGATTGAAAAAAAATGAGTCCAAATGTGTTCCTGTGCCAAAGGTGTCTGTTTATTTTTACCAAACCTTGTAAACAAACAACACATATTTAACTGTAATATATTTAAAAATATATATTTTTAAAGTACATTTTTGTGCCAAATCTAAACTGAAAAGCACCCTCTGACATTGATAAGAAAAATAAATAAATTGGTCATTAATTAATCAATGAACCTTACATCAACATAAAATAATTCCTTATCTACTCAAATAAACTCATTTTGAATCATATAAAATATAAATGTTCTTCAAATGTTTCCAAAGCTTCAACAAGATGATTGACAATAAAACTATTATATGAATATATTTATTGTGTTTTATATTTCTGCATTAATTCTATTTATTTATTTTGTATTCAGTACATGATGACTTATTTAATGGATTTTTCAAAAAATATTCCCAGTACCCCCTGGGCTTCTTCCAAGTATCCCTGGGGGTATGAGTACCCCACTGTGGGAACCCCTGGATTAGAGGAAGTTTATAAATATGGAAAGTCCAAGTTCAATAAAAGTCAAAGTCCTGGTAGAAAACCTCCTTTGGGTTCCCTCCTGAGGATCTGATCAGTGAGGTTTCAGTTCCAGCAGAATGCACAAACTGTCATCTTTAGTTAACAATGTCTGATAAAAGAAGAACATCCAGGTACTCCATTTAATGATGGACAGGTACTGGTTCCTTATATTCTATATATTGGATATAATACAGTTATATTTGGAAACTTATGTGTTTGTTTTCTTCAAACTAAATAGTCAGTGCTTTTCAGATGATAGTCTGGTTGGATCTGTTACTTTCTTTTGCCCCGAATGAAATTTGAATTATGGCACATTTTTGCTCCAACACTAACTGGTGTCATAGAAACACATATTAGTTCAAATATTTAATTGGATTTTATGTGAAGTTTTGTCTGAAACACGGTGTTTTAATCATTTGTGTAAGTACAAAAACACTGATGTTCTTTTGTTTTTATCCATTACCAGGCTTATTTTGGCATTTTTTAACTACAAATCTATAATTTAAGTCAATCATTTAAGTCCTTATAAACACCTACCAAATCAGTTTTATCAGTTCCTTTGGGTTATGCAGTTGGAACAGTATACTCATTTGAACAGCTAATGTTTGGATGGGTTTGCACATGCCCAGACCACTGGAAACCTGCCTAGAACCTTTAATGACACTAATGTTCTGGAGGTTTAAGTGTCTGCACTCAAACATGAACATGTGGTTTATTTGGACTCAACAGCTGATTGGTTTGGATTTGACACCTGAGGGTGACACCAGAGGTCAAAGGTCAGTGTATTGGATCCTTCAACAGGAGTCCTCATATCTGTGAAACAACTCAGCTGTTCAGAGGAACACAAAACCAGGACAGTGTGTCTGTCAAATACCACAGTTTGGGGTGTTTTGGTCACATGATTCTCAAACTGTTGAGTCTGTGCTGTTCATTCAAAGCACATCTGGATCTGTCTATTACATGTTCCACTGAAATGGACTCTGTCCATGTTTTAATCTGGTGTCGTACTCCTGTACTCTGTTGAGTAGAGCAGAGCTGGACCACAGTAGAGCTGGACTCTACTGTAGTCCAGCTCTTTGATCAGCACTGATCTGATTAAATCCTGTTGTATGTCACTCCAGTTCTTATGATGTTTGGCTGCTATATCTACACATTTTTGTCCTTTTGTCTGTTATTCGACACCATCTGACAGCGTGTCAATTTACTCCTAGACCTCCAGTTCACATAACACTAACCCTCAGTGCTTGGAGTTTGATGCACCGTGAACACACATGTGGAGAACTTAGAATGGAACAGATAACACACCAATTAATGCCAGTTAAAAGTGGTGTGTAGTGGTGTGTAGTGGTGTGTCCTGATGTCCTGTTGCTTTGATGTTCAGCCTTGGTGTTGTAGAAACACATGCCCCCCCCCCCACCCCACACTGTCAGCTAAGTCTGCAGTCATGTTGGGTTGACATTTCCCAGTTGGTCAGATTGTAGAACCCTTCACATGCTCTTAGATCATGGCGTCAGTACCAGCTGGTCATCCCCACACCCACCTCAACACTAGAGGGGGCGGAGCCTGTAAGCAGTGCCCCAGACTATAGATGACATTTCCAATCACTTTGCCCTTTAAATTCTGTTCAGTCTTTTCCAAAGCAGCTGCACACCTTATTGCTTCCACAGGCTTTGAATGAGCTGTGGGTTTTCAGACCATGTTCTTTAGTTTTTATGTCTGTGGACACAGCTGTGTGTCTGTGTTTGTCTGTGGATCCTACTTCTGATTTGACTCTAAAGCACTTTGTGAATTCTTTCTGTGAAAAGTTCCATATAAATAAACTTTACTTACTTACTTCTGATGGATGTGGGACAATGAGTCCAACCCCGCCTTACGGTGGTTCACCTGGTCCACAACCACCTGAGGCTCAGAAGTGGGTCAGCTGCAGACACGTCAACACTTCCTCTTTTTAAGCGTCCGTTTCTGTGGTGTAACATTAAATCAAGGCATTGTCACAAAGTAGCTGAGATTCACTTCCCCTATTTTGAATCTTATGACTGTTGATTTTCTCTGTACTTTTACTGATGTAAAGTTTCCAGTTCAACACACAGTCCAGTCTAATCTAAATAGTCCAGAGGAGTTTTATGGCCCAGTGAGGAGAAAAACCCTGACCCTCAGTAACATCATCATCAACAACAACACTGAGTTCAACCACTGAACTTCACATCAGCTTCTACTCTGAGGCTTGGTCTCATCACAGTCACTTCAGACGGACTCCAACACATGGATTAATGCTCATCCAGTTTCTACTGTTTCTACTGAAGTAAAGAACCCACAGTGAAGGAAGGTGAGAGTCAAACAGGTCCAACATTACCTTCATGGAGTGGCGCAGAGACTCACAGCTCCTGCCGTTTGAAGAGGAAGTAGAAATGAAGCCAACATGAAGTGGATGAGAGGAGGAGGAGTCAGAACAGAGAACATGTTTACAATAGTTTCTACTGTCGTTACTTCATGGACTGATAGGAACCATTATCTGGGTCCAACTTTACCTCCAGTTCTATCACATTTATAATCCAAACTAGATCCCACTGACTTTGGGATGAATCCTCAGTGACAGATCTTCAGTTTTTCTTCGTATTCTTCTTCCATCCTTTATGTCAGCAGGTCAAATCTGCCCTGAGATGAAAACCTCAGTAAATGAGGACAGAACCAACACCTTTCCTCCACAAATGAGTCCATAGAGGATGGGTTTGGGTTCAGTGGTACAGAGGATTCCTCAGGTGGGAGGGGCTCACAGGGTTGACCTTTGACCTTTGACCTGTTTCCTGTTGGTTTCCAGTGTTGCTGAGCAGTGGTTGTGTGTTGGAGATTCCAGCCAGTCCAGGCTTGTACTTGAACTTGGACTAATGTTAGTTCAGTCTAATCCAGTGGTTCTCAAACTGTGGGGCAGGACCTCTAGGGGAGGTGTGAAGTTTTACCAGGGGGGTCATGGGATCAGTCCTGGGTGTTTGTTTTGTTCTTCGGGTTAGAACATGTATCAGGTGGAACTAATGTTTGAGCGTTGGAGCACCCTGGACTCATTTTAGGGACGTCCACCAAACCAATCTACTGCCATGGTGATCTGTGACTAGACTAGACAAAGAGTTTAGGTTTGGACAATGGACAAGGACTGGACTGGAAAAGACACATGGACAGACATGTTTGTGTTTTGGACCAGTTTGGACTTTAATGTGCTCAAATGTCCAATGGAAACGGGCTCATTGACCCACTGATATCGGTCACATGTTCATCTGTGGTACCAACATGTGTTTGTTGGTCAACAAAAAGGAACTTCAGTGTCATAGTTGTAGATAATTGCACATTTCGTATTTTGTTTGTAAAAGTATTGTCTCAGGGAGCAGTCTGACTTTATTTATATTGTTCAAGCCAAAATTGAAGTTATTTTGAACTTAAATTCTTAACTTAACCCTTCCGCTGCCTTTGTCTTGTGTCTTTGTTTTGAGCTCAATAGGCCCTCTTTGACCCGACAAAGACAGCGGGGGGGGGGGCGGTTTATACTCAAAGTTGGAATTCAGAGGGTCCATTCAACCTGACAAGGACAGAGAGAGAGAGAGAGAGAGAGAGAGAGTGTGTAGGAATATATGGAACCACAGGTCATTTCTGCCAAAAGACTACAGGAGGGTTAATTATATTTAACAAATGATTTTTAAAAAAAGCCAAAAGTATTGTTCCAATATTGATGTTTCTTTCAATCACAGTTCTAATTGCACCACTGTTCCAATGTTGTTGGGGTTGAGGGGGGCCTGGAGGTTTTTGGTCCTCCAAAGGGGGTCCCACAGATCCAGATGGAGGACCCCAGGTGTCAGTGCCAGTGCTGAATATTTGCTGCAGTAGTCAGACACATTTAGAGTTTGGATCCAGGTTCATCAGTCCCTGCACATGATTGACAGGTGTTGACTGAACTCATGTTGAGTTACCTGAAGACAACAAAAACCATTCTCAGATTATGGGAAATGTATGGATTGGATCCATTTCCATAAACATTTTCCAGACTGAAATGTTCAAACGTACATTATTAAACTATGAATCTCCTCTTAATTCAGATGAAAAAGACGTGGTTTATTTCCGCTGCTGATTGACAGTGAAAGCAGTGATCACATGTGTCCAGGTCACAGGAATCACTAAGTAAATAATTATTAAATCAATTATCTTCATATTTATCCTGAGTTCATATTGTGTCAGTCTGATAGAAGTGTATTTACCTGGATGCAGGTCCTGAACCTGTTGGTCGGACTCATTCCCAGTGTCTGTGACTGGGACTGAATGAGGTCTGTGCTCTGCCACTGCTGTTCTACTTTTATTTTATTTTATTTTATTTTATTTGTTTTTATTCATTCTAATATTTCAGACTGGAGCGAACAAATGCAACCACATTTCATTCTGTATATACTTGTATATATGATTGACAATAAAGTCTGTCCAAGTCTAATATAGGATATATACAGGCAATATAGGATATATAGAGGTTTTAGATAGATAGATAGATAGATAGATAGATAGATAGATAGATAGATAGATAGATAGATAGATAGATAGATAGATAGATAGATAGATAGATAGATAGATAGATAGATAGATAGATAGATAGATAGATAGATACGCACACACACAGTATGCATATATATATATATATAGGTTATATACAGATGATATAGGTTATATACAGGAAATATATATATATAGACACACACACGCAGGTGATATAGGATATATACAGGTATTCATTTCATTCATTTTCTGAACCTGCTTTATCCTCACTAGGGTCCCAGGGGTTGCTTAAGCCTATCCCAGCTACTTGGTATATGTATAGGCGATATAGGATATATACAGGTAATATAGGATATATACAGGCTATATAAGATATATACAGGCGATATTGGATATATACAGGTAATATAACATATATACAGGTAATATAGATGATTAATCAATAAATAATAAACCAACTGTCCTCTGTTGTTTTCAACAGGACAACCATCTCTTGTCAGGATCGTCCTTTTCATCATATTTGTTGTCGTGTTTCCTCTCACCATTGCTGTTGTGGCAAAGACCAGGAAAAAAAGGTGAGACAGAAGCCATTTGTTTGCTTGTAAATACATATAAAATACAAATGAGCTGCATTTTCTGCAATGATTTAATAAACAAATGGCCTCAGGAAATTTAGTTTTATATTTGCAAACTGAATCATGAGGCGTCAAATGTGTTGTTTTTTAGATTCTGTTGGGAATGTAGTGACATCAGCTCTGTGTGACAGGAGTTCCTTCCAGTGGTACACTGTGTAATCAGTGTTGTGGTTGTCATATAACACTGAAACTTCCACTTCTATTTTCCTGACTGGACAAACACTAATAGAGGAACTGAAAATGTTTGAGTCCAGTAGTTTTACCCTCATCTGTCTTTCACTGTGGACATTGTGGACATTCAAACATGCAAACATCATGACGAAGGAATGTTTTATGTCAACAATTCAAAAGATCCATTGAGATAGGAACATTTTCATTGCACTTTTTTGTACTTTATCTATGTTAAAAGAGTTTAATTTCATGCAGGTGAAACATAAATGTAGAATGTAAACATGATACAGTGTACATGACCACTTATATATTCTATTTATAGCAGGGGTCACCAACCCTGGTCCTCGAGGGCTACTATCCTGCATGTTTTAGATGTATCCCTCTTCCAACACACCTGATTCAAATGATAAGCCAATCATCAAGCTCTGCAGAAGCTTGATAACGACCATCAGGTGTGCTGGAAGAGGGATACATCTAAAACATGCAGGATAGTAGCCCTCGAGGACCAGGGTTGGTGGCCCCTGATTTATAGTATTATTTTATTGGAGTTGTGACTAACAGTGACTTTAAAGTCGTGCAATAGTCTGGGTTTTCAGCTTAGTCTTCAAGTAGAATAGAAACAATCATCAGAGACGAGAAAGAAAACATTAAGAAAGTTCACTTAGGAAGAGAAACAAGTTGAAGTTTAGGAAATACCATGAGGAGCTTCTCACCAGAGGGTCATATAGCGCCACCTGGTGTCAGTCTTTAGTTACTTTACAAATAACACTGGCACAAAACCAGGATTAATAATAAACATTTAACCCATAATGACCTTGTAGAAGCCATACTTCTTTAGTGGCAGTTCACAAATGAATTTTTCTCTATTTTTAACCCAGCTTAAGTTATTTATCACCATTTATTTACAATATCTTCAATATTTTGTATTTTTAAGTGAAAATCAGGTATTTTCCTGTATTTGCATACGGTTAGTAGCTCTGTACTGTAGCTGTGGAGCACATATGATCTGTGCTCTGTAGGCTGTGGATGGTCAGCTGTGTTTGCTGTTTGAAGCATGGATAATAGAAAGAACAAGAGTGGTGTGGAGAAGCAAGAATTAAAAAGAGGAAAGCTCTGGAAGCAAACGCAGCCAAATGTGCCAAAATCTGCAACTTTTTCCCAAAAACGACCTCCCGGTTGGAAACAACTAATGAGGACGATGAACCGGGTAAACCACCTTTCAAGCTAGTTAATTATCGAGTCAGTGAATTGTGTGGCACTGTGGCGTGGAACATAACGTTATGCAATTTAAATAATTGTATAATGTGACGCCACATAACTGGGAAACTTTGTCTTGTAGCTCCTCAGAGTCAGAAAGCAGATCCAACAGCAGACACCAGCCATGAGCCCACAAGTCCAGAGTGGGCAGGTAGGACTGCTCAGAGAGGGAAGATTATTAGAATAAATAGGCTCCAATGAAGAGTATGGTGTAGGCCTGTTCAATATGAAAGGTGCTCTGAGATGCTCCAGGATTCAGCACTACATGAATGAAACTGACACCAAGGCTTTGCAAAATAGAAGATTTGTGCTGAGAATTATGAGCATTTTTAAAATGTGCTTTAGTGTCAGAAGCAGAGCCAGGAGCCAGTAGTGATGAGGGGATTGTTCCTGTCAGGATGGAAGGAAAAGGTGAGCTGTTGGAACAGACTGTGTGAACAAGCATTAGTTCCAGTAAAACCACTTTCTAGACCCAAACCATAGTCCTGACCTATTTTAATTTTTATTATTAACAGTGAGACAGTAAATACACAAAGCCCACAACTGAAAGGCAATAGCATAAAGTAATATTAAATAAACCTGCATATTTAGCCAATGTAGATATCTTAATTGGTTAAGTAAGTCCAAATGTCTGTAGATATTATTTTTTATTGTGATCCAGGTGCAGGCGAGTCTAGAGAAACTGGAGGAAGTGTGAAAGGGAGAGCAGAGTCTACTGATGACAGAGGAGCAGCTCAGCAGCACAACCCTGAACCACTAGGCACAAATGACACAGATGAAGAGGAGTCTGCTGTTAGCTTTGATTACTTTGCTCACCCTCAGTCACAGGATATACAGACATTTTTTTCTTATCCTCGTCAAACCCCTAATATCACTACACTAAAAGTTTTCAATAGCAAAGATGGAACAAACCACAAGTAAGTTGTGATGGAAATCTTTTGTTGCAGAGGATACAAAAATGATAGTTATTAGAAATTGCAGCAAGCTGTTTTGGTTTTTTTTTAATTTAATATTTTTATATATTCTTTTATTTCATTTCAAACATTTTAAAGGTTTGAAAAATGTTAACACTTATAAGAACAAAAATATAGATTCTGTTATTGTTGTGTTGTGAGGAAAAATAATGTTGGAGATGTGGATGTGCACTCACTGTAGAAATAAATCCACATTGTGAAGCAACCTTTACTTGCACTGAATTGGAAATATTTTAGAAAATACACTGAATTACAAGGCTTTGCAGAACAGTGTGTAGACCTAACATGTAAGGTTATAATTCCATGATTTTAATAATCGTGATCTAAAGTGGGCCGGTCTGAGGTATGAAACTCCAGGGCTGAAAATGAGTCTCAGTCCGGCCCTGCTGTATGTTATTTACTTGCAGACACAAAAACATATGAGGAACATTTACTTTGTCATGACTGATTAGGTTTATTTACCACTTATGATCTTAATCAAATCCTGTATTATTGTACAGATATTTAAGAACTTATTTCCTAAATATATGTATGTGTCTTTAATTAAAACCTGATGCCTGAATGATGTGTTCTGTCACTTTTGTGTAATGTTTTTACAGAATAAGGCGTTATTACACACATGTAAAACAGTATAAATCACAGTTTTATGGTTCTGTCTAATCCACTATCCTGTCACATTAGAGACACTATAGAAACAAACCAAATTAAAAAAAGTAAAAAAAAAAAGAGAGAAAGAAACCAAATTAGACAAAAGAGCATTATACTCAAACGTTCATGTTGACCAATAGATCTAATGACAATGTCTTCTCTAAACCCTGATCTCTAAACCCTCTGGATCAGTGTCACATTTATTACCTCCATGACACCAAAACATGTTTATTCTCTTGTGAGTCTGAGACTTATTCTTTTGTTTTCTACGTTTTTGACAAGAAAAAACTTCGTAGTCGGACTGAACATCCTCTGTTTCTTCAAAGCAGAGAAATAACTGTCGGCGTTGTTTGAACAGAATCATTACATAAATGTGAATAAATGAAATGATAGATAATCTAGATGTCTAATAAATGCATGGGTGCAGTCCTCTGATTTCAGGTGTTTTTGGACCATCTTAATCAGATCCTTCAGTTTTCTATGTCAGTGTATTGACACTAATACATCCACTTGTTTTAACGCAGATGAAGCTACACATGGAAGCTCTGTTCGTTTAATGTCATCATTTCTCTGAATCTACAGAAAATGACTTGATTTGCAGCTTCACGTTAACTTTCATGTCCACCATCTGTATCTACTAAAACATCAAATGCTTCTTTGTTCCTTCTGTGGTTGATAAGATGAAAATTATACACGACTGATCGATCGCTGACCCCAGTCTAAAATGACACATTATCAGCCACACTGACCAGAGCCCCCCCACCCCATCTTATATCTTAGTTTTTCCCCATCTTCATACAAAGGAACTCTGGACGTCTCCTTACCGATCTCATTGTGTCTTCATGATGTTCTGATCACTTGTCACCACTTGCTGATTTAACCTTCTCTCTTTTCTGTCAGAATCCTGTCATTGTGTGCCATGCCATTATCTTGTGTACAGAAGACTCACTGCCTTTGCTCCTCCTCACCCTTTTACTCCTCCACCTTAGCCTTGTGCTTTCGTTCCAGAGGCTCCTCCTTCCAAAGGGTGAATAAACTCACATGTGAGACCAGCCTTGTCTTTTGTGCTCTTTATTGACACATTTTTCCATCACAAATATAACATCACCTGGACTGAAAACTGGAAAGGGTCACATTAAGAAGTAATTGAACAAATAATGTGTGGATGGTGTTAAAGGGTGATTATGGTAAATACTGTGGACTGTAGGTGGTTCCATGGAAAACCAAACCCAATAATTAAATATGGGAGAATTCCATAGACGAGTAAATAATGAACATTCAGAGATGGGAGTAGGTTCATTCCACTAAGTCAAGTGACAGGAAACAGTTGAGTTCTTTGTATGATTTGAAGACCTGGAATTAGACCGTGTCCAGGTCTGGAAGTCTCTGAAACAGCAGCTGGAGTTGGACGGCTGATCTAGAACCTTCTGGACCAGTTTTACATGAGTCCTGTCTAAAGGAGGTCCCAACATGATGAGAGGAAACACCTTCCTTTACTCACATGATGATGGGGAAGGATAAAGTCACTGAACCACTTCTGTCCAACAACCAGCTCATTATAGCCAAGACCAGCTCAGATCCCACAACCTCTGAGGTCCAGACCTGATCCTGAACCCACTGAGCTCCAAGGAGACTGATGAGGCGGTTCCACCTGTTCACTCCTGTTTTAGTGTGAATCAGTTCTACACACAGGCTGCATCAGGTCTGAACATGAAAACAGTGGCAGAAGAAAAAGCCCTTCAAATGAAACAGTGGATGGGAACCTGTGACCTCTGACCTCTGGAGCAGGTCCTCATCCATCTGAGCCACTAGAGGAGTGGAATGAGCCCTGCACACATTCACTACTGACTCCTTCTTCTTCTGTGGTGTCAGGCTTTGACCATGTCAGGCCTTTCTGTGTGGTTTTTCAGCAGCATTAGACTCCACTGAGTCTGACAGACCACAGTCACATGTTAGTTTCCTGTTTGAGTCGGTTTGTCCACGTTGGACTGATTCCATCTGCTTTACTGCAATCACATTTATCACCACAGCCACAAAGAAAATACACCATGCTAATATTCTCTTTTGTTACAAATCCACTTCATAATTATAATAAAACAAATTGACAAAATACAACATAGTACAACAAAATATTTGTAATGTTTCTGATTCATCCAGTGGTTCTTCTTTACCACAGTCATCAGTAGTTCAGCTTTTTCAATCAAATCAAACACATTCTGCAGGTCAGGGTTAGACCAGTGTAAAAAAAGTTGAAACCAGTTTGATATTAAGAACACTGGACCAGACCAGTACCAGATTGGACCACTAGATGGAGCACTGACTCATTGTGACGTCTCCTTTGGTGGTTGTGAACTTTCTGCTAAACAGACTTCCTCCTCCAATGGAATGTGATCTCCTTCATGTTGTCGGCCTCAGTTTGGGACTAAACCACTACCAGCTCATCAGTCATTCTGTCTCAGTTATATTATGTTCATCATGTTGTTTCTAACTGATGGAAATCCAACTGTGTGAACCCCAACCAGCAACAGAATCACAACAAGTTACTGATTAAAGTCCACAGAGTCAGTGAGAAGTAGTATCGCCATAGAAACCAGGTCCTTGTTGACCTCCACTAGTTGAACTTTTCACCTCGTGGCAGGTTGAGGTTCAGTAACGTCACTGTTTTGTGAAGGTGGTGCATTAGAACACACTTCTGTACTCTGAAGACAACAAAACACAGCCTTCAGTCTGATGTTTGTCTTCACATCTGGATTCTGTGAAGTCTGATCTGGAGGTTTTTAAGTCTGATGTTCTTGTCAGAAGTGGGTGCTGCTGGTTCACACACACTGTGTTTTGTCTTGTCATCTGATGCTGAGGGACATTTTGGTCCAGACGATGATTCACATCTGTGCTGATGATAGCAGAGGGCAGAGGATGACGAGAATCTTTCACCACATTGGAAACATTCAAACTGTTTAGGTGTGTTATGACACTGAATCTTACCACTAGAGTCAAATGTCTTACTTTTTGTACGACTGTTCAGTTTTTGTCCTTTGTGGAAATGTTTGACACGTTCATGTTTAGTACAATTTGAACCTGTGAGAAAAGATCTGTCACAGAATCTGCACT
The DNA here is from genome assembly GCF_902148855.1 of Sphaeramia orbicularis. Taxonomy (NCBI): domain Eukaryota; kingdom Metazoa; phylum Chordata; class Actinopteri; order Kurtiformes; family Apogonidae; genus Sphaeramia; species Sphaeramia orbicularis. The sequence continues at coordinate 56,373,837 of NC_043972.1, forward strand.
GGTAGGGTCTCTCTCCAGTGTGGGCCCACAGGTGGATTTTCAGGTGACGAGCTTGGGTGAAAAACTTCCCACACTGGTCACATTCATATGGTCTTTCGCCAGTGTGGATGCGTTGGTGCATTTTTAGGTTTCTTACTCTGGTGAAAGCATTTCCACACTGGTCACAGGTGGTTCTTCCATCCATGTTTGCTGGAATCAGGTGATGTTTGTCCAGATATAACTTTTAGGTTTCACTTAAAATCCACCTTTGGCTTCTCTCTACATCAAAACACAAAGAAACAGAAGAGGTGGTCACTGAAATGCTGGCACGTGCAAAGCAGGGGGCCGGGGGGGCTTGAGCCCCTGCCGCTTTGATCCTCTGCCTACAAGTGCCCTTTTTACTTGCTTTTTTTTTTTTTTTTCGCCAAAAAACTGCATGACTAAAATTTTCGTGACTAAAATTTTGATCAATGATAATAAATGTTAAGACTGGTTTAATTTGGCTGTCACTGGACCTGGTCATGGTGACCTTTTATCTCTGTCACGCCCCACCCCTTCCTCCTGTGCAACCTTGCAACACACACACACATGTCATGCGGTCTGGAGAATGAATGAGGAGGAGGGAAGTGCTGCAATTCTGGGTACATGAGAGTCCATCCCGCTATCTGCCCAAAACATTCACTTGTCTCTTTTGGTCCTGGTCCTATTTTTCAACAACTATAGTTTTGGGGCCAAAAACTGATCGTGAGTAAATAATTCAATATCATCGTCACGTCATGGAATGAGCTCCCAGACTAGCACACTCTAACAGCTGGGTGCCCACCTGAGTCTGAGTCCTGCTGAAGCACTCACACAGATTTGCTTCAGTTTTATTTCCATAAACTGTTGAGTTTTAGCCGCAAAATTGTAATACATGGTAATAGTCCTCACTTGCTGAAACAGTCACTTTTTCTTCAGTTTTCTCTGTTTTTGCAAAATACCTTTAAGTTTACTCTGAGCTTTAATGAACATCTACATGATCAGTAAATTAAATATAGGGTAAAGGAAGTGATTTACACTGAAAAATGCAAAACACAGAGGTTTATATTACAATAAATGGTGATAAATCACATGAGAAACGTTAAAAAGAGAGAAAAAAATCATTTAGAAGCTGCCATAAAAGTACCACTGGGTCTTAATGGGTTAAAATGTGCTGAAGTAATTAAATTCTGCTAAACCGATATAAAATTGCATAAAAAGAAAACACATCCAAGTCTTCTTCTCATCCAATTCCTAAATCTGGCCCTTTTGGTGTACAAGAGTCATAAAACTTATGGAAAATCCCCCGACTCTTTCATCAGTGCCAACACTTTGACATTTCTGCTTTTGTTTCAGAAACTGCTGGATCGATTATCGTAATATCTGTGTTCACCTCAAACATCTTGAGTGAATCTTATTTGAAATAACCACAAACCTCCACAAATATTCCCATCAACCTGGTCAATATTAAACGATACAGCTAGAAATACTACAATATAAACTTTATTATTATCATGTAATGTTAAATGGTTTGGCTTGGGTTAACACTTCCTCTACATGGTTATTTCTTAACTGTGGAAAACCTAAATATCATCATAAATATGTCCTAGAATGAAAAGAAACTAAATATTCAATGTTTCACTGTAAAAGTAGGTGTAAAACCAGATGTAAAATGAAGGTATTTCTAGTTATTAACATTCACTGTCATGCTTTTATACATAATTTAACATCTGTTTTTAAGAATTTGTCTTGGACTTACACTGCAAAAATCCAAATCTTACCAAGTGTATTATTCTCATTTACTAGTCCAAATATCTCATCACACTTAAAATAAGACAGAATCACCTACAGAGTAACTTGTAAGGGAGATAAAAGAACTTATTTTTAGACAATAGATCTAGAAAATCTTATTTCAAGGAATCTTACCGAGATAATTTTCACTTGTTCCATTGGCAGATTTTTTTTGGTGAATTGAGAAAAAAAAAAAATCTTGAATTAAGCAAAAAAAAATCTGCCAGTGGAACAAGTGAAAATGATCTTACTAAGATTTCTTGAAATAAGATTTTCCAGATCTATTTTCTAAAACCAAGTTCTTATATCTAACTGAAAAGTTACTCTTTAGGTGATTTTGTCTTATTTTAAGTGTGATGAGATATTTGGACTAGGAATGAGAAAAATACACCTGGTAAGATTTAGATTTTTGCAGGGTATTAACACACAAAAACTTCTACACATTACATTTTTATTTCCACTTCTATAGAAACTGAACCTCAAAAGAAACTTATCACATATTCTATGTGATGCCATTTCACACCATTTTATTAAATATGAAAACAAATTCTCTCTTGTTCATGAAAAAACATTGAATTAACAAAAAAATACAACAAACAACAAAACAGTGGATGAGTATCCAGAGGATAATGTAAAATATGACAAAGGGTAGTTCAACAAAGTTCACATTTAGCAACAAGCAACATTATTAATCCACAGCAAGTCAAAGATCTCAATCCCATTGAACATCTGTGGGATATTCTTGGTAGATCCGTGTATGCTAGGTGTCCAGTACCTGGCAACCGCCAGATGCTCATCCAGGCCCTTCAGGAAGAGTGGGACAACATCCCCCAGATAGGATCAGGAGGTGAATCCAGAGTATGTGCAGAAGGTGCACAGCCTGTGTTAGGGCTCAGGGAGGACACACCCAGTATTGAGGACATTGATCTGGACCATTTGGTCAATCTTTGACTTGCTGTGGATTAATAATGTTGCTTGTTGCGAAATGTGAACTTTGTAATTGGTGGTTATTCGTATTCATGTGCCCTTTTGGAAGTTGAGCCCCTGCCCCTTTATAGCTCTCTGCACGGCCGTGTGTACTACAGTAAAGTATGTGTCACATCATGTTGAATTATAAATGACCGTACACAGCCTTCACTGTACTTAGTGTAACCTGACACTTTGTAATGTGGGACACTCCCTGTTTTGTCGTCATAACAATAAATCACTGAGGGTCAGATTAAGTGTCACATAGATGTGTTTTTACTGTAAGTGGGAGAAAAACAGTGACAGTATTGTGTAACATTTTTTGTGAAGTGAAACATGATTAAAAAGACCTGATTCCATCCTGCTCAAGAACAGACTTGTAAAATACCAAACCTGGAAAAGTAGTTAAACACAGGTTTATGGTTAACTTTTTACAGTGTTTTTTAGATCCTCTGCGAACTGATAAAAACCTTATTATGTTAGTGGACACAAGGACTTCCCTTTTCTGGGGCTTTTAGACCACTGAGTATACTGCACTAATAAATACTGTCAGCTCTGTGCTGAGTTTAGACCATTTACTGGACTTTGCATTTGACAGGATGATAAAACGTCACTGGAATACTGAATTCTAAAAGTGACCTCCTTACTTCTTACGATACATCCTCTTGTATGTTGTCTTACTAATCATTTCCAACGTGAGACCCAACGTGACCTTCCTTCAGAAATCTAAGAAATTTCTCTAGAGACACTAATACTACTGTGGTACAGAAAAATGTTGTTTTTCAGCTCAGAGATCTGTCTAATCTTTTTTTCATTCCACAGTTGTGTTTCCATTCCCCAGTCACAGAACACACAGGTTATAATTTGGGACACACATCTGGGTGTAACATTACTCTCAAGGTAGCCTGCGGGTTAGCAGATTGTGAAAACAGGACTGATAAATTTACTTTTCTTCATTTATAGTCCTTTACAATCTCACGGCATTACTAGGTACACCATCCCCACTGACACATTATGATGCTAAGACCTCATATTTTTATTTTATTTTATTTTATTTTATTTTTAATGTTACTACCACATATAATGCCACCGTAGCTCTAACTCCTTCTGATTATTATTCTCCCAGCACGTTGGGCAGGTACATGTCACCTCTCTTATTTGGTTCCAGCTATCTCCAAATTGACCATCAGCCCAGTTATGTCGCCGCCTCACACCCGTGTAAAACGGGATCGGATTTTAGGTGGCCATAAGTTTGTAATCAGTATTATTCCCATGTACGGCCCTGCTCGTTTAGCCTGGCACATAGAAGAACTTTCTGTGGAGCTAGAGAATCTCACTGCATCTGTTGAACAGGGGTTTAATGACCAGTGAGATGAAAGCTCTCCGCACTGTCACATTACAGAATAGGGCAGCTTTAGATCTCCTATTGGCCAAAAAGGGAGGTGTCTGTCATCTTATTGGTGACCAGTGCTGTACCTATGTACCTGATGTTACTGCTAACATGTCAGATGTCCACAATCAGCTTGATCACCTTAGACGAGTCCTACATGAGGAAAACACTGCATACAGTACAACAGGCTGGGATTTTTGGGGCTGGCTGCTGTCTGGGGGATGGAAGGCAATGTTGATGAAAACTGTTGCTGTGATTTTTGGTGTGTTTGTATTACTCCTTGTATTATCCTGTTGTATTATTCCAATAATATGTTCAATGATTAGCAATGTGATTGGTACTTTTAGTATGGTGCAGTATGAAGTGATTGATGATGATGATAATTATGATTTTGATGACTTAGATGATCTTGATGATGATTTGATGGTGTATGAAGAAAGCAACATGTAATCCTGTCAAATTAACAAAAATTGTGAAACTGTAAATCACCGTTCTGACTGATGTCCAAAAGCAGATAGATCGTGGGTGGATGTTTATAGTATTTTTTTCACAGTATTTTGCTATTTGTCCTCCAATGTCAAACATGATCTAAAAAAATTTATAATCATTTATTGATACTCGTACGTAAATTTATGTTTTTGCATGATTGATTCGTTTGAATAATCAAAAGGGAGGAAATGTGGTGGAAAAATTTACTTTTATATTTCATACTGTTAGTACATGCTGAGTCATTGTTATGTGTGATGTTTACCACTCTGTAACACCCCCAACCCAGGAACGGAGTTCTTGCCTTGAGTTAAAACCCAAACACCTAAATGTCTGAATGTGGAGATAGAGGATGGCGCCTGTACTCCAGATAGGATCCAAGCAAGGTTAGAGTGAAGAGGTCATCATGACCTCTTCACGGAGCAGAGAAGGAGTAGTATGGAGTGGTACGATGTACGTAAGGGATGACATCATGGTTTGAGGGGGTTGGATTTAGTTCTATATAATCTTTAGTTTTTCTCCTGTTTAATCAGACTTCACTTACAGAGTTTCTCTGTGATTGACTTTTCAATAAATGCATTTATTTATTTTAACTCTAACTTTCTCTCCTCCTCTTTGTGTGTGGGTTATCAGTTGAACCATAACAGCATTCATGGTGTAGTTTTGGAAGTGGAGACACAGGATTGTCTATATTTGCATTTACCCCCAATAGAAACATCCAAGCATGTCTTTGACTTGTGCTCGATCTATCCAGATCTATATCTACTTTGGATCTGAATTATGAGCTCATAAAAACACTGAATCTTTAGTGATAAATCCACCACAGATGCTTTTACCAAGATCTCAGCCTGTAATGGATTTGATCAGGGTTTCCAACAGTTCTGCCTATTCTAGTATTCAGTCAACTCCAATATTCCTGAAAATCCTCCTGAAATACAGACATGAATTTAGACCAATCAGGAATGAGTGAAAATGTAAGGAATGTCTGAAAGCTACAGGATAAAATATTAAATATACATCAGTTAAACATACATATACTACTAAAGTATGGCAAAAACTACTGATATGTACAAAAAGCTAACTCTATAAGACAGATGAGAAATATATACAATAAATAAGGATATATACAGGTTGTTTGGGATATATACAGGTAATATAGGATATGTACAGGTAATATAGAGTATATACAGGTAATATAGGATATATACAGGCAGTATATGATATTTATAGGTAATATAGGATATATACGGGATATAGGATATACACAGGTAATATTGTCACATCCCTATCTGTTCTGCTCTTTTTTCTCATCTCTCCCTTTCTTTCTTTCACTCTGTCAGCCACACCTCCCCATCTCTCTCTCTGCCACACCTCCTCATCAGTAAATATCCCTCACCTGTGAGCCCAGCTGGGCTCATTAGGCAGGGTGTATATATTCACCTCTCCGTCCTCTGTTCTTTGACAGATTGTATCTACCTTGTGTGTTACTCTCCAGCATATTCCTCTGATCCTGTTTGTCCCCTGACCTTCCCCGCCTGTTGCCTGGATACCTACCTACCTGCCTGTCTGACTACGTCTGCCTGTCTGCTTCCCCAGTGAATCACTTACCTTCGTCTGACCACGTTTCTCTGCCTGAACCCCGAATGACCAACCTGCCTTCTGTCCCCAACCATGTCTCCTGCCTTCCTCCCTCTGGTCCCGTTTGGATATCCTGGTTCTTGACCCACCGCCTGTCCCTGATTCACCTGCTGTCTGTCCCTTGCCTGTTGCTTGTCTGCCAGAGAATAAAGACTGTTCACCTTGAGCACCTGAAACTGCACTTGGGTCCTCTGTTGTACTTGTTACAAATGTAGGATAAGTACAGGTAATATAGGATATATACAGGTAAGAACAGGTGTGTCTAATTAATCAGTAGTCACAACAAGAAGTAGCAGACACACCTGGATTTATCAGTGTGTCCAATAATGAAAGACAGGAAATAAAGGACCCACCTGAAGTTCAGGAAGTAGTGGGGCTGTGCATAGCGTCCATTAACCCTCCTGTAGTCTTTCGGCAGAAATGACCCGTGGCTCAGTTTTTTTTCTGTGTGTGTGTGTGTCTGTCTGTCCTCGTCAGGTTGAACGGACCCTCTGAATTCCAATTTTGAGTATAAACTGCCCTCCCACTGTCCTTGTCGGGTCAAAGAGGGCCTATTGAGCTCAAGACGAAGGCAGCGGAAGGGTTAAGTTAATAATTTAAGTTCAAAATAACTTCAGTTTTGGCTTGAACAATACAAATAAACTCAGACTGCTCCTTGAGACAATATTTGTCCAAATAAAAACAGGAAATGTGCAATTATCTACAACTATGACAATAAAGTTAAGCCTTCACACACCCCCTTTGGGTCCCACCCCACCATTTGAGAACCACTGAATTAGACTGAACTAACATTAGCCCAAGTACAAGCCTGGACTGGCTGGAATCTCCAACACACTACCCCAGCTCAGCAACACTGGAAACCAACAGGTCAAAGGTCAACCCTGTGAGCCCCTCCCACCTGAGGAATCCTCTGTACCACTGAACCCAAACCCATCCTCTGTGGACTTATTTATGGAGGAAAGGTGTTGGTTCTGTCCTCATTTACTGAGGTTTTCATCTCAGGGCAGATTTGACCTGCTGACATAAAGGATGGAAGAAGAATACGAAGAAAAACTGAAGATCTGTCACTGAGGATTCATCCCAAAGTCAGTGGGATCCAGTTTGGGTTCTAAATGTGATAGAACTGGAGGTAAAGTTGGACCCAGATAATGGTTCCTATCAGTCCATGAAGTAACGACAGTAGAAACTGTTGTAAACATGTTCTCTGTTCTGACTCCTCCTCCTCTCATCCACTTCATGTCGGCTTCATTTCTACTTCCTCTTCAAACGGCAGCAGCTGTGAGTCTCTGCGTCTCTCCATGAAGGTAATGTTGGACCTGTTTGACTCTCACCTCCTTCACTGTGGGTTCTTTACTTCAGTAGAAACTGGATGAGCTTTAATCCATGTGTTGGGGTCCGTCTGAAGTGACTGTGATGAGACCAAGCCTCAGAGTAGAAGCTGATGTGAAACTCAGGGGTTGAACTCAGTGTTGTTGTTGTTGATGATGTTACTGAGGGTCAGGGTTTTCTCCTCACTGGTCCATTAAACTCCTCTGGACTATTTAGATTAGACTGGACTGTGTGTTGAACTGGTAACTTTACCATCAGTAAAAGTACAGAGAAAATCAACAGTCATTAGATTCAAAATAGGGGAAGTGAATCTCAGCCGCTTTGTGACAACGCCTTGAGTTAATGTTAGGACACAAAAACGGACGTTTAAAAAGAGGAAGTGTTGACGTGTCTGTAGCTGACCCACTTCTGAGCCTCAGGTGGTTGTGGACCAGCTGAACCACTGTAAGGGGGGGGTTGGACTCACTGTCCCACATCCATCAGAAGTAAGTCAGTAAAGTTTATTTATATGGAACTTTTCACAGAAAGAATTCACAAAGTGCTTTTGAGTCAAATAGAAGTAGGATCCACAGACAAACACAGACACACAGCTGTGTCCACAGACATAAAAACTAAAGAACATGGTCTGAAAACCCACAGCTCATTCAAAGCCTGAGGAAACAATAAGGTCTGGAGCTGCTCTGGAAAAGACTGAACAGAATTCAAAGGGCAAAGTGATTGGAAATGTCATCCATAGTCTGGGGCACTGTTTACAGGCTCCGTCCCTCTAGTGTCGAGGTGGGTTGGCACTTGCAAAGCAGGGGGCCGGGGGGGCTTGAGCCCCTGCTGCTTTGATCCTCTGCCTACAAGTGCCCTTTTTACTCGTTTTTTTTTTTTTTTTTTCGCAAAAAACAGCATGACTAAAATTTTGATCAATGATAATAAATGTTAAGAGTGGTTTAATTTGGCTGTCACTGGACCTGCTCATGGTGCCCTTTGATCTCTGTCACGCCCTGCCCCTTCCTCCTGTGCAACCTTGCTTGCAACACACACACACACACACACACACACACACGCACATGTCATGCGGTCTGGAGAATGAATGAGGAGGAGGGAAGCGCTGCGATTCCAGGTACATGACAGTCCACCCCACTATCTGCCCAAAACATTCACTTGTCTCTTTTGGTCCTGGTCCTATTCTTCAACAACTATAGTTTTGGGGCCAAAAACCGATGGTAAGTGAGTGAATAATTCAATATCATCATCACGTCATGGAATGAGCTCCCAGACCAGCACACTCTAACAGCTGGGTGCCCACCTGAGTCTGAGTCCTGCTGAAGCACTCACACAGATTTGCTTCTGTTTTATTTCCATAAACTGTTGAGTTTTAGCCGCAAAATTGTAACACATGGTAATAGTCCTCACTTGCTGAAACAGTCACTTTTTCTTCAGTTTTCTCTGTTTTTGCATAATACCTTTAAGTTTACTCTGAGCTTTAATGAACATCTACATGATCAGTAAATTAAATATAGGGTAAAGGAAGTGATTTACACTGAAAAATGCAAAACACAGAGGTTTTTATTATAACAAATGGTGATAAATCACATGAGAAATGTTAAAAAGAGAGAAAAAAATCATTTAGAAGCTGCCATAAAAGTACCACTGGGTCTTAATGGGTTAAAAATGTGCTGAAGTAACTAAATTCTGCTAAACAGATATAAAATTGCATAAAAAGAAAACACATCCAAGTCTTCTTCTCATCCAATACCTAAATCTGGCCCTTTTGGTGTACAAGAGTCATAAAACTTATGTAAAATCCCCCGACTCTTTCATCAGTGCTAACACTTTGACATTTCTGGTTTTGTTTCAGAAACTGCTGGATCCATTATCGTAATATCCGTGTTCGCCTCAAACATATCGACCAGGTTGATGGGAATATTTGTGGAGGTTTGTGATTATTTCAATTAAAATTCACTCAAGATGTTTGAGGCGAACACGGATATTACGAGAATCGCTCAAGCAGTTTCTGAAACAAAACCAGAAATGTCAGAGTGTTGGCACTGATGAAAGAGTCGGGGGATTTTACATAAGTTTTATGACTCTTGTACACCAAAAGGGCCGGATTTAGGTATTGGATGAGAAGAAGACTTGGATGTGTTTTCTTTTTATGCAATTTTATATCGGTTTAGCAGAATTTAATTACTTCAGCACATTTTTAACCCATTAAGACCCAGTCGTACTTTTATGGCAGCTTCTAAATGATTTTTTTCTCTCTTTTTAATGTTTCTCATGTGATTTATCACCATTTATTATAATAAAAACCTCTGTGTTTTGCGTTTTTCAGTGTAAATCACTTCCTTTACCCTATATTTAATTTACTGATCATGTAGATGTTCATTAAAGCTCAGAGTAAAGTTAAAGGTATTATGCAAAAACAGAGAAAACTGAAGAAAAAGTGACTGTTTCAGCAAGTGAGGACTATTACCATGTGTTACAATTTTGCAGCTAAAACTCAAGAGTTTATGGAAATAAAACAGAAGCAAATCTGTGTGAGTGCTTCAGCAGGACTCAGACTCAGGTGGACACCCAGCTGTTAGAGTGTGCTAGTCTGGGAGCTCATTCCATGACGTGACGATGATATTGAATTATTCACTCACTTACCATCGGTTTTTGGCCCCAAAACTATAGTTGTTGAAGAATAGGACCAGGACCAAAAGAGACAAGTGAATGTTTTGGGCAGATAGCGGGGTGGACTCTCACGTACCTGGAATCGTGGTGCTTCCCTCCTCCTCATTCATTCTCCAGACTGCATGACATGTGCATGTGTGTATGTGTGTGTGTGTGTGTGTTGCAAGCAAGGTTGCACAGGAGGAAGGGGCGGGGCGTGACAGAGATGAAAGGGCACCATGACCAGGTCCAGTGACAGCCAAATTAAACCACTCTTAACATTTATTATCATTGATCAAAATTTTAGTCATGAAAATTTTAGTCATGCAGTTTTTTGTGAAAAAAAAAACAAACAAAAAAAAAAACAGTAAAAAGGGCACTTGTAGGCAGAGGATCAAAGTGGCAGGGGCTCAAGCCCCCCCGGCCCCCTGCTTTGCACGTGCCAGGATAGATGAGTCATGTCGAGATGTCGCCGGTGGAACTTCCCTTTTTTACCGGTCTTGACTAGTTTCGGGTGCAGCAAATAGCCTATTGCTTTTCTCACTTCTCCTTTTTTGCAACATTGATCTGACTGTGTACGTACATTTTGTCCAGGTCATGTCCTGAATTGACCCCTCTCTGTTCTAATATGGCCTCAACTTGTCTCCTCTACATACACACAGTAATCATAAATGAATCAACATTCATTTAAACATTCTTTTCTTCACTGTACTTGTTGATCACATTACATATATCTAATTCAACTTAATAAATCAACTCAATCATCATGTTAGTACTACATTATAGTGGATAATATGTTTCCATTTAATGCCTATGCTGGCCGGAAGAGCCCTGACCTCGATCTAACTTGACAACGTCAATAACAATTGCTGTACCAACCCATAAGCCCCTTTTACACAGCACTTCTGTTACGGGAATATTTTACTTTTATTCCAGAATGACATCTGTGTAAATGAAATAGTGGATCATTTGGTTCCACCTTTATCACAGTTCTGTAACACCTCTGAAGGTAGTAACAGAGGCCTGATCAAGACAGAATCACGATTCTGAAATGCTCTGTAAAAGGAACACCTGTCGTTCAACAAACAAGGTGTGACATTTTGATGACGGTGACCCCCGTGCCGGGGGGATTTAAAAATTAGTGCTGGCCGTGCACAGTAAAACAAATCAACACGACCACAAAAATGTTGAACTGGGGAGACACCGAGATCCACTAGCTGTTGTCACTTCAGGAGGAGGACTATCTATGCTAACATTAGTGGAACAGTGAAAGATGGGCCGACTCTGGAGAGGTTAGCAACACCACTATGCTTGGGGTATTTCTGATGTGGAAGTGATACGTCACACTATATTCTGCGCTGCGTCCCCGCCTCTTTGACTGGTGAATGCAGCTCTGCTGTGGAAAAGTCCAGCCTCTGTTACTCCTTTGGCTTGGCTGTGGAAATTGGTCAATGGCAGAAAAAAGGGCTACAGGGCTAGACCACTACCACATCTGGGCCACTCTGATCACATGTCACTGTTTTTAATCCCTGCTCTTACCACCACAAAGACTGTGAAAGCTTGGCCTGATGGTGGCTCTCAGCAGCTTCAGAGCTGTAAAACATCCATTTACTTGAACGGCTCTGATTCGCTCTAATTCTGTTCTATGAGCGATGCGTGTGACGTCATGCAGCAACAACGTCCTCAACATACAGAGCAGCTATGGAGCGAGAGAAAAGCTCACCTGTGTGGCAGCACTTCAGCCTAACTTCACCAACAACATCCACAGATACTTGTAATATGTGCAAGGGCAACGTTCCCAGGCGTGGTGAGAAAGCCTGGAGTTATAACACGACAGACTTCATCAAACACCTCGAGCGATTTCATAGTAAAAACCAAACGGTCTAATCGGCATGTTCACATGTATGATAAGAGTCACACCATGAATGTAATGACATGAAAATATTGAATCTGACCCATAGCACCATCTAGTTGCAACAATAAACATCATGTTTTGGCGTTTTGATGTGCAGGTTGAACATATCTACCTCAAATTTGGTCAAATTTGATTCAGTACGGCCAAGTTGGTGACCATACATGACATCATATGATTGTGACGGTGCAACGAGCTCTGAGGTTTGTCATGAAACAAGTAACTGTTGTAACTCATTTGTACATTGTCAAATCTGCATCAGTTTTCACATTTAGAATAAGAGGATTGAGTTTTTAAATGTTTGAAAATGTCCTATTAATTATCTAACTAGTTAATTTTGTCTGTCTGCTTAATCTGGTTTGAAAGAGATGTGTTTGTTGTGTTCCATTCCATTGCATTTCAGTGACCACCTCTTCTGTTTCTTTGTGTTTTGATGTAGAGAGAAGACAAAGGTGGATTTTAAGTGAAACCTAAAAGTTGTGTCTGGACAAACATCACCTGATTCCAGCAAACATGGATGGAAGACCCACCTGTGACCAGTGTGGAAAGACTTTCACCACAGCAAGTCACCTAAAAAAACACCAACGCATCCACACTGGAGAAAAACCATATGAATGTGACCAGTGTGGAAAGGGTTTCACCAGAGCACATAGCCTGAAATTGCACCAACGCATCCACACTGGAGAAAAACTGTATCACTGTGACCAGTGTGGAAAGACTTTCACCACAGCAACTTACCTAAAAAAACACCAACACATCCACACTGGAGATAAACCATATGAATGTGACCAGTGTGGAAAGGCTTTCACCAGAGCAGATAGCCTAAAAGTCCACCAACGTATCCACACTGGAGAAAGACCGCATGAATGTGACCAGTGTGGAAATGCTTTCAACTCAGCAAGTGCCCTAAAACAACACCAACGCATCCACACTGGAGAAAGACCGTATGAGTGTGACCAGTGTGGAAAGGCTTTCATCAGAGCAGGTAACCTACAAGTCCACCAACGCATCCACACTGGAGAAAGACCACATAAATGTGGCCAGTGTGGAAATGCTTTCATCACAGCAAGTTACCTAAAAATCCACCAACGCATCCACACTGGAGTACGACCATATTACTGTGAGCAGTGTGGAAATGCTTTCTTCACAGCAAAGTACCTAAAAATCCACCAACGTAGCCACACTGGAGAAAGACCATATGAGTGTGACCAGTGTGGAAAGGCTTTCATCGCAACAAGTTACCTAAAAATCCACCAACGCATCCACACTGGAGAAAGACCATATAACTGTGACCAGTGTGGAAGTTTTTTCACCCAAGCTAATCACCTAAAAATCCACCAACGGGCCCACACTAGAGAGAGACCCTACCAGTGCAGATTCTTTGACAGATCTTTTATCACAGGTTCAAAATGTACTAAACATGAACACGTCAAACATTTCCACAAAAGACAAAAACTGAACAGTCGTACAAAAAGTAAGACATTGGACTCCAGTGGAAAGAGTCAGTGTCATAACACACCTAAACAGTTTGAATGTTTCCAATGTGATGAAAGATTCTCATCATCCTCTGCTATCATCAGCACAGATGTGAATCATCAACGTCTGGACCAAAAGGTCCCTCAGCATCAGATGACAAGAAGAAACACAGTGTGTGTGAACCAGCAGCACCCCACTTCTGACAAGAACATCAGACTTAAAAACCTCCAGATCAGACTTCACAGAATCCAGATGTGAAGACAAACATCAGACTGAAGGCTGTGTTTTGTTTTCCTCAGAGTACAGAAGTGTGTTCTAATGCACCACCTTCACAAAACAGTGACGTTACTGAACCTCAATCCGCCACGAGGTGAAAAGTTCAACTAGTGGAGGACAACAAGGACCTGGGGCCTCATGTACAAAGGTTGCGTATGCACAAAAACGTGGCATACGCTCTTTTCCACACTCAAGTTCAGATGTACAAAGAGTGAAATGACCGTGGAAATGTGCAGTGCTTCACACCAACTTCATAGTGTGTGTATGCATGCTTCTAGTGCTTTAGAACCATTGGTAACACTTAGTGGTGACACTGGGAAACTGTTAATAATGTGAAAGAGGTCATTCCTCTGATCCATGTGCACATCAGAGATACACAGATGAACAATGAACACACCAGCACATCATCCCACTGCCAGAGCAGCACATCCCCCACCAGAACCAGACCCTTGACCCTTTAATGACAATCCTGCCATCCGAATAGGATGTGATGTCAATCACATAAAGAGACAGGGACACAGAATTCACTTGTTGTTAAATGCATTTAATGTATTATTAATGTCTGTGGAACATTTAGAAGTCGGTCCAGGTGATCTTATGCCACCGAGCTGGGCCAGAGCTGGACCGTTTCTGTAGAAGTTCCGTTTCATGGAGCAGTATCTGTTTGGGTCCGATGGGCGTTTGGACACCAGGACGGATCTGCCATGCTGTTTCAGGCCAAGTCGTCAGCGATTCTGTTCCAGATCCGTCCCAGTATCTCTTTGCTATCTGGGTCATGATGTCTTCTTGTGACTCGCATGAGCACAGGTGAGGACACGGCTGAGGACGGACATCAGCAGCTGGCTGTTGGACCCACGGTCTGTGACAGGAGGCTGGGAGTGCGTCTCACCTTCTTCTGTTTCATTGTCTTTTGGGAAATAATAAATTGAGTAATTAAACATGAGTCACAGTCTTTGATTTCCTCTTTGACATCCTGACATGATTACGCATGAACCTTTATGTTGTTTGGCTGTGATCAGATTATTGTATGACCTGTGGAATGAACAGATGTGTGAGTTACACAAATACTAAATATATATTTACCTTGGGGGTGGTCCAAGTCAGCCCTGTGAGACCAGTGTCACTCACAATAGCGTCGACTCTCATCTCAAACGGACTGAGTTCGTCTCTTTTCTCCTTCCGCCTGTTATGGCCTCCGCTTCGCATCCATCTTGACGTCATCATCTGATCATGCAGAGAGGGGAATCCCAGAGGGAATCCCACCTGCAGGCCCAGTTTATACTAATTTGCATATTTAAATGTGGGTGTGGAGAGGGAGGAGTCAGGTACCCCAACATATGCGCTCCATTCCACGCTGATTGGGATGTATAAAGGAAGTGTGCTTGGAGTCGGGCGTACGCTCAGTTTTATTCATCTGGATTTTTTTTGTGCGTACGGACTTATCTGGATTTAAGCGTCTGCCAGGTTTCAGTATGAAATCCACACAAGTCTTTATACATGAGGCCCCTAGTTTCTATGCAGATACTACCTCTCATTGAGTTTGTGGACATTGAATCAGTCAGAGGTCGCGTTCACCAAAAATATTCTGTCATTGACAGATATTTTTTTTAAAGATGACAGAAAATTCTGAAGGCTGTCGGTCATTTTGACAGATTAAAATACTGAGGGTAATCTACCAAAGAAAGATTTCACACGACGCTGAACAGAACCTGGACCAGGATCACTGGTCTGTCTGTGTCTGAACAAGGTATCAAACAGTCCAACACCTGTATAGAACCCCACACCACCTGTATAGAACCCTACACCACCTGTATACAACCCCACATCACCTGTATAGAACCCTACACCACCTGTATAGAACCCCACAAAACCTCTATAGAACCCTACAGCACCTGTATAGAACCCTACACCACCTGTATAGAACCCTACATCACCTGTATAGAACCCTACATCACCTGTATAGAACCCTACACCACCTGTATAGAACCCCACAACACCTCTATAGAACCCTACACCACCTGTATAGAACCCTACATCACCTGTACAGAACCCTACACCACCTGTATAGAACCCTACACCACCTGTATAGAACCCTACACCACCTGTATAGAACCCTACATCACCTGTATAGAACCCTACACCACCTGTATAGAACCCTACACCACCTGTATAGAACCCTACAGAGCCTGTATAACATTTAACATATATCCTCAGTGTCCAACCAGGGTCAAAGTGCTATATTTATCTCTACCCTTTCTTGGTTGGTTGACATGCTTGTTTTTTTTCTGTATATACAGGGTGTCCCCAAAAATGTATACACACTTTAAATAATTGTAAAGTAGGTGTTTATTAAAATTCATTTAATTTTCAAAATTTAATAGAATTTACAAACATCCTTTTATTGTTTTGTCACTTCCTGTTCTCAAACTGACGTCTGCTCTGGTCCAGACACTGCTGACAACGCCAAGCAATGGAATCGCACACATCACCAAATACCCTTGGTATTTGCGTGCATTCACATTCAATGGCTGCTCTCAGTTCAGTGACTGTTGCAGATCTCATAGCATAGACTTTGTCTTTTAGGTATCCCCATAAAAAAAGTTTAGTGGTGTGAGTCTGTGGTGTGAGTCAATGTGTGATTCCATTGCTTGGCGTTGTCAGCAGTGTCTGGACCAGACCCAGACGTCAGTTTGAGAACAGGCGCTGACAAAACAGTAAAAGGACGGTTGTAAATTCAATTACATTTTGAAAATTAAATACATTTTAATAAACACCTGCTTTGCAATTATTTAAAGTGTGTATACATTTTTTTTGGGACACCCTGTAGATTTAATTTATTTTCTTTTAAACTGTTTTGCACTATGTAACAGAAGAGAGTTGTCTCTTTTATTTTCATAATACATGTGTATAATGACAATAAAGGCATTCTATTCTATTCTAACACATCTGACTCTTCAAGTGTTCATTTATTTTTTTCTTAACGCTACATTTACATAAAATCACAAATGGCACTGATATATATTGTTCATTCCCAGAAAGAAGTGCAGTTTGAGTTGATGATCCAGGTAGAAATATTAGATGAGTACATATAGTGTTAATTATTTACACTTGTCATTGTTGAAAACACTTTTGGTTACAGATGTACATTTCATTTTGAGTCCATTCCATTACCTTTAATATATTTCATTTAAAACATTGTCAGTTCATGTTAATATTTAACGTGTCAGCTTTAAAAGCAGTTTTTCCTAAATGGTCCTTTAACCTTGGTCCTAAAATGGTCCATTATTATAAATAAAATAGCTCTATTGTGTGGTTCTCAAGCTTTTTGTACTCTCAATGATCCTGTCTGATAAAATGTAGATATTCATAAACTATAAACATTTGTAATGACTGTAAACCAGTAAAAAAAAAAACATGTTAGCGTTTGTGTCTTTTATGGAATCAAACCCAAACTTGGACTGCTTCAGTGTCTCCTTCAGATGTTTCTTTTCTTCCTGTGTGACATACAGTTCTCTTGTCACAGCTTCATAGTCATCATAGAGCTGGTTGAACTGCAGGTTGAGTTGGTTCATCTCTTTCCTGGACACAAACTTACATTCATCTACAACACAAAAAGGAGATACATTAACTCTTCATGTGCAACACATCAGCTTACAAACATCCACAGATACACACACACAACACACAGACTATCTGTCTGTTTCTCTATCACTACTCACCCGACCACCAACCAACACAAACAGACACGAAATAGTATGACTTGTGCAGAGCTTCAGAAGAATCTAGAGCACAGGTGTCAAACATGCGGCCTGGGGGCCAAATCCAGCCCGCCAAAGGGTCCAGTCCGGCCCATGGGATGAATTTGTGAAATGCAAAAATTACACTAAGAAATTAACAATCCTTTTAGTTCAGGTTCCACATTCAGAACAATTCAGTCTCAAGTGGGTAGGACCAGTAAATACTATCATAATAATATGAATAATGACAAGTTTAAACTTTTCCCTTTGTAAATGTAATACTTTCATGTATTTACACTAAAACCAAAGTATAATTTCACAAAAAATGTAATAACCTGAATAAATATGAACAACCTGAAATGTCCAAAGAGAAGTAAGCACAGTTTTAACAAGATTCTGCCTGTTGCTAAATGTTTTGTGTATTTGTAGATCCACTGCGATCTGTAAGCTATAATGTACCTGTCTAAATGATAAACTGTGGCAGAATATTGTTAAATTACAGTTATTTTTTCAGTTTGTTCATGTTATTCACATCTTTTGAAAAGATAGTTTGCAGATGTAAACCTGTTCATAATGTAAATCAACTTTTTTTGCTCTAAAACACAGAGAAAAGTTTGGAGTTGACATTATTTATCTATAATTATGTTATTATTTCATATAATGTGATATAATGTGGCCCCTGAAGTAAAATGAGTTTGACACTTCTGATCTAGAGGATCTGCCTCAGGTTTGCTTGTGGGGCAGGTAGCAGGGGCCTTATCTTCATCCTGTATTCTCTTTCTTTCATATCTGGCACAAACAATAGAGTACAGTTCAGTTAAGAACCCAAAATAATCAACACATTAAGAGATAATGCAATAACATAATAAAGAAGGCCATACAAATAGATCTGATTTGCTCAGATAGTTAACAAGTGAACCAGAAAGTCGAAAACCACACATGACATGACACTGACCTGGCCACCTTTCCTGAGGTGTCTCTGGTGCTGCTGTGTGAAAAAACAGATGGAACCAAATCTGGACGATCACAATCCATGGACGATGTTCCTGATAAGAGAAAGAAATATGATTAGCTTTGCTTATTGTTTCTTTGAACCTTGTTTAACCTATTTGCTCTTTTACGAGCTCAGCCATAATGAGCACCAACAGCACAAGCATTAACGTTAATTCAGAGTTCAAGAAAATCGTACACTACATGTAACATTAGCTGTTTGAAGACACTTTGAGGATTTTCAGCCTGAACCAACAAACCTAAACCAGGGTTCCCACTGTTTCCCTGAAATTATTTTCCAGGACATTTTCAGTCATTACAGAGACAAGTTATCCCATAATACACTCCTCCATTCCCCTGTCCTTCTCATTCTGTGGAAGTGTTCTTTTCTACAGTTGTAACTTGCATTTACCCAGACTGTTTCTATGTTTATTACTCAGACATTTGATGTGCAGTCTATGGCTATAATTTATCTATGAACAATAATTATGACAAATGTATCCTAGAATAATGCAAACACACCCACAGATCACAGCGGAGCACTTCATTAGCCTGACAAACTGGAGTTACAATGTTCAACTGGACAATTCACACTCAACTTTCTCTTCTCTGTTACTTTCTCTCCTGCACTTCCTCTAAAAATATTTGTATATCTTCAATAAATCACTAAAAACTATTTCCTTTGTTTCATCTCAGTTTAGACACACAAGGTCACAAGGCAGGGGGAGGATCAATAATTTTCCAGGATAACTTAACCATTTCCAGGACATTTGACCTTTTTTCTCATTTTCCAGGTTTTCCAGGACACGTGGGAACTCTGCTAAACCATCCATGCAGCTAATCTTAGTACTTAACAACAAAAGTTAAACTTAACGTGACAACACAGAGCCAATTTTACAAACATTAGTAGAAGACAGACACATTTGTCGGCCAGTTAACGTTAGTTGGGCTCTGATCTACTGAATCAAACTAATACTGTGTCATTAACTGTGGTAAAATCACACACAGTCCTAACTTACTCATTATCCAGCTCATGTTGTCAAACACAAACATACCAAACACGACTGCCGTGCATTCTTCAGTTTTACATTGGAATGATGAAGTGTCTCCTTGTAGATGTTCTAATGGACCTGCAGGTTTTTAGTTTTTAGTCGTGCAGTTTTTTGCACAAAAAAAAAAAAAAAGAAAAAAAAAGAAAACGAGTAAAAAGGGCACTTGTAGGCAGAGGATCAAAGCGGCAGGGGCTCAAGCCCCCCCGGCCCCTGCTTTGCATGTGCCAGGACCAAAGCGTACTTGTTGTCCATCCAGTTTGGGTCCAGAGCGGGCTGCTGCCCTTGAGGAGATCAGGCCATGGGACAGGTTGTGAAGCCTGTTACCGGACGTTAGTCTGGGGTTGTCTGTCTTTTATGTTTGTCTGTCACTTCCTGTTTTATTTTGTTAAGTTTTCCTCATGTGTCTTGTCTGTGGTCTTTACTTCCCTTCCTGGTTCGTGTTCACCTTTTCCCTGATTACCTGACTCCGCCCTAATGTGTTCCACCTGTGTCTCATTGTCTTCCCTCCCTTTTGTGTATTTATACCCTGTCCTTTCCCCTGATCAGACGCCAGTTTGTTTTCTCTAGTAGATAACTTACCAGCGTTTTGATCCTGTCTGTTCGTTTGCCTTACTGTGTTTCGACCTGTTTTTGTCATCCTGTTTTTACCTGTTTTTTGCCTGCTCCCTGTCGGTTTTGTCAGCCTCCATCTGCCTTCCTGGTTATTGACGTCTTCGCCTGGTTTTTTCGGTACGTGAGTTTGTCTTTTCCCTATGTCCTGTCGCCTGTCTGATAGCCTTCCCGTGCATGACCTGTTTCCGTCCCTGACCTCCCTCTGCTTTCCCCTAGTCGGGGTGCCGACACAAAGTCCGGAGCTGAACCGTGGGTTCGCGTCCGAAACCCGGAGGACGGTTCAGACGAGGACCTCCTTGGCCGCTGTCCTCAAGATCCTGTTCATTATCATAATCTACCTAACTGTATACAATAAACTCTGTAAACTTTTACATCCGCTTCCGTGTTCTGCATTTGGGTTCTGGGTCTGTGCTAACAGCATCACACAGGTGGGGGAAGAGTACAGACGCAGTCACTGAACCCATGCATCGCTGTGTTTTGAATACCTAAGCCAATGGTGAACCTGATCAACATTATAATATTTGTACACTTGGTCCAATGACTGTAATATTCATGTTCTTTCATAAGATCTTAAACTTCCTGTTTTTAGTCAGTCAACTGCTGCATCTCACTGTATGTACTTGACTCCTTGCAAGTAAAATCTTCTGATTCCAGAATCCAGTGACTCCGTCTTTTGTCTCAGAGTGTAACATAGAATTTTCATCATCAGGTTTATACTTAGTTTTAAGATTCTCAACCAATTCAGCCAGTTGCATCCGATATGTTGAAGCATTGCTCTCAGAGAATTCTGCGGTTGAATCCCAGGCATCAGGTTTTACGTCACTCCATCCAAGACCCAATTTTGTTGTACAGACATGGTCCAATTCAGCAGCTGTGGGTTTATTTTGGACAAGAAGTTTTATTAAAGCATCTGCAAACACTTTTCCATTTAGTTTGGGATCAGGCAGTTTATCAATGACTTCTTGTAATTCTGATAATTTTCATGACCTATAGATTAATTGCACACCACCATCACCTCTCGGACACTCAACCATTGGAGCAAGAAGAAGTCGGTCTTTTATTTCATTGGCATCTTCTGTAGGTGACACAAATTTCGCTGCAATCTGTGGATAGAGCTGTGCAGATTGGGACACAGTACCTTGCCTCGTTTTGCGTGGGTGAATGAGATTCTTTATTCAGTTCTTTCCTTAATGCAGCATATGGAGATGATGTCAGAGTCATCTTCTTTGCATCTCCAGGTTTACAGTCACTTTTCATCTCTTGTTTCTTGGAACTGTCAGCTTGTCTAGATGAAAAAATCCTCGGTGGACAGTCCAAATCATAATCAATCTTGTGAACACTTAACATTTCTACTAAAGGGCAATTTTCCACCTTTTCTATAGTACAAAAAACCTTTCTTTCTGTGGCTTTCCATGTTCCAAGACATTCTCTCATGTAGTTATAATCCCAATTTGATGGTCCTTTGGCATTTGGTTGATCAATTAATTTTTGTAATAAAGCTTTTTATCTTTTTCAAAGGATCCTTCTGGTGGCCATGCAGTCTCAAAGTCAGCTACATCGTCGCTAAAGGGTCGAGTATAAAACACAGTCCCAGTAATGTCTTCTATCAGAGATTTAGGAGTTAATTCCTCTATTTTGTCCATAACAGTAGTATCTGATAAAGAAGCAAAAGTATCTATTGTCCTTTGTCGTTTTTCTAATCTGTCTCTTCGATCTGCTTCCTTTTCCCATAATCTCAAAATTTCTAACTGTGCAGACCATTTTAAATTTATTTTATTACATGCACGAATCTTTGCTTTTTTAATTTTATTTTCAATCCTTTTTGCTATGTTTTTTCTTAATGTCCTTAAGGCTGCATGTTGCAGATTTCCATTGTCAGGAAACCCTATCTTATGCCATTTGCAAAGATATTTACCTCCGCCAAGGAGGTTATGTTTTTGCCAGGGTTTGTTTGTTTGTTTGTTTGTTTGTTTGTCTGTCCGTTAGTGTGCAACATAACTCAAAAAGTTATGGACAGATTTGGATGAAATTTTCAGGGTTTGTTGGAAATGGGATAAGGAAGAAATGATTAAATTTTGGTGGTGATCGGGGGTGGGGGGGCCCACGGGGGGGGCCACTGATCAGCCTTGGCGGAGGTCTGCGCTCTCCGAGTGCTTCTAGTTTATACTGAGTTTACCATATTCCTCATTCATTACTTTTGCTGGTCCTATCAAAACTTTTTGCTGTCCAATATTATTACCTATACGTTTTTTTTTATCACTCCTCTTTATCCAACTGTTTTTTCTTCTCTCTGTCTCCCCCCTTTCTCCCTTCACTGCAGCCCACAGTCCAAAAACAGCCCTTCACAGACATTTAGCTGTAAAGTAGGGGGAAAAAAGGTGGGGGCTGAGGGGAGAGAGAGAGTGAGGAACTTCTTCTTATTCTTTGTAAATTATCACAGATTAACTAAAAGGAGTTTATATATTTTTATGTTATTTTAGACCCTAATAATCAATCTGCAAAATTAACAAGGCAGTATTTTATGCTAGCTTTTTTACTTCTCGGTTAAATTACAGGACATCTTTTATTTTATCTCTTTAAAGGCTAAGCAGGTTTAATCACAACATAGGCTTACTCGTGGAAACTCACACTATTGCAATACTTCAGGGAGACAACAAAACCAACACAACTCAAGACTTCACTCCTTATTCATCAGAATTCCTCTCTCCCTTCACACTCATGCGCTCCAATCAAATTTACATGTTCCATCCAACTCTTGTCCAGACACAGCTTACCGGAACTCTCACCGGGAAATCCATACACACACAATATTCACATGCGTTCACTTCACCTGTTCAGCCCACACTCAGCCTCAGTCATTCCATTTTTCTTTTACTCTTCAAAAGTACCCAAACAGAAGAAAAACCCTAGGGTCCATCATAAACCCAAATCCAGAACCCAAAACCGAGAAGAACCGAGGAATTACTAAACCTCTGTGTAATCCCTTAATCAGTGTAACCTTTTTAATTTTTAAACCCCTTAAATTTAATTCTCCCATAATTTTTCCAAAGTTACTCACTACTCCTGTATTTTCTGGAGGAAGTTCAACAGCTGGCCGATCTATAAAAATTTCCAAAGCTTCAATCCAAAAAACACAGTCAGACAAAAATCTCTGGAGACTCAAAAAAATCTCGGTGGGACCTCCAATTTGTAATGGATTTAATAACACTCTGAGACAAAGAAAAACACCACACTCTGATTTCAGGGATCACAAAAAATACTTTGTTATTCTTGCAAGAATCAAAGTGAGAATATTCACAAGCACTCAGAGTAACCTTGTTATTCGTCTAAACTGGGCTGGCTGAAGTCACACTTAAATACATTCTACAAAGGTTACATGATGGGTACATGATGGCAGTAAATCTAGTTTGACCTTTACAATGAGCACGGACAGATGCATTCTTCAGCATTCTTTTTCAGTCTTCAGCAGTACAGTGATTGACAGCAAGCACCTGAATGTTTAAAAATGATACCTACATCACCAAACATCGCCAGAGTGGCGTCGTCCTTTTGAGTGACAGCACATGTTTGCAAGTGAACTGATTTTCCTTCACACTTTTTATTAATTTAAGTTTTTTGCTGCGTGGAGATTCTGTGGCTCTGTTCCTGTGTGTGTGTGTGTGTGTGTGTGTGTGCTGCACACTGCCTGAATACCTGCCCCCCCCCCCCCCCAAACACACACACACACACACACACACACACACACACAGACCAGTGAAGTGCACCAACACCAGTCACACTCACTCAGCTGCAGCAGAGAAGAAGAGGAGAGAAATGGCGGAAGAAACTGTATTTATTTTACTCTATGGTAAGCTGCGACTTTGTAAAACAATATAACACTACACTTTAGTGCCCCATGAGAAAAAACGTCCTTGCGGAAATACGTTGTCAGGGTACGCCGAGGAGAACATTCAAGTTTTTTTGTTTTTTTTCATGCAAGTTTTAGAGAGTGTATTACAGCTTTTTTACATTGTGTAAGTTGCATCTCTGTGAAATAAACAAAGACATATGCAACTGTTAATCAACATGTCCACCATTATCTAAAATAAGACTATTATACAGTGTTTTAAAGTTGTGTAAATTATCTTTGTGAGATAAACAAAGATGCAACTGTTAATCATGTCCACCATTACCTAATATCAGACTATTATACAGTGTTTTAAAGTTATGTAAGTTGTATCTTTGTGAAATACAGATATATGCAGCTGTTAACTCCCATGTCCATCATTCATATCAGACTACTATACAGCGTCCCACTTCACTTCGTACTGTCATGCAGGATTTATCGGGGTTCATAAATTCACAAGTTAATGTCTTCATTAAAATAATTTTGAAAAGGTTCCAAGTAATGTATTTAGTTGTAATTTTATATATTGCATGGTTGGAAAGCAGCTCCATTGTTACATAAAATGTAGTTTAGTCCCTTGTATTAAGTCTAATAACATGATGCATGTTTTGATTATTTCTTATTTTGTTTGTAGACAGCTTTTTTCCACTTTTTAATGTTTGCTTCAGCATTTATTTTTGAGCTGTTTGCAAATACCCAGTGGCTGCAGATGGAACTTTTCCTTAGCTAGTAAATATGACTAATTGATATTGGTAAGATGTTTTTGTGAATAAACCTTTTAAAAACACATCATGTATTAGTTTAAAAACACCTCACATTAGCCTATGTATTATCACTTTCAGCTAAATGCAGCCACTTGTTTTTATTTTAAAATGGCCAACTATAGAATCCAATTCTATGCTAGTAACCCAAATACATTAAATGTACATATTTTCATTCCACAGGCAGAGGGGAAGAGTAAGGTGTGGAGCTACTTCACAAAAGGCTCCACAGGCACTAGATGAACATCTGCAGGGCAAGAGTTAGCCAGGGCTCCAGCACCAGCAAAGAAAAGAACACTACACATTTACTGATTTATCATTGTGTTTACAGTTTGCCTTTTCTTATTTATCAGTGGGTTTACTGTCCTTATGTTGACAGTGTTACTAATTAAAGTTCCTTATTTTAATTTAGTTGTCTTCTGCCTTTTTGTGTTGAATCATATTTCGGGTATTATAAGAATTTATGTTCATGTGTAGTTTATATCCTGTGTATATCAATGCTCTTATTTAATATATTGGCAAACATATCGGTTATCGGCCGATATTTTGGATATCAGTCGATATATCGGCTTTTTTTTTTTTTGCCCCCAATATCAGCATCGGCCCCAAAAATCCCAAATCGGTCAGACTCTAGTAATAACTCAATATAATGGAATATAACAGTCTTAAAATATTGTCACTAAATATAACTGGGTTGAATTCACCTGTAAAGAGAGGAAAAGTCATGATAAAACTGAAAAAGAGAAGGTTCAAATAATATTTCTACAAGAGACCCACCTATCTAAGGCAGAACATGAAAAACAAAAAAAAATGTGGCTATAGGAATTCATACAACAGTTTCTATAAACAAGGAAATAGAAGAGGAGTCATAATATTAATATCCAATTCGACTAAATTTCTATATGAAAAAGAAATTCAAGATAAAGAGGGAAGATATGTCATTGTAAAGGGAGAGCTGGAAAATGAACCTGTTACTCTGGTAATGTGTTCCCCCCTCCTTAAAGTGATAAAGGATTTTTTTAAATTTATTTATTTTAAATATAACAGCAATGGAAACTGAAGGCATATTAATTGTGGAGGAGATTTCAACATAGTGATAAATCATAAATTGCATACACGTCTTTTGGAAATGTGATAAATAAGTGTGTTTTGGGAGATGGTGTGTGGAGTGTTACAACAAATAATGGGGGATGAGATTCAGTGTGCTGTGATGGACTGTATTTGTGGAACTTATCTGATGAAAGTGTAGTGGGAAACCACATATACTTGGTTCATAAACTTTTAGTGGCTTGTAAAAAAGTTATTACAAGAAACTGGGGAAAGGCAGAACCACCAACAAAGGACCGATGGATCACAATTATTGAAGGAATGTATACAATGGAAAAAATAACTGACAAACTGCAACTAGAAGAAGCACAAATGGACAAAAAGTGGAATAAATGGACTGATTACAGAACCCAGAATGGAAGGACTGAATAATGTGAATGCACTGTTACAACCCAAGGAAGGATTGTTTTTTGTTTTTAGTGACTATGTGTTTATAAAATTTAAATAAAAACTTAAGTGGGGAAAAAAAAAACCCACTCTACTTCCTGCACAGAGGAGAGCACAAGCCCCGCCCCCATCATGTGTATGGGGCTGCTCCGCCTCCTGCCCAAAGACACTACAACACATAGTGAACACAGACAGTAAGATCATGGCTGTCCCTCCTCCCTCCCTCACAGACATATTTCACACCCGCCCCACCCACAGACTCCTCCCACTCCCTCTTCAGCGTCCTGCCTTCAGGGAAAAGGTACCAGAGTCTCCATGTCTGATCCACCAGACTGCAGAACACCTTCATCCATCAGAACACTGAACCCTCTCCACTTCCTCCCCCCTCTGCCCCCCCCATTTCCACCCAGACTCCACCTCATCCGTTGTTTCCACATCAGACTCAGTAGACTTAGATCCTGTGGTGTTGTCCATCAGCTGCTGACTGTCTTCTGCACTTTAAACATGTCTCTACTGTCATATCTGCTGCTGTTTGGTTCCATGATGCACCTTCTGATCTCAGAACCAGGACTGGACTGCACTACTGCTGCTACTGGATACACTGACAAGGACACTTTAGATCCTGTCATAGTTTACTGTTTATTTATTGGTATTGTATTTTTTTAACCTCTTTTTAAATACATGACATTAAATAAGGTGAGACAGAAACACCATCTCTATTCTCTGTATGTTCTGCATCTATGTCTGTTGACGTTCCAGAACGTCTACTCAGACTGAGATTAACATCAGGACAAACCTGACAGACATTCCAACTAAGCTCCTCCCACTGGTGCTGGTGGAACCTGTGGGACCAGGTGAGGTTCTGTTTTCAGGACACAGTTCACCTGAGACACACCAACACTTAGACTCTTCCATCAGCCTTCCACAGGTCAGTTTTCTATTCTTTCTCTTGTTTCTGACTCATCTTTGTGGTATTTGATTCGTTCTCCATAAACTCTCATCAGTTTAGTGTTGTTTATTACTGGTTACCCCGCCCCCCGAAGGGGATTAATCTTTACAGGGTTGGGTCAAATTCCCCAGATATATATTTACTGAAACCACCCCAGTGTTCAATAATTGTGTCACGTGTTCTGCTCAGTTTCCCCAGCATCTTCTCATATGCAACTGTTTCTGTCATTTGAATATGATTTTTATATTTAACAAATATTGAATATGGATGAAAGAGTGGATTGATACCAAAATAAGCTACAATAGGTACGAGGGGCGGGGTTTGTTGTGCTTGGCACCACTTGTTACCCCGCCCCTGAAGGAGAGGGAAGGGATATTGTTTATGGTTCAGTTTGCTTGTTTCTTTCTTTCTTTGTTAACAATTTAGCAGTAAAACTACTGGTTGAATTCATACAAAATTGTGTTTATAGATTCCCAGTGAGCCAGAATGTATCTGATTACATTTTTGGAAAAGTAGTTCAAAGTTCACATTTTTAATGAATTTTTAAAATATTTTTTCTTCCCATTTTCTTATAATGGGCAAAATTTTACATGTCTATAAAAACACCAATTTTGTTTCAGTTTACCTCAGACTTGGCACATACACTACTCACAAAAAGTTAGGGATATTTGGCTTTTGGGTGAAATTTATGGAAAATGTAAAAAGTTTACACTACAGTGGTATTATATCATGAAAGTAGGGCATTTAAGTAGAAGCATGTGTGACATGCCAAAAATAGTGCGACCATTTTTGTATAGTATTTAATTTAGGCAGCTGGAAAATAATTTCCTGTGTTTACAGGGTTTAATAATGCTCTGAAAAATTAGTTGACAGCCATGTCATTTTATATTTCATGTATATTATGAAAAAAAAAACCATGATAAATGTAAGCAGCATCCAGGTGGAACCTTTGTCACGGGAGCGGTTGCACTCCAGGTAGTTTCAGGTGGGAACTTCCGCCCACGTACCAGACTCAATCTGGATGAAGAACTGAATCCCCCGTGTCTTGATTGCTGCTCAACTTTATCTGTATTTTACAGGTTAGTAGTCGGTAAAAATAACCAGTCGCGGTTGTTTAAAGCCTTACTGCATGTGGACAGAAGTTATGAAAGTGTTTCAGTGTTGATTTAAGTACTTTTGTGAACTTTAAAAACTTCAAAGTAGCGCCGCTCTCTTAGTGGCGGTAACACGCCGCATCGCGGGTGTATGGGTTTTTCCCTCCGTCAGGTCTCGCAGGCATGTCACTAATGTTTATGTACTCTGTACTGATTATTATTTCGGCTCTCACACATGTACTACATCTTACAGCAAAACTGGTAATGGGTTAAGTGTGTTATAGATAATAAAATAATAAGTTTAGCTCATTTTTGAGGAGTGTTAGTGTGAAATATGAAGTCAAAAGGAGTAAATGTGTTTTCTTTAAGATTTAGGTATAGTTAATGGTTCTATATTAAAAGGGTTTTGTATTTCTCTGTCTGTGAACAATTTATGTTAAGTGTGTATGTCCAGAATCATCACAGATAAGATGTTGCTGCTCTAAATACAGTCGAGTACTGCTGTGATTTGCACTATGTCATTATAGTAGCTCTGATTCATTTATATAAAATGTGATACCATAGTATAGTGAAAATGTGATGTTATTAATGTGAATGTGTTCTGTGAAAAGAAAATGGACTGAAAGGACTTATGGACATTTATCGCACTTATTTTAGTTATTAAGAACTGAGACAGAGATACTAAAAGCCATATTTTGTATTGCATATTTTATTGTGATTTTTGAATACAGACGCAATCTGGATGAAGAACTGAATGCTCCGTGTTTTGATTGTTGCTCAACTTTATCTGTATTTCACAGATTTGTATTTTGTTATTGTGGTACCATACCTGGGACCCGTAACACATGCAATGGTAATTCCCTCATATCAAACAATTTATTGAAACAAAAACCAACAACAGTGGTAGTTACACATCAACAAAAAATGTCAGTGTCTCAATAACTTGCTGTGTGCCCTTGAGCATCAATTACAGCTTGACAACGATGTCTCATGCTGTTCACATAATGACTTATTGTCTGCTGACGCATGGCATCCCATTCTTCTCGAAGGGTGGTCCTCAGCTCTTTGAGGTTCTAGGGTACACAGTTACAAGCCTCCACACAGTGACTCAGCTGATCCCATAGGTTTTTTTATGGAATTCAGGTCTGGAGAAAGTGCAGGCCACTCCATTCGAGGTACCCCAGTCTCCAGCAGCCATTCCTTGATGATGTGACCTCAATGAGCTGGAGCATTGTCATCCATGAAGATGAAACTCGGCCTGTGTTGTCCATGCAGGGGCACAATGACTGGATTAATGATGTTATTCAGGTAGTATGGGCTGGTCACTGTACCATTCACAAAGTATAGGGCAGTTCTGTTTTGACTAGACACACCTGCCCATGCTGTAACACCACCACCACCAAAAGCTCGTCTGGTGACAACAGTGGCTGATGCATAACACTCTCCTTGACGTCTCCAACATCATTGGCGGCCATCATTTCTGTTCAACGTGAATTGACTTTCATCACAGAACAGCACTGAGGCCCACTGGTCCCTCATCTGGTGTCAAGGCTCCCTGGCCCATGCAAAACGATGTCGCCTGTGCCTGGTGGTGTGTTTAGGTACCTTTGCAGGTCCTCTAGCATACAGACCAGGCTAATGTAAACAGTTTTGAATACTCTGACATGACACTTGGGTACCTCTCACCTCCCTTAAATTTGCCTGGAGTTCAGTGGTATTCATCATCTGGTTCCTCAGGGCACTGTTCACAATGAAGCGGTCATCAGTGTGGGATGTGGCCAAAGGACGTCCACTTCTGTGCCTTTCTGTGACTCTTCCAGTCTCTCTGTATCTCTGGTACAACCTGCTGATGACCCTCTGTGACACTGTGAGCTCAGTGGCCACTTCTGTCTGAGAACATCCTGTTTGAAGCCTTGCAATGGCGAGGTACTGTTGATGAATTGTTAGGTGTCATCTTGGTCTCATGATGTCAAAATGTGAACAGCATGATGAGGAGGACTGTTTAAATACCAATTGTAACTGAACCAGGAACTTTATTGGAGGATTCATGAATCAAACACCTGTTTTGAATTTTGCCGTTAAGCTCCTTGTTAAAGAATAGCAAGTTTTGCAAAAAGTCCTGAAACACTGAACTGTTGAACAAGTGCATTCAAAAGTTTAGAGAAGGTCACATTAAGTTCACCTGTAACAGTTTAAGTTTGTCCTGAAATTTCATCTGAAAACCAAATATCCCTAACTTTTTGTGAGTAGTGTATATAGAGACAGTTGATACACTGACATCAGCTGGATCGATGCCAAAATAAGATACAATATGTGTGAGGGGCAGGGTTTGTTCTGCCTGGAGCCACTTGTTCAAACTGGTTTTGGTTGGAGTTCAACCATTGGATGATGTTCCATCAGCTCCATTTGTCTTTGCAGATTCAGGAAATACCCTCTGATGTCTGACTGGGACAATCATGTGAGCTGAAGTCGTCCAGAACAGGAGTGAGTTTCACTGGACCATTGGGGACATTTCCATCACAGCGTCATGAACACAGTGAGTCTGTCACAGACTCAAATGTTTGTTGTTGAAATGACGCTGACAGAGCAGAACCTTGTGCAGTAGAACCTGAACAGAACACATCAAACACATGTTCAGCACACAACATGGATTTTCTATCACATGTTGTTGAAATGGACTCACAAAGCACAGTCAACTGATACTAAACAACACACTGTTGGTGGACGGACTCGGGGTCAAAGGTCGTCCTGAACCCAGTCCAGCAGTCCTGGCCTTCACAGAGGGTTCAGGTCTGGGTTCAGGTCACTATTTGTTATTGACATCCCACAAAACCACATCGTTTCCCCTTGGCGTTTATTTGAAAAGTCATCTAATGTTGTCTGTGAATAGAAATGCTGTCATTTGAAGGGTTTGTGTGGATCGATAGGATGGAGACGGAAGACAGATTTACACCACATACCTGGACTTTGACAAACATGGACTTCCTCGTTCTAGACAGACATTCCTATGACAGTGTAGACACTTGTCATTAAAAAATGTCTGACTAATGAGGAAGCATCCGCCCACTGCGCAATGTTTGTGTCATAATGTTTCAATTTAAAAAAAAAGAAAAAAAAATTCCACTTCCCACTTTTTTTAATTGAATTTTTTTTTTTGTTTGTTTTATTGATGTGAAGTTTTTTTATTGAAAATATTTTTTTATTGAGGTGATATTTTGGGGATTGAATAATAAATACTAGTGGTGGGCAGCGATTAAAATTTTTAATCGCGATTAATTCCGTGGATTTCTGCGATTAATCGCATAGTTGTTGGGGGGGGGGGCATCAACAGCATGTATTGCCTTTCAGTGATATTCCAGACTGGAAGTACTCCGGTGATAAAAAATAATTGCTCGTCAGTGCTTCTCAACCCACCATCTGAAGACATTTAAAATGAAAATGTCCATGTAAAAAAACACTACTTTTACACATGTTTATGTCCCACCAGTGTATTTACAGTTGTGAGTGATTGACAGGAGTCTTAAGCCCACTAATAAGTACTGTTACTAATAAGCCCAATAATTGTCAAGCCTGCAACCAGACGCTAGTCTGGTTTTGTCTGTCTTTCATGTTGTTTGTCACTTCCTGTTTTATTTTGTTAATTTTCCTTCATGTGTCTTGTCTGTCATCTTTACTTCCCTTTCCTGATCATGTTCACCTTTCTCCTGATTACCCGACTCCGCCCTGATTTGTTCCACCTGTGTCTCGTTGTCTTCCCTCCCTTTTGTGTATTTAAGCCCTGTCCTTTCTCCCAGTCAGTCGCCAGTTTGTATTCTCTTGTAGGTACTTACCAGCGTTCTGATCTTGTCTGTTTGTCTGCTTTCCTGTTTTTGACCCATTTTTTGCCATCTCGATTTTTGCCTTTTGCCTGCTCCCTGTCGGTTTTGCTTGCCTCCATCTGCCTTCCTGGTTTTGATCGCTTTGCCTGACTTTTGGTACGTGAGTTTGTCTACCCCTAATGTCCTGTTGCCCATCTGTTAGCTTTCCCGTGTATGACCTGTTTCCGTCACTGACCTCCCTCTGCTTCTCCCTAGTCGGGAGACCGGCTCCGGTTACCGAGCCGAGCAAAGGGTTCACATCCTCAGCCCGGAGGATGAATCTGAAGAGGATTTCTCCATCCACTGTCCTCAAGATTGTGTTACTCATTCTCATTATCTATCTGTTTGTATATTCAGTGACAAATAAATCCTGTGAACTTTATTTTCTGTCTCCGAGTTCTGCATTTGGATTCTGTGCCTGTACTAGTAGCTTAACAGTACAAACTGGCCACAATATGAATCCTGCAGAACTCAACCAGGTCAGGGAAGCTATCCAGTCTCAGGGGCACAGGTTGGGAGGACATGATCAGGCCCTCCATACCCTGCTGGATAAAATGAACCAGCTGACCACTCAGGTCTCACTACTCACCCGTACCCAGGCTTCGGCTGCGGCCGCGTCAGGCGAGTCCCGGGTTACCAATCCGCCTATGAGGGGTACGGATGAACCAAACATTCCTCCCCTGACTAAATATTCAGGTAACCCAGAGACATGTCGTAATTTTTTCACCCAGCTCCAGCTCATTTTTGATTCTCAGCCAAACCGTTTTTCTAGAGACTCTGTTAAGATTGCCTATGTGGCCAGCCTGTTGGAGGGTCCCCCCCGAGCTACTTTAACGCGCTCTTTGAACAGGGTTCCCCGGCAGTTCAGTCATTCACCAGTCTAGTGGCTGAACTTAAAAGGGTCTATGACCACCCTGTTCGGGGACAATTAGCTGGTCAGGAGCTGATAAGGCTGAGACAGGGAGACCGGTCTATCAGGCAGTATGTGAGTGTTTTTCGGTCCCTAGCGGTGAATCGGGGTGGAACAATCAGGCCCTGATCACCGCTTTCCTAAGTGGCTTAAGTCGTCCTGTGGTAGTGGGGGGTGATAATTGGGATGAAAATTAAAATTTTGGAATTTGATTACGTCCACTTCAGGAGTGATGCATAAGGCTATTTAAAGGTATTTGGCACAAGAAATTCGTATCTACCTTTTAAAAAAAAAAACCACCCCTTGCAAAGAACAAATCGTGGTATTAACCTTGCGATCGGTTGTTTCTGCAGCCGGAACTTAATGCTGGTATGTGTGGTAAATGTTGGTGAAACACACAGTGGATAACTAAAATGCAGTTGTTGAACATGGTTTTAGCGTGTGTTTATTTTATATTTTGCAGTTTCACCAGAACTTGTAGCAGTCCAATAGTAAGTTACCATGGCAAGTAGTTAACCCAACCCTGTTACCAAGCCTAAAACCCGCTCCGAAACTAAAGAGTTTAATGCTGATAGAGACTTTCCTCCTTGTGAACATTTCCAACCTCCATCAAAACTGCCCACTGTTCAGAGTGTGATAGGACTGCTAAGGTACCACTTGGAGGTGAGCAAGGCAAAGGTCACTACGGATATTGCGGTACGAGAAGTGGCAAAACAGATATACGCCAAGTACTATCATGACACTGTGTACTGCGTGTCGATCAGTACCATTCAGAGGTGAGTGGAGGCTCTCAGGAAGCAGTTCAGTGAAGGAAGAAAGCGGTACGGACAGAAAGGAAAAGATAATGCAAAAGCTGTGAAAGAATACAAAGAGCTATTTGAGAGGAAAGGCGAACTCTTCGATGTGTATGCTGACGATCCCATGCGCCAGCAATCTTTGCAGAAGGAGTGGGGAGTCAGCATGAGTATAATGGAACATCAGTACTATGAGGACCGGAAGACAGAACGCAAGATGATCTGTTCCAAAGGAGTGGACTCTGTCAGGTATCACAGTACAATGCGAGCCCAAAGGATGAGAGAAAGACAAGAGGAATACAGGAGAGAGAGAGAGCAACAGTTTCAGTACAAGACCCTCGAAAGTATCACTGAAATGCTCGTGGAGGCTGGCGAAATTCCTACAACATGCAGCAGTAGTGACGAGGATGAAAACGACCAGGCCCATAAGCAACAAAAAACTGAAACACGAGAAACACAAATGACAGAGACATTCTGCTGACACTAAGAGAAAAAAGAAAATACTCTTTAAAGACGTTGACGAGCAAGACACAAATGATCCACTTCTGAAAGAGTTTCAGCACATAAGAATCTCTGAGAGAAAAGTCTGCGATGAATTTTATAAAACTGTGGCCAATCTCTCTGGGAAGGGTCTTTCAGTGAATGAATCCAGCTCCGCTGTTGTTGAAGTTGGCAACACAATGTTTGGACGCCAGTGGAAAAATGCTGGAGATTCTGAAGAGAACTTTGACATAAATACCACTCCAACTAACAGGAACATCAGAACGGTTCTGGAGCAAATTGAAGCACAGAGTCTGTCACTCGTTGTTGATAAGCTTCAGGAGGAGAAACAGAAGGGTAAAATGGTAACGCACGCGTCAGACAGTACCACGAAGAAAGGTGTAGGTCAATTCATCGTCCAGGGATTGCACGTTGGTCAGAATACCCCGTTTCCTCTGCCTATTCTGTCAATCCATGGCGAGACAAACTGAGGACATAGCTATGCAAGTGGACATGGGCTTCGAATTCTGGCGTCTGTCAGGGGAGTTGAAGCAAAAGACATGTACAAGCTTGTAGATACACATATGACAGATAGCACCGAGCACAAGGGGTTTGCAAAACTGCTCGCTGAGATGTACAACCTTGACACACCTGCGGGCCAACTGTTTTGTGGCACCCACACTACACTGGGCTTCAGCAGTGCCATGAACAAAGTTATGAGGCTTGTGGAAGCGGACATGAAGATGGAACAGGTTTTGAAAGGTTTCATGGTGGATCTTGAGGTGGACAGTAAGAATGACAGCTTGGCTGGACAAGCACTTGACATGTGTCTCAAGTTAGTCGCTCCTGAGTATGCTCATAAGCCATGGAACCGCTACAAACAATTCCTACTTTTTCTCGAACAGAGACAAGTATCCAGTGTGCTATTTGCATACAAGGACAGCAGGTTTGGATGCCTGTCCAGGGCAGCAGCAGTGCTGATCTACAACTATGATCACCTTGTAGATTTCCTAAGACAGAACCCTCACATCAACAACAGACTAGCCTGCTTAGTAAGAGAGGTGATGGAGCTCCCGTACCTCAAGGTAGTGCTCGTTACGTTTGCCTGCCTGGGTGTACATGTGGTGGAACCATTCTATGCGAGAACGATCGAGAAAGACGCCACTCATTCCCAGCTCAAGGAGTTCTACAAAGGTTTGCATGCCGGCCTGGGTCAGCCAATCAGCGAGTAATATACAATGTTCACAAAGCCAGAGTATCCTGTCGTGTCGAATGAACTGTTCCTCGGTGTCAAGAAGACATACAAAGAACAAGTCTTGAAGGCTGTGTCAGATGTAGCTGATGAGCACACAGATGAAGTGCGAAAACTCACCAACCTGATGCTACCTCATCTACAAACTGTTCTAGCCAGGCAAAGGAGAGACTATGGACTCGACGAGGAGACCTTCCCGGTGGACTATCCAGTGAGTGAGCAGGCAACGAACATTGATGAAACCCCTGTCCACAATATTGGCATGGAGCGTCAGTGTGGGAAGGTAGACTATAGGCTGAAGAAACTAGGCACGCTCAATGCAGTAAGCAGGTCCATCATCTTTCAGAAAAGTCAGGAATTGAGAGCTGGTCAGATACCTTCGTTCAGGGGTTTCAAGGCAGCAGTCGAAGCCAAAAGGGAGGTTGAACTGAAGTGGAGTAATTACACAAAGGAGAAGTTTGAGAAGGGAGCAGACCAGAAACAGGAAATGGCTCAGAGGAATGAGCGGAAAAGGCTAGATATGCTGGATAAACTCAAAGCCAGTGGTGGTCCTTTCACCGATAGTGGGGAAGTTGAAAAGTATCTTGCAAACGATACTCTGAGCGACAGCGCAAAGCAACAGAGGATGAAGTTGGAGCTACAGTTTGCCAGGGAGAGTTCCACACTTCTTCCTAAGGTAGATCCCATCTTTCGCATCCAGATGACACTGCCAAGTGGAAAGAGGAGGATGAAAACTGCAGAGGAGTTTGGAGATGCCCTTATGTCGTACTTGGGTAAAAGAAGTGACAGAACGACACTGGAGTTTGAAAGGTTCCAGCAAAGTCTTGACAAGCTGTCAGTTTCTTAAAGACGCTCTGTAGACCCATACATGTGTCTAGTGTCAATCTGTTGAGTATTGACCGAAATAAATGAAGTTTATCAAATCAATGGCTGTTTGTAAAGTTTATTCATATCCGCAATATCGCTCGTGAAAATCCCAGAAATCACGATTTAGGGGCTGTATTTCATTTGCAAGAGGTGGGGTTTTTTTCTAGAGATACAGCCTTAATTTTGGTGGCAGTGTATCTGTATGACAGGTGTTAATCATATCCCAAGTGGACGTTTTTGAATTTTGACCTTTGGATTTACCACCCCCTACTACCGTGGGCCGTGAGATGGCGCTCCGTCAACAGCTTCACTCCCTAGATGACATCATTGCCGAAGCTATCCGGGTCGCTGATCAGGAGTCGGTGTGGCAGACAGACGAGTCTGAGGGTCGTTCTTCTTCTTCATCTGGTGCATGTTCTACTCGAGAGACCATTCGTTACCCTGTAACTGAGATTGGCAGGTCAGTAAAGGAGGAACCCATGCAGCTGGGTCGGACCCATATCTCAGCGGAAGAACGCCGACGCCGCCTGACTGAGGGGCTCTGTCTTTAGTGTGGACAGGGGGGTCATAGAGTCTCCAACTGTCCTCTAAAACCTGAAGGCAAGACAGGTGAGGGGTCGCTGTTGAGCAGAACTGTGTGTTTATCTACTTTTACCCGTCAGTTTCCTGTGGTCCTCCTCTGTTCTGATTCCCTGTCTCTGCAGCACCCCGTCCTGATCGATTCCGGGTCCGACGCTAACTTAATGGACATGAACCTGGCCCAGAAGTTGGGACTTGATCTGATCCCCGTCCAGCGTCCATTGGAGGCCTGGGCCCTGGACGACCACGTGATCTGTCAGATAACCCATCGTACCCAGCCTGTCACCGTTCAGTTCACTGATGGACACACTGAAAACCTTAGTTTTCATGTTTATAAATCAGAGTCCCAACCACTTATTCTGGGTTACCCGTGGCTACAATTACACGAGCCGCATATAGACTGGTGCTCTGGGGAGGTTCAATCCTGGGGAAGGGGCTGCGAGACTCGTTGTGAATATGTAGATTTACCTGTGTCCTCACCTCAAGTTCCACAGATCTCCGTGGCCCCGGTCTGTGTGCCTGTGGAGGAGGAGAAGGACTTTCCAGCCTTGGAGAAGGTTCCCCAGTGTTACCATGACCTCAAGGAGGTATTTAGTAAATCCAAGGCCACTGCCTTACCTCCTCACCGCTCTTATGACCGTGCCATTGAACTACGTCCCGGTACCTGTCCGCCTAAGGGGAGACTATATTCTCTATCTGGTCCTGAAACAATGGCTATGAAAAAATATATTGACGAATCACTGGCAGCTGGTTTGATTAGACCGTCTTCGTCTCCTGCAGGGGCGGGTTTCTTTTTTGTAGATAAGAAAGATAAGACTCTAAGGCCATGTATTGACTATCGGGGACTTAATGACATTACTGTCCGTAACCGTTACCCATTACCGCTGATGTCCTCAGCCTTTGAACTATTGCACGTACACACAGCACCGGTGTGTGGACCGGCAAAATAAAAGCATGAGTTTCAAAATAAGAGTTCGTATGTATAAATCAACTAAGACTTGCTTGAAAGGCAGAATAATAAAACGGCGTTAACGTGAGATAAAAAAATTTGTCAGCGTTATTTAATGAATGCGTCAACGCGGTAATAACGCATTAACTTGCCCAGCCCTAATAAATACACAAATATCCTACCCCTAATACACTGCGACCCAAATTATTATGCAAGTTAGGTTTTTAATTACTTTGCAGAAACTATTGGGGTTAGCCCACCCTTTCTTTCAGTATACATTGCTATATTGGTTCTACAAATTTATCCATAAAAATGTGACACTGAAATGATATCAGATGAAAAATATAATAACATTTTGAATTTCAGGTGAACCAAATTATTATGCAAATCTTTATTTCAAACTAAAACATACAGCATATGTAAATAAAGCATCTTTTTTTATTAACAAATATATTTTATATTGTCAGTTAGACTATCCTGAGCGCAAACTGTCAAATAATAAGCATATCTGGATGTATCTTTACTTGGAGATGTAGCCACCTTTCTTCTGCATCAGCGTAAGGAGCCTGCTGTCCATTGAAGATGTTAAGTTTTCAATTTCAGCAGGTTCAATGCTTTCTGCAGCCTTTACAATAGCTTCCCACAGCTTATCCTTCGATGAAAACTGTTTTCCATTTTCAAAAACCCTTCTTTTCAGGATCGACCACAGATTTTCTATGCAGTTTAAATCGGGTGAGGATGCTGGCTAATCCATTACCTTGTCCTTTGGACAGCCCTTTGATGCCAGCCATTCAGCAGTAAACTCTGATGCATGGCTTGGAGCATTATCATGCATGAACATCAGTTTCTTGCACTGAGCAGCTGTTTTTTTCTTCAACCACGGAAGCAAATTTTCTCCTAGAAATTTGCAGTAATTTGCAGAATCCATTTTCACTCCTTCTGCAACCCGGAAAGGTCCAATGAGCTCATTTTTTATGATGCCCGCCTATATCATCACACCTCCACCACCTTGCTGACGCCTCAACCTGGGTGGAGCATCGGCACCTTCGGCTATCCAGCATCTAGCCCAACCGTCCGGACCATCAAGGGTGGCACGCATCTCATCAGTCCAGATAACTTGTCCAAAATCCAATTTCATGTACTTCTTACACCAAGCAAGTCTTTTATCCTTGTGCTTTTGATTAAGTGGAGGCCTTGTTTTCGCTTTTCGGACCTTACCAAGCGTTTTCAGAACACGATTCTGTGATGTCTTTGGGGTGTGACCTAGACCAACAGCAGAAAAGATGCTTGCACTGGAACTCAAAGGCTGACCATT
Source organism: Sphaeramia orbicularis (assembly GCF_902148855.1). Classification (NCBI taxonomy): domain Eukaryota; kingdom Metazoa; phylum Chordata; class Actinopteri; order Kurtiformes; family Apogonidae; genus Sphaeramia; species Sphaeramia orbicularis. The sequence continues at coordinate 56,413,322 of NC_043972.1, forward strand.
TCTCTCTTTAACGCTGACAAATCTCGAGCTGTTAGCTTCCTGCTTGGGGCCTCTTCACGTTTTTTTCTTGTTTTTTCACCATTGAAAACAAAGGCCTTGATTGTCCTATGGTCACGGTCCAATAATCTTGCTATTTCGATCATTGGCCACCCCTCTCCCAAAAATTTCACGATAGAAGCCTTCTCCTTACTACTGAGGTCCTTCTTCTTTCCCATCTTTAGTGCTTATGGTCACAGAACACAGAATACTCACCTTTATATGTCTTGCATAATAATTTGGTTCACAGCATTTTAAATTTTAACTAATTATTACTCAAAATTTACATGCTTCAGATATTTTATGCTTCTGGATAATCAACTGCCCTATCATGCTTGCATTAATACCACTTGTTCATCAGTGCAACATATTTGGATCAAGATATTTAAAAAAAACTGACTTGCATAATAATTTGGGTCGCGGTGTATATGGCCCAAATACAAAAAAGATGACTTCATTAAAAAAATATATTTTCAATCAAAAAATAACTCACTTCAATCAAAACAACCTTTTCAATCAAAGAAAAAAGTGTTGAAATGCCGTTTGCTGGATTTCAAATATTTTTTGCATTCAATCACTTTTTTTCTTTGATTGAAAGTTGTTGTTTTTTTTTTTGTTTTTTTTTTGTTAAATCACTCCAGACTCAAATGTCCCTTCCTGTTCCTCTCAGACATGTTGAACCCTTTATGGACCCTTTTCACAGGTCCATTCCTCCTGCTGACTGAGGGAACTCTGGGATTTTACAGACCGGGTCTTGGTGCCGGGTTCCTGTTCCTCTAAACTGTTATTTCCAATGTTAGGTCAGTTCCTTCCAAACTGTAATCCATTACAGTTACTGTTATTTCACAATCATTCCTTACCTTACACTATTACTCTCTCAGAACTGTAATGCATTACATGACTCCTGTATTACTTTGGAATTCCGTACAGACTCTCATCATAAATGGTGCATGTGCAGTAAACCCCCCCCCCCCCCCCCCCCCCCCCCAAAAAAAAAGTCAAATAAGTGCATGTGGATGGATAGCCCAGTAGGTAACGCTATGGTCTACGATGCTCCAATCCCAGCAGGAACACTTGCATTTTTTTTCAACATTTTACATATTCAAATATGGGGCGGGGTCGAGGACCCCAGTAGATAAATCCAAAATTGATGTAGAATTGTAACTAGTTCTAGACACGTTAGCTTACCTTGTCACTGCTGATCTCAGGGGCAGGGCCGGACTGAGACTCATTTTCAGCCCTGGAGTTTCATACCTCAGACCGGCCCACTTTAGATCATGACCGATTAGTATTAAAATCATGTAATTATAACCTTACATGTTAGGTCTACACACTGTTCTGCAAAGCCTTGTAATTCAGTGTATTTTCTAAAATATTTCCAATTCAGCGCAAGTAAAGGTTGCTTCACAATGTGGATTTATTTCAACAGTGAGTGCACATCCATATCTCCAACATTATTATTTCTCACAACACAACAATAACAGAATCTATATTTTTGTTCTTATAAGTGTTAACATTTTTCAAACCTTTAAAATGTTTGAAATGAAAGAATATATAAAAGTATTAAATAAAAAAATAATTAAAAAAAAATAAATAAAGCTTGCTGCACTTTCTAATAACTATTATTTTTGTATCCTCTGCAACAAAAGATTTCCATCACAACTTACTTGCGGTTTGTTCCATCTTTGCTATTGAAAACTTTTGGTATAGTGATATTAGGGGTTTGATGAGGATGATAAGAAAAAAATATATGTGTATCCTGTGACTGAGGGCGAGCAAAGTAATCAAAGCTAACAGACTCATCTTCATCTGTCTCATTTGTGCCTAGTGGTTCAGGGTTGTGCTGCTGAGCTGCTCCTCTGTCATCAGTAGACTCTGCTCTCCCTTTCACACTTCCTCCAGTTTCTCTAGACTCACCTGCACCTGGATCACAATAAAAAAATAATATCTACAGACATTTTGACTTACTTAACCAATTCAGATATTTACATTGGCAAAATATGCAGGCTTATTTAATATTACTTTATGCTATAGCCTTTCAGTTGTGGGCTTTGTGTATTTACTGCCTCACTTTTAATAAAAATTAAAATAGGTCAGGACTATGGTTTGGGTCTAGAAAGTGGTTTTACTGGAACTAATGCTTGTTCACACAGTCTGTTCCAACAGCTCACCTTTTCCTTCCATCCTGACAGGAACAATCCCCTCATCACTACTGGCTCCTGGCTCTGCTTCTGACACTAAAGCACATTTTAAAAATGGTCATAACTCTCAGCACAAATCTTCTATTTTCAAAGCCTTGGTGTCAGTTTCATTCATGTAGTGCTGAATCCTGGAGCATCTCAGAGCACCTTTCATACTGAACAGGCCTACACCATACTCTTCATTGGAGCCTATTTCTTCTAATCCTCTTCCCTCTCTGAGCAGTCCTACCTGCCCACTCTGGACTTGTGGGCTCATGGCTGGTGTCTGCTGCTGGATCTGCTTTCTGACTCTGAGGAGCTACAAGACAAAGTTTCCCAGTTATGTGGCGTCGCATCATACTATTATTTAAATGACATAACGTTATGTTCCACGTCACAATGCCACATAATTCACTAACTCGATAATTAACTAACTTGAAAGGTGGTTTACCCGGTTCATCGTCCTCATTAGTTGTTTCCAACCGGGAGGTCGTTTTTGTGAAAAAGTTGCAGATTTTGTCACATTTGGCTGCGTTTGCTTCCAGAGCTTTCCTCTTTTTAATTCTTGCCTTCTCTGTGCCACCCTTGCTCTTTCTATTATCCATGTTTCAAACAGCAAACACAGCTGACAGCCTACAGAGCACAGATGGTATATGCTCCACAGCTACAGTATAGAGCTACTAACTGTATGCAAGGACATGTTACGTCAGGTCACAGTGTGTCCGCAAAAAAAGAGGAAGAAAACAAACAGTTTGCTAGCAGAGGGGGTGGGGCCCAGGAACAGCGGCTTCAGATTACGTGATCAACTCAGTGCTATGACTGAACACCGGCCCCCAAAAAATAAATAAATAAAATATTAAATACATATTTAAAGTGAACTCTGGCCCTCGTGGCCTAAATATTATACCGGCCCACCGGGAATTGTCCCGGTCCTCCCGATTAGCCAGTCCAGGCCTGCTCAGGGGTCATGCTAACTAGCTTCTGTAAACCAAGGTTAGGTTTCATAAGGAGCATATGTCCATGTGACCAACAGACTGTCTTCTGACGTCTTCACCCATTGGCTGAACACCAACAGAAAAATCAACTTTACTGACACATGTTTGATTCCTGAAGGTCTCACGGTCTGGCTGCTTTGGTCTTTTTTTTTTTTTCATTTGAGCGATTAAATTATGGGTGAAAAGTGTGCACCCAAGTGCTACTGAATATGTTCCGAATAAAATATGACTGGATGAATGAATTAGTAATGCCTTACACTACTGCATTACAGCAAAAAGTAATCTATTACTGTAGTAGATGAATTTTTAATGCTCTACTCCCAACACTGGTTATTTCACAGACATGAGAACTCCAATGGGCTCTATGCACAGCCCCACTACTTCCTGAACTTCAGGTGGCTCCTTTATTTCCTCTCTTTCATTATTGGACACACTGATTAATCCAGGTGTGTCTGCTACTTCTTGTTGTGACTACTGATTAATTAGGCACACCTGGATTAATTAGAGGAAGTAGTGGGGCTGCGCATAGAGCCAATTCGATGGTCAAACACACTGACCTTTGACCTCTGATGTCACCCTCAGTGGTCAAATCTAAACCAATCAGCTGTTACGTCCAAATAAACCACATGTTCAGGTTTGAGTCCAGACACTTAAACCTACAGAACATCAGTGTCATTAAAGGTTCTATCCAGGTTTCCACTGCAGTGAACACAGTTCAGAATCACAACCTGCTGTTTCTCATTTATAGGTGATTCAACCACCTCCTCTGGTCATGTGACCTCTAGTCTGGTTTAGTCCTTCAGGTTCTAATGGAAATCTGAGAAACCATCATCACATGGTGCTGGTCAGACTGTAAACCAGTAGACTAAACCAGTTCACCTTCAACATTCCCATGGATTTTCTTCCTAGACTTTGAGAATCAGCTGTGCTGGTCATTCCCTTCAGGTCCCATCATCGGCTCCAGGAGGCCATCTAGTGGTCTGACAGTAGAACTACAGCAGAACCAATACACACACGTATCAGCCATTACACTTCAACTCACACCACAAACAACAGCCACACTTTCATTGAGTCACATCTCCATTAAACACACACCATATGACAGTGGTTCTCAATCCAGTCTTCGTGGCCTGGTGTCCTGCATGTTTTAGATATTTCCCTTTTCACACCTGGAAGCCATTCCATCGTTACCAGGCTTCTGCAGAGCCTGATGAAGAGCTGATCATTAACTGAACCAGGTGTGATCAGTAGTGTAGTCTACGTGATACGCAGGTATACGCCGTATACCCACTACAAAAGGTCCCAAATTTCCGAATAACCACTGAAAATGTGCAAAGATACGCATCGGCACGGTTTTGTGACATAACTTTCACTTTACCGTTCATAAATTCCACTTCTCTGTGTTACAAAGCGGACACTTTTGGACCATATGGGCTTCCGTTAAGCGTAACGTTACCTGACGTTTACAACTAAGGAAACAGTCCAACTGTATGGCGAGAGCACTGTTATATTGTTACTTTTGTATTTTTTGTCAAAAAATTATTTAAAAAAAACTGTACGGCGGGAATGACTGGACTAACACTAGTCAGTGAAGGATTGTGTTGAAAAAATGAAAACAAAACAAAGCCAAATGACACTGTTTCAGTAAGTCCACCATTACTACTGCCACTTCAGAGGACAGTCCAGCTGTGGCTAATGCTAGTATTACTGTTAGAGAGTCTGATGCAGCTTTAGCTGATGGAACAGAAGGACAGTCTGCTGACGTCGCCGTCCTACCTGGTAAGTGTAACTCCTGTATGTTATTAGAAAAATAGTAACTGCTATTGTAACAGCAAGTGATTGACACACTGAATTATATTTAACACTGGCGAAGTGGTGGTTTGGTTGAAATTAGTGAGGTGCGGCTGCAGCTGTGTGTGTGTGTGTGTGTGTGTGTGTGTGTGTGTGTGTGTGTGTGTGTGTGTGTGTGTGTGTGTGTGTGTGTGTGTGTGTGTGAGCGTTGTAGATGTGAACTGGACCTGTCCATCCTTGTGCAGTGAGAGTCAGACAAGAGAATTCAAAAACAGACATCCTTGGTTAGAGTGGAGAAACGGAAAGTTAGGTAAATATTAGACAACAGATAAAGCTGTAGAAACCATGTAAATGTACAAAGTTAATGCTATATTCAAATGTTAATATAGTTCATTTATAAAATTGTTAATAAAAATTAAATTAATTAATTGAACTAGATCCAGCGGGGCCACAGGGACACATTTCCTGTTCACTAGTCTGTGTTTAAACAAAATAACTGATCTCTATGTTTAATACATCTATGAATTGGTCTAAGTACGTACTTTCACATGACATGTTGCAATTTACAGAAAGAAAATTTGGGGTAAAAATACTTAAAATTACTGAGTGTGACACAGGGACTCAAAATTAATGGTTTTTTTTTTTCACCTTTCACAAACGCATGTACAAAACATGCTGGTCTCATAAGAAATGGATCCTAATGAATCATAGAGCTTTAGCTATGATGGTGAAGTACAATTGTAATCAATATTGGATAAAAATATTGAAATGATAAGTTTTTATGAACGCTAATATGTTGTGACACAGGGACAGCAATTTGTGCCTTTGTTCAGTAGTCAGAGTAAAAGACTTTGCTTTAACTAAAGCAGTACAAATATGCTAATAAACTTTTATTTATATACATATTCCAACTGTAGTGATATATACAGATAATAGCAGAGCACATTTGACTAATAGGTGACACGGTGGTGCAGTGGTTAGCACTCGTGCCTCACAGCAAGAAGGTCCTGGGTTCGATTCCAACACCAGTTGACGGGAGGTCGGACCTTTCTGTGTGGAGTTTGCATGTTCTCCCTCTGTCGCGTGGGTTCTCTCTGGGTACTCCGGCTTCCTCCCACCATCCAAAGACATGCACCGATAGGTCAATTGTTTAATCTAAATTGCCCATAGGTGTGAGAGTGATTGTTTGTCTCTATATGTCAGCCCTGCGATGAACTGGCGACTTGTCCAGGGTGTACCCCGCCTTCACCCCTATGTAGCTGGGATAGGCTCCAAGTGACCCCCGTGACCCTAGTGAGGATAAAGCGGGTTCAGATAATGAATGAATGAATGGACTGGACTGAACCTTTCTCTATTAATGTACTGTTGAATTGTTAGTTCCTTCAGATTCACAGACTTCAAATATCACGAATACAAGCAAGAACAAATATTATTAAAGTTAATAGTGCATTTACATATTTTAGTCCTTTTTAGGTGAATTTTATATTGATATCTTTCTGTTTTTCTACAAGTGATACTGAAATTTTGTAAACGGTTCAGTAAAATAGAGTTCTTAAGTTAAAAATGAGCCTATTTGAGAAATGATAGATGAAACTTCAATTTATGACACTGATGTTCACTTTCGCTTGATGTGGTCCCATTGGCATCTTAATGGTTGATTAATTAAGACACCATGTACACCATTAAATGACTGATATGTTAGATAATAACACAATGCGAGCCCTTGAAAGAGTGGAATTTTTGCCTCCTTTTGTTTATTTTTCATGCATTTTCTTAGCCATGGCTGAAGATTGTAAACAGTTCACTAATAGGTTTGGACCCTGTTCAGCAGGTCTGAATGCTAACATAGATACAAAAAAGACAACTTGTGTTATACTTAATGTTAATTACTGATGTTTTTGTTTACCTCCAGGTGATATTATTTATTCATTCACTCTTCTTGATTTGAAACGTCTTTGTCTTGTCTTGTCACGGGCTGTTGAATAGTTAATTGAAGTCCAGCTGCTAATGACAGATACACATCTTGTCTTGCTTACAATACATTTACATTTAGATAATACATAACCAGTCTGTCATGATCTCACTTAAGTGTGGATGTATACTTTATGCATTAATGAGCGTGATGGTTCTTGTGTGGGGCTGTTTTGGAGCAGCTGCTGCTCTGGGAGGGGTGCTGTGGTACTGATGTTGCTCCAGGACGGGGGTGTATGAGGCTGGGAGGGCAAAAATCACAGTATACACACTAGAATAAACTAGACTACACCACTGGGTGTGATGGAAGAGGGAATTATCTAAAACATGCAGGACACTGGGCCACGAGGACGGGATTTGAGAACCATCGCCATATGAGATGTGGGATGCAGGTCTTGAGTCTGGTTTATCTCTGAACCACTGGACCACAGGTGACTCTACTGATGAACTAGAATCTGATCAGGTGATAAAGAGCTGCTGTTTAGGTCAAATAAACCAACTTCAACATGTTCATGACCTTCCTCAGTCATCTACAGATAAAGGTCAGACGCAACAGGACACTAACACTTCCTGTGAAACCTTTCAAAATAAAAGCAGATTGAGCTGCTGTTTATCATGTAAAGGATGAATCAGTGTGGATTCAGATCTGGACTGATGGTTTGTGTTCTGATGTGGATTCAGCAGAATGGATCAGAGTGAGGACAGAGAGGAGGGACCCCCTCCCGGGAAGACTACCCACAGACCACCCACAAGACCTGGACTCAGAACAGGACCTGATTCCAGGCATGGACCTGGACCCGGACCCAGCTGCATGTCCATGAAGAGTGATAACTCCATGGAACCCCCACTATATTTTACAAGAGGACATGTTTGTGATCCTCAGTAAGTGAACGTCAGTATCAGAACAGCACTGAGTGACCCTCGGTGGACGAACATACAAGGTGCAGATAAATGACTCATAGAGCTCAGTCTGAGTTTAGGTCTGAGGGTCCACTGATCTGTTTCAGCTTTAACACATTCTTATCTTAGACCTGGACCCTGAGTCCTCACATATGAGCATCAGGTCAGAGGTCACAGCAGAGTCAGAAAACATTTGACAGAGAACAGCGTCTCCTTTAACGTCCACATGAACCTGGATTCTTCTGCAGTAGGATATGAATCACACTAAGACCACAGTTTAAAGTCAGAGTTCAGCACTAAAACCACTGTACCATCAATGTTCACAGTCCTGGACCTGGACCCGGCTGTGTGTCCATGAAGAGTGATGTCTCTATGCTTGACCCGATGAACTTTAAAAGACAACGTGTTCCACAGACTCAGTAAGTGAACCTCTGGTCCAGATTCACCAACAGGGTTTTCAGCTCGGTCAGTCCTAACTTTGTGTTCTATGTCCGACCTAAAGTTAGTCCTGTTGCCCCATCTGCATCACTTTTGCTTGAGTCTAATAAAAGTCAGACACGACAGGACACTAACACTTCCTGTGAAGCCTTTCAAAATAAAAGATGACACTGTTTAGATTAAATTCTAACACTGACTATGTCATGTATCAGGATGTTTTACTGCATCCAGGAGAATGATGTTAATGTGTTCTGTAATTTTAAGATCCATTTATTATTATTATTATTATCATTATCATTATTATTATTATTATTATTTGTGTAAGTTAAAAAAAGGGTTGTTCTTTTTTTTATACGTTACCAGGCTTATTTTTCCTTTTTTTTTTCTTAACCACATAAACATCATTTAAGTAAATCATCATTCTTGTCACATCAAAGTACTTATAAATACCTACCAAAATATGTTTCATAAGTTACTTTAGGTTATGTAGTTGAAACAGTATATCCATTTGAACAGTAAATTTTGTTTTTATCTGTTAATGCTTGATTAGGCCCTGTTGTTGTTTACGTTTAACCAGTAATAACCTTGACATGTGATGTGTTATAGGCTGGTATTATATGTATTAAAAAATATTAATCTCATGTAAAACAGTCCATTAAAACTGTCAGATTAATGTAACAATAAATTCCACAACATGAATTTGTTACTTATATTAAACTACACTATGTAACAGAAAGTTAGATTTCACTGCGTTTTGTTTAATTATGTAACACAATGTCCAACATCAACCAGATTGATGTTAGAGTTCAGCACTAAAACCACTGTACCATAAATGGTCACAGACCGGGACCTGGACCCGGACCCAGCTGTGTGTCCATGAAGAGTGATGACTCCATGGGTCGGGGGATAAACTTTAAAACAGGACGTGTTTCAGAGACTCAGTAAGTGAACCTCAGATCTGGTCCAGATTCACCAACAGGGTTTTCAGCTCAGTCAGTCCTAACTTGGCGTTCTATTTATTTTAATTTTATTTATTTAACCTTTATTTAACAAGGAAGTCCCTTGAGATGAAATCTCTTTTTCGAGGGAGACCTGATCAAGAGACACATCAGTACAATACAAACAAGAAAAGCACTCAGAGAGCGCAGACCTCTCCCAAGACAGACCACCCCCCCTCGGATCACCACCAAAATGTAATCATTTCTTCCTTGTGCCGGTATCAACATTTCCTGAAAACTTCGTGAAAATCCATCCATAACTTTGTGAGTTATCTTGCTTACAAACAAACAAACATGCAAACAAACACGCGTGCATGCAAACACACAAAGCAAAGTGATCACAATACCTCCTGGCGGAGGTAGTGAACTAACAAGATAAAACTTACATACAATTAAGATAGCATAAAATGGATAAAAACATAAAAAGCTGAAAACCAGTTCAAGGATAGCAGTTCCACACTTCTGTTAGACAGTTTGACAGAACAGATTTGAATTCACCTAAGGTAATGAAATGCTGAGGCTGAAGTGAGTTTGTCAAATTGTTCCATGACCTCCTAAGCCTTAGTGAAGGCCATGAGACCAGAGCATCCAGCTCACAGCGATGGTCCTGAATGCAGCTTTTGGAATGAAACCTAAAGCACTGTGATAGACTGTGTCCAAACAGTGGACAGTTGTTGCAGCTGCATTCCTGTAAATGACGTCCCCACAATCCAACACACTTGCAAATGTACTTTGTACAAGCTTTTTTCTAACATCAGTCTTCATACAGCATTTTAGACATTTAAAAAAAGCCAAGTAGTGCTTTCAGATTTTTTTTAACAGATGTTCCACATGGGGTGGAAAGGACAGTTTGTCATTAATCCAAACCAGGTATTTGTAGTGTGACACTTTTTCAATGGTTTTTCCTACCAGGGTCTGAATGCTGTTATGCTCTAAGTTTTGAGAACTAGCTTTTGTAAAAGTCATAAACTTTGTCTTCTTGGCATTTAGGGCCGAATTCAAAATGCAGAAGGAAACCTGGAGTTGATTAAAAGGCAGTCTGAAGCCCATCAACAGCCTGGACTACAGAGGGTGTAATAGAGTAAACTGCTGTGTCGTCCGCAGAAAAGATGGAGTTTAACATTTCCCAAGTTACTTCCCATGTTGTTAATAAAATTTGTCAACAGGGCAGGTGCCAAAATGGAACCTTGGGGGACTCCCTTAGTAATCTCCATAAAATTGGATTTTAAGCCATCAACACAAACACACTGTGTTCTATCTGAAAGATAATTCCTAAACCACTCAACAGTTCTATGTTCGACCTAAAGTTAGTTCTGTTGCACCATTGGTGTCACATGGTCTTTTTCCTTAGTCTATGGTTCAGACACTGGCAGGATATTCACACTAAACCTGATCAATGAAAACCTGTTGTAGTGGGACCTGGTCCTGGATGATACTGGATCAGAGTCCAGGGTTGATTCCTGGTCCATTGAACACCTTTGGATCATATGTTGTGAGTGCAGATGGTGAGGAGACACATTGTTAGGACAGACCTGTTGGTTTAATCCAAATGTTGATGAGGTCAACTAAACCCAGCGAGTGTGAAGCTCCAAACAGACTCACATGTTGACTGTCAGTGGGATCAGCAGGACCAGGACACCTTTCCCACTACAGGGGGTCATGTGACTCATGTTGACGTCCAGGTGTGTCCACCCGTTGGTGTCAGTGTGGACAGACATAATGTGAGCTCATTGTTGATGTTTGGTCCACAGAGTGGAGCAGCAGAGCTCAGAGGTTCCCACTGGTCTACAGGATCAGACTCAGCTGGACTCCATATTTAAGGTGTGTACATGTCCAACATCTACTGGTCCATCTGTTCTGTCCAATCATCTCCTGCTGCTGGTTTCAGACCAGTGGACGTCACTGTGTCCAACATGGACCAGAGCTTTGGTCCATGGGTGGACTTTGTGTCTTTCATAATGTTTTGTGTTCCAGCTGCTGGAGGAGAACATCTGCACGTTTGTCAAGAACGAACTGAAGAAGTTCCACCAGGTTCTGAGTCCAGATTACCCAGAATGCTTAGAGAGTCTGAGTGATGAGGATGAAGAGCAGAGGAGGAGGTCAGAGGCTTTTCTGAAGATCACACTGAACTTCCTGAGGAGGATGAAGCAGGAGGAGCTGGCTGAGCGTCTGCACCGCAGTAAGACCATTCTGTACAGATTGAACAAATGAAAATACTTGAATTTACTGTGAGACTGATGGTTTTATCTGGGTCTGCATTCAGGAAGTCAGTCTGGAGTTCAGCATCGGAAACTGAAACGTAACCTGCAGCAGAAGTTTGAGTGTGTGTTTGAGGGCATCGCTAAAGCAGGAAACCCCCAAACCCTCCTGAACCAGATCTACACAGAGCTCTACATCACAGAGGGAGGGGCTACAGAGGTCAACCAGGACCATGAGGTCAGACAGATTGAAACAGCATCCAGGAACCCACACAGACCACCAACAACCATCAAATGTGAAGACATCTTTAAAACACCACCTGACAGAGATCAACCAATCAGAACAGTGCTGACAAAGGGCGTGGCCGGCATCGGGAAAACAGTCTTAACACAGAAGTTCAGTCTGGACTGGGCTGAAGACAAAGCCAACCAGGACATCCACTTCATATTTCCATTCACCTTCAGAGAGCTGAATGTGCTGAAGCAGAAGAAGTTCAGCTTGGTGGAACTGGTTCATCACTTCTTCACTGAAACCAAAGAAGCAGGAATCTGGATCTTTGAAGACCTCCAGGTGGTGTTCATCTTAGACGGTCTGGATGAGTGTCGACCTCCTCTGGACTTCAACAACACTCAGATCCTGACTGATGTTACAGAGTCCACCTCAGTAGATGTGCTGCTGATGAACCTCATCAGGAGGAACCTGCTTCCCTCTGCTCGCTTCTGGATAACCACACGACCTGCAGCAGCCAATCAGATCCCTGCTCAGTGTGTTGACTTGGTGACAGAGGTCAGAGGGTTCACTGACCCACAGAAGGAGGAGTACTTCAGGAAGAGGTTCACAGATGAAGAACAGACCAACACAATCATCTCCCACATCAAGACGTCACGAAGCGTCCACATCATGTGTCACATCCCAGTCTTCTGCTGGATCACTGCTACAGTTCTGGAGGACGTGTTGAAGACCACAGACAGAAGACAACTGCCCAAGACCCTGACTGAGATGTACATCCACTTCCTGGTGGTTCAGGTAAAAGTCAAAAACGTCAAGTATGATGGAAGATCTGAAACAGATTCACCCTGGAGTCCAGAGACCAGGAAGATGATTGAGTCTCTGGGAAAACTGGCCTTTGAGCAGCTGAAGAACGGAAACCTGATCTTCTATGAATCAGACCTGACAGAGTGTGGCATCGATATCAGCTCAGCCTCAGTGTACTCAGGAGTGTTCACAGAGGTCTTCAAAGAGGAGAGAGGACTGTACCAGGACCAGAGGTTCTGCTTCATCCATCTGAGTGTCCAGGAGTTTCTGGCTGCTCTTCATGTCCATCAGACCTTCATCAACACTGGAGTCAATCTTCTGTCAGAAGAACAAACCACATCCCAGAGGTCTGGATCTGCACAGACTCAGTTCTACCAGACCGCTGTGGACCAGGCCTTACAGAGTCCAAATGGACACCTGGACCTGTTCCTGCGCTTCCTCCTGGGTCTATCACTGCAGACCAATCACAGACTCCTACAAGGTCTGATGAAACAGACAGGAAGTAGCTCAGAGACCAAGAAGAAGACAGCTGAGTACATCAAGAAGATGATCAATGATAAACTGTCTGTAGAGAAAAGCATCAACCTGTTCCACTGTCTGAATGAACTGGAGGATCGATCTCTGGTGGATGAAATCCAACGATACCTGAGAGGTGGAGGTTTCAACCCAGATGTTCTGTCTCCTGCTCAGTGGTCAGCTCTGGTCTTCATGTTACTGTCATCAGATAAAGATCTGGATGAGTTTGACCTGAACAAATACTCTGGTTCAGAGAAGGCTCTTCTGAATTTGCTGCCAGTCGTCAAAGCCTCCAACAAAGCTGTGTGAGTCCAGACAGAGTGGAGTTTATTGAATTTAGAGTCTGGTTTAGGACATTTTTATACCTTATTCATTCCTTATCAAACCACGACACTGATCATATTAATCAACATCATAACTTAATGGTATTCACATCCAATCCACTTCATGTGTATGACAGTAGGAACACATCTGATCTAGTCCATCAAACATGTGAGTTAGTTTATGGTGGACCATGGATTTAGATCCTGTTTGGTCTTCAGTGCTGGTTGTAGATTCTCTGTAAATAAATCTGTAAATGTAAGTGTTACTGAGACCCCCAGATAAATAAAGGGGTCATAACCATAATCATAAATGAACAGCAGTGAAGGTCCACACGGTTTGTCTGAGTGTTAACAGGAAATAGTAGCTCTGTGATACACTGACTTTATAACCTGATATTTGACCAAAACTAGTGATTATCTGTAGAACTATTGGAACGGAAATGAAGTGGAGTTTAGTGAAGAGCAGTTTATTCTGCAGATGTTTTTGATAAAACAAACCAGTCTGTTTTGTTTCTGCAGACTGACTGTCTATGGCCTATCAGAAAGAGGCTTTGCAGGTCTGTCCTCAGTTCTCAGATCCCAGTCTTCTAATCTGAGATATCTGGATCTCAGTACCAACGACCTGGAGGATTCAGGAGTGAAGATCCTGTCAGATGGACTAAGGAGTCCAGACTGTAAACTGGAGACTCTCAGGTCAGATAAAGTTAGAATCTGAATTCAGTTCTTTCTGATCTTTTGGTCCTGACTGAGTTTTATTAAATCATGTTGCACTTGTTTAAATGAAGGTGTATTAGATCTAGAGCTGCACAATCAAGTCAATCACAAGCAGTGGCAGCTCATCAATAGAGGGCGCTAGGGCGCCACCCCACCTGTCTCACATGAAGAAGAAGACAATAGGAATCACCTAAAATAATAAAAAAAAACCATGAATATTTAAATAAACGAGTAATACATGATACAGGCCGTGAGTACTGTGTATAATCTGCATTCAAGTGGAGTTTAAACATGTTTTCTGTCGTTTAGTGAACATTCAACTGATGTGTTTCCTGTTTGGGGCAAAAATCTGCACCCAAGGCTCTGCCTTTATCATAATAGACTCTTGTTATAAATGGAGCATGTGCAATAGACCCCCTCCAATACAAGAGATAGGAGAACCTCGGCCCCACCCACAGGAGTAATAGGGTGTCCCATTTTTTGGACTTCTTTTCTGATCAAGCTCTTAATTTGACCAGTTAATCTCTTTTATATTAGAAGCTTCCAAAAAAATTTTGGCGCAATTCATAGAGTTTTAGAACCCCCCCCCGCCATCTTTAGGGTGCCCGTCAGCCGAGTGCAGAAAACCCATTTTTCATTGGAAAGTCATACATTTGTCGCAAATGTCATATTAGAGGTTTTGGGGGATGCTGCTGTTGTTCATGAAGGTCTCAAATCATGTAAAGGTCAAGGTCACATGATTTTAGACAAGGTCAAGGGCATTTGACACTGAAAAATGGGTAAAATCATACATTTTTGCTGATTTCTTTATTGCCTAGTCTTATTTCAAAGATATGCACTCAGGGCTTTCACTGGAGAACATTTGATCCTAGATTACCCATCTGGGACCCTCCCTTTTCTTCAGTTCAGCAGGTACCAGATTTCTTTTTCCAGAGAAGGGTAACACATTTTCACTGTAAATTTGCCAAGTCATCCTAAAGGCAAAACACCCAAGAGTAGTAAAGAGAAGAAGGGGAAGCACCCTGGGGGCCCTTTGAAGCAGTGGCGATTTCTCATAGACTGCAGTGGAAGCCCGGCTTCCCCTAAAATTACGAAAATTAAATGGTTAAATATGTTCGGTTGTGTTGACATTTCGTTGACTACAAATGTGTTAGAACACGTTCATCTCACAGATGAGTTTGTTCAGAATCAGTTTTATCACAAATCAACGGACTCCATGTTGTTCACTTCTCATACATTCCCGTTGCGCTGTTTTCTCATACATCTCTGCTCAGTGCATTTGTCCGTAGACGCCGGGCGTCTCTGGGCTTCAATGGGACTGAATGGAACAGTTTTTTTCATTGCCTCAAAACTGGACAGTAATTGGATAAATGCCACAATGTTGTCCCGCTCCCGGACGCCGGGCATCTCTGGGGGTGAATGGAGCTGTGGGCGGAGCTCGGCCAGGCTGGATGCCAGAATCCCACGTGCTGATTGGAGGATCAGTCGAAAGGCTGAATCCCGTTTGATTGACAGCTGTTTTCAGATCTACTCCTTCACTGACACCGTTCAGTTTAATACCGTCACACATTCTGCTGTGAAATCAGAGAAACCACTACGAAATTACTCGTTCATTTCTTGCACTGTAAATAAAACACACTCATTGTACTTCCTTGTTTCAATTTAACATAATTTCAGCATTTTCTTGTTTCAGTTTCATAATTTAATCACTTCTTGTTTGAATTTAGTATCGTTTTGTAGATAGTTAAATTAATCAAACTGTCGGCTTGGTCGGAGTGAAAGGAGCATCTGTAGTTTAAAAAGGCTGAAGTCTTACACCCACAACACAATGGGCCAAGGCAATCTAAGCAGCCTAGCTCTGCTGGACATGCAGAGGACACTGGTCCAGTCCCTGGAAAAGACACTTACTTGGTACGATAAAGTCACTGAGCATTTTCTTAAAAAGGAACGGAGGGACGAATTTTTGTTTAAATAACTTGACTTTTGTTTTTTTTTTTTTTTTTTTTTTTTTTCTTTTAAATGTAAGCCGACAATGAGCTTCCCCTGTCTGAAAGACGAGCAGCCACCACTGCTTTGAAGAGAAAAGGTGGCCCTGCAGATGAATGGGAGGAAGTTATTGGCCCTTCACTGAATGCTATTCCAGCCACTCCACTTAAAATGTGAGTTTTTGATTGAGAGTTCCGTTCAGTGCAGAGTTTGAACAGAGTTTGGATGCTAGAGTTTGGATAGCGTTTATATAGTTTGGAGATAGTTTGAAGAGTTTAGAGAGAGAGATCATTTGAAGATTTAGGAGAGTGAGAAGAGAAGGATGAGTAAGAGGATGGAGCCAGTGAAGAAGAGGAGGATTTCCCCTGTGTGGGAACATTTTAAATTGATAACTCCTAATAAGGTCAACTAAATCTAACATTATTTCAGACACATAAGATTTGCTTATATGGAGTACTGGGAAAGACAAAAAAATTACTGTACCCCAGTTTATATAATCTTGTTCTTGTGTATTTGTGCATCTTCTGTACCATGTGAAAGGGTGTTTTCAAAGGCTGGAGAGGTTGTGTCCAAAAAAAAAGAGACAAGGAAAACAAATTACTTCAAACTAAAAACTGTTGAGAAACTGATATTTCTGAATAAAAATGAATAAAATCTCCCCTGTCCTGTACATCATTGTCCAAGTTACACAAACATGTTCAATGTCCTCTTCCTAGTTCCACAAGTACTTTCACTGTCTTCTGCCTGTTTAAGTCCATGACATTTTCCTAAAGTGGCAAAAAACAAACAAAAAAAAACATTATACAACCTCCCACATATGATTCTACCATTTGGAGTAAATTTACACACACAGAATACATTCAAAAATATCTTATTATACACATATGTGATAATTTTTGTAGAGAAATTATTTGGTCATACATATTTTGTTTTTCATAGTCATTCCACAGAGCCATAACAGACCCGAAAATTCAATGGATCACACGTTCTGTGGTTCAGGTCCAGCTGCCTGTGATTCTACACATTGACAGTAGGTGGTTTTGTGTGCACATGAAGCCTCGAGAAATGAACCCTTTCTCGAACCAATTGGCTCAAGTGGTTCGATGCCTCATGAGGCTTCATCTCACAATCACTAGTAACAGCTGAATTTTCCAACAGTAACATTAACAGAACAGTTACTGCAGGGTCGATCCAATACATTTCATGTTTCATGTTTAGAATTGACTCGGTCAGAGCAGTAGTGTGTTGAGGAGTACACGTCTGCTTTTTCTGCAAAAAGTCATCCTTGGCTCCCATACTCATCTTAATGCTGCATTAAATGTATGATGAAACTGTCAGACAAAATGACAACATTTCTCTTTAAACTGTCATGATCCTTCACACACACACATACAGTACCAGACTCACTAGTAGCATGGGAGCTAACTATCTACAAGGTTGGTCTAAATCTTATAAACGTGTTTCCTCTGTAAATGTTCATTCATAGTTGAAGTGGTCCCGTGGTCCACCAGGCTCAGATACAGATCTGACATGTGACAGTTTTCTTGGTTGTGTCACATATGAAATGTTCCCAAACTCTGGACCGTTTGTTTGTCGTAGCCTGGCTTCAGTGAGCGTCTACCGCTTCTCCTTCTGTTCCAGATCATTAGTGTGCATGTGCTGTCAGTGCATCAAAGATCTGGGAAAAGGCAGATGTCTCACTCTGAGCTACTTCAACTGGCTACGGTCAAACATGGTTTATCCTGGGATTGGATACACACGATGACATCATCTGTTGACATCTGTTGACAGGTCATCTGTTGACATCCCCCAGTCTGTAGATGACCCCAAATCCTACCTGCAAATAAAACACAAAAATAAATTATAAAACCATTTCAATGGTTATTGTCAGATGGCAAAATTAACACTCTTTCCAACTACTAAATTAGTCGTTGACTGATTTTGCTGTCGATTATTAGTCGACTAGTCGTTGCAGCCCTACCAGACATATGATGAGATGAACAAAGAGTAGACAAATAATCAAATATAGAGGCTAGTAGTGGAACCTAACCAACCACTCCTCCTCTCAGCAGCATCGTGTTCCTCCCTGAGCTGAGATCTATGTGGACTGTGATGGTCCTTCAGTCCAGACCTGACCTGATCGTATCATCATCTGTGTCCTCCAGGTTGAGTATCTGTAACCTGTCAGAGAGAAGCTGTGAAGGTCTGTCCTCAGTTCTCAGATCCCAGTCCTGTAGTCTGACACATCTGGAGCTCAACAACATGGACCTGAAGGATTCAGGACAGAAGATCCTGTCAGATGGACTAAGGAGTCCAGACTGTAAACTGGAGACTCTCAGGTCAGATAAAGTTAGAATCTGAATTCAGTTATTTCTGATCTTTTGGTCCTGAGTGAGTTTTATTAAATCATGTTGTACTTGTTTAAATGCAGGTGTATTAGATCTAGAGCTGCACAATCAAGTCAAACACAAGTGTAATCACTAAATCAACCTGTGTAATTATAAAATGGAAAAAGATGATAACTTAAAGGTCAGGATTTAGGTGGATTTATGGTGATCCAGATGGAAAATTAGAGAATAGAAGTTCAACCCCACCTCTGTTCTACGGTGATGATTTGGATTTAGTGACACTGAGCAGATGGAGATACTGTGGACAACATGAAAAATGAAAACATTATGGTGTTTCTACTTGTAAGTTTTGGAATTTTTACACTAGTTTCAGTTTTTAGGTTTGATTTAACATTGTTAAATGACTCATCTGTGCATTTGATTTGATAAACAAGCAAACAGACCCAAATTTCAATAAATAAATTTTTATATATATATATATATATATATTTGTTTTTGTTTTTTTGTTTTTTTTTTTCATTAAATTGTGCAACTTTATTTGGATCTGAGCTGTAGAACAAACTGAGATCTATTTGGACTGTGATGGTCCTTCAGTCCAGACCTGACCTGATTGTAATCCAAATATCATCTGTGTCCTCCAGGTTGAGTATCTGTAACCTGTCAGAGAGAAGCTGTGAAGGTCTGTCCTCAGTTCTCAGATCCCAGTATTCTAGTCTGACTCATGTGGACCTCGACAACATGGACCTGAAGGATTCAGGACTGAAGATCCTGTCAGATGGACTAAGGAGTCCAGACTGTAAACTGGAGACTCTCAGGTTTGGATTGTTCAACCAGTGTGAACGATGATGATTAAAACCATGATGTACATGTAGTGGATCAGTCTGACCTGGTTTTCAGACCAGCTGTTCAGTGTCTGTGTAAGAATTTGCTGGTCTCCTTACTTTAGCCAGGATAGCCGTAGCACCTGAGTCAAATAAAAGCTGCGAGGAGTTGGAAAAATACTTCACTTTTATTTTTGACACACCCAAAAAAAAACAAAACACACAAAAAACCCCCACCAAACAGACAACACGTTCCCCCTCCACAGACACCAGGAAAAATGAAGAACAGTTTACAAGTCTCCAGACCCCTTTAAATAGGTCTGGCTCACACCACTAACCTCCCCACCACAGGTGAACTCAGTGTAGCTTTTAAGTTTGAAATAAACATTCACCTCACTTACACCCATCTACAAAAATAAACCTGAATGTCAACCTTTGTATTCCAAATAACGTATTATCTCTAAAAAATGCACCCCTTGTGATACATTTAATTATTTCCTTCCCCTGCTAAACCTCCCCTCCCTTTGGGCTGCATGGTCTGGTCTGATCGGGCCTATCGTCTGCACCTGGTGATACTGACGAGACTTGGTTGTTGGTCTGCGCCTTTTTCCCCACCTAATCTGAACTGCAAAACTCTGTCTTAAGTGGTGATCAGGAAAGAACTTCTTCAGAGAAATTGATGAGCTGAGCCAGTCTGTCTTCAGAGCCGTACATGTGTTTATTTGCAGAAGCAAGGTGAAACTCACGGAGACACACCCGGGAATGGTCAAAAGGGTAGCCGAAAATCCCCTATCATTTATACCTTGTTTTGGGGCTTGGGGCGTGATTTCCCGCAAACCCGGGCCCCTCCTCTCAAAATCCCTTTTTCCCAGCATTTGTTTCTATTAATTAGCAATATTTAAAAACAACCGTGTCTGGTGTCCTGAGTTATGTTTTTTTATATATATTTCCCAAGCCAGGCCCCCAACAGCACCCTGGGAGTCTGACTCATTATCTTGGCCCAATACCAATTAACACTTTTCATTCCTCTTGACAGGTTTGGGTCGTTTTTTCTCCCCTTACACCCAATTAGACCACCATGCCTGACATGGGAATACTGGTCCCATGTTCTTCCCCAGACTTCATGGTGCATCAAACATTAGACTCCTATGCTGGGAAACAACTTCACATGTTTACTTCTTGGGCTCTTTTCCAATTACGTTTTTATTTCTTATCATTTTTCATCAATACTCTGGTGGCTGCATGATCTGGACTGATCAGGCAGATCTTCTACACCTGGCCTGCACTCACATGGGTGCGCTTCCATGTGAGTGCCCCATCCGCTGACCTCAAAAGGAAAAAGAGAAAACAAAATGAAATGAGCAAACTTTAAGTGAGGACAAACTAAATAGTTATCATTTTAGCTGTGTAGCAAGAATAGGATACCAAATTATTTATTAATTGAGTGTTGATTTATTGATTAATTTAATTATAGATTTATAACTAAGCTTAAACTTAAATCAACCCAAAACAATAATTTAGAGGTCTTGCAAAGGTGATAGTTCGTGGACTGCACAGTGAACCCATGTGTGAATAAATAGTACACAAAGCACAACTGAAACAATGGATTTATATACATATAAATAATTTATTAACTAAACTAAGACACACACATAACATAGAGACAAAAGACAAATACGATAAAAGAAGCAGGAGATTATGGACAGGAGAATATGTAGATTAAGTTGGCAGATAGCTATATTCAAGATACTATAATGTTAGTGAGGTTACGTTGAGGTAAACCTACTTAACTTGGAATAACACCAACTCAGATAAATCAGGAGCAAGTTTTCTTACAAGTTGTTGCGGTGCGGATGCAGCAACTGGCACGGCCTTGATGGCGGATGGATGAAGTCTTCTGACGTAGTTCGAAGCAGGAACCGGCTGTGAAGCGACGTGCTTGCGCTGGAGGCCTGAAGGTCTGGAGGTCTGAAGTTCTGCTGGCTGGAGGAGGTTCACAGCTGGCTCTGGCGGCTGGTTCTGGAAAGCTCGCCAGGAGAAGTGGAGAACAGCGAAGATGATAAAGCTCTTTGGAGAGCTTAGAGGATAGAACAGCTCTGAGAGCCAAGGAGATGGTCAAGACTCCTTGGAGAAAGCTCTCTGCTCTTAGGTGAGAGCCCAGAAGATGGACAGGACTCTCTATGTAGGTGAGAGCTCGGAAGAGGTGGAGAAAGCTCTGGAAAAGACTCTTCTCTTTGCGTAGGTGAGAGCCCTGGAGATGGTAAAGACTCTTTAGAAAAGTTGGTTTCATTCACTTTTATAGTTCTGTCCAAAAACCAGCTGGACACGCCTTCCTCGTGCATATAGATGAGTCATCGATGCCTTGGGGTGTTGCCTTCTTTGTCTGTTTTCGGCGGGAAAACACCTCCTCGTGAATATTCAAAAGTATCACGTTTCTCTTCCCTCTTGGGAAGACAGAGGGGGAGAGGACTGTGGGCAGCCTTGTAAGAAAACTTTGCATCCTTAAATAAGATCCTGAAATAAGATCACTTAAACTTTATACATCACCTGTAACCTCACTTAAGTATCAGTAAAATAATAGCATGATTATTCAGACATGCTATAAGCAGTGATACTCTTACTTTCACATAATTCACCGTGAACATGATCAGGACACACACATGTGAAACCACTGGTCAGGCAAATGGCTTAAGTATTACATGCATAAAAGAGTTAACGTGCTGAGTTAATCAACATTAACACATAATGTAATACATTATTAACATGGCACATATAGTGATTTTTGTCATTCAGTCCTTTGTTCGTTTCTGGGTTCATCTTCACCTCGGGATAAGCAAGAATGATGGGACACAGATGTTGAGAGGCAAAAGGTCAGCTTAGTGTCAAAACCGAGTCCATTAGGCTCATTCCTTAAGATCATCTGTCTTCGTAAATGTCATTTGCAGAGGATGTCCGTGGACTGACCTGCTAAACAACCAATCAGCATGGTTGTTCAGGAATTTGGTTTGACACGGAGAGGAAGATAATATAATTTATAATTCTGTTTTTGAGTCTGTTCACTCACTCCACCGTCATGAGACTACAGCTGTCAACACAAAAAGCGATCATCAGTAACTCAGGTTGATAAAATTAAAGGGTTAAATGCAAATACTGAATAATTAAACTAGATAGGTGTAAGGGTAAATACAAAATGATTAAACTAAATGGGTGTGAGGTGGATGGCATACACCTGATTAGTGGGGGGGGCGTCACAACAGCTCCCTCACAGTGACATGAAACACATGCATGTTCCTTTATTTCTATGAAACAAACACAGGAACTAAACTGTATGAAGATGTATTTGAACCAAATGAGTCTAAATCTACAGATATTATCCAAAGGACAGTAAAGTGTCTACAGTCTGAGGGTTGGACTGGAGTGGAACTGGTTTGTCTGTTCAAACACTGGAACCCAAGAACCATTGAACCTTTGATTTGGAGGTGGTGAAGGATGTTCATTTATGCACTTGATGTTTTTGGACCAATATCTGTACATTTGTGTCTTTATTTGGTTAAAGTCAATCTCCATCCAAATAAATTTGTCTGAGTAACAATAAAAGATCATGGGCCTCATGTATAAAGCGTGTGTACGCTCAAAAACCTGGCGTACGCCCTTTTCCACGCTCACGTTCAGATGTATAAAGAGTGAAATGACCGTAGAAATGTGTGGTCCTCCACGCCAAGTCCATGTCTGGCGTACGCACATTTCTAGTGCTTTGGAACCTTTGGCGACACTTAGAGGTGACACTGAAAAACTGTTAATAATGTGAAAAAGGTCATTCATCCGATTGATGGGCACATCAGAGATACACAGAAGAACAATGAACACACCAACATGTCATCCCACTGATAGAGCAGCACATCCACCACCAGAACCAGAACCAACCAGAACCTGGACTAACCAGACCAACCTTGTACCCATCAATGCCAATCCTGCCTGGGAGGACATTAAGCAACAAACATATGAAGAGACAAGGACCCAAAATTCACTGGTTGATAAATGCATTTAATGTAGTGTTCATGTCTGTGAGAACATTTATTAGTCAGTGCAGTCACTTATTGACTCCGCCAATTGTTCTCTCTCTGTCCTCTTGTGACTTGGGTCAACACGGACCCATGCCAGTCGGACAGGCATCAGCAGCTGGCAGTAGGACTGGAGGACTGGCTATCGCTGGGGAGTCAACAGGAAGCCTCTGTGACTGGAGGATGATACTGCATCTGACCTTCTTCTGCCTCATGTTGGAAAATAATAGTTTGAGTGATTAAACATGAGTCAAAGTCTATGATTTCCTCTTTGATATCCTGACATGACTATGCATGAACCTTTATCTTGTTTGGCTGTGATCCAGTGGCGGCTGCTCGTCTTTCAGACAGGGGAAGCTCATTGTCGGCTTACATAAAAAAAAAATAATAATAATAAATAAATTTTAAAAAAATTGTCAAGCTATTTAAACATAAATTCGGCCCTCCGTTCCTTTTTAAGAAAATGGTCAGTGACCTTATCGTACCAAGTAGGCGTCTTTTCCAGGGACTGGACCAGTGTCCTCTGAATGTCCAGCAGACCTAGGCTGCTTAGATTGCCTTGGCCCAGTGTGTTGTGGGTGTAAGACTTCAGCCTTTTTAAACTAGAGATGCTCCTTTCACTCCGACCTGGCCGACAGTTTGATTGATTTAACTATCTACAGAACAATATTAAACTTGAACAAGAAATGATTAAATTATGTAACTGAAACAAGAAAACACTGAAATTATGTTAAATTGAAACAAGGAAGTACAATGAGTGTGTTTTATTTACAGTGCAAGAAATGAACGAGTAATATCGTAGTGGTTTCTCTCTTGATTTCACAGCAGAATGAGCGACAGTATTAAACTGAACTGTGTCAGTGAAGGAGTAGATCTGAAAACAGCTGTTAAACGGGATTCAGCCTTTCGACTGATCCTCCAATCAGCACGTGAGATTCTGGCGTCCAGCCCGGCCAAGCTCCGCCCACAGCTCCATTCACCTTCAGAGACGTCCGGGGGCGGGACAACATCGTGGCATTTATCCAATTACCGTCCAGTTTTGACGCAATGAAAAAAACTGTTCCACTCAGTCCCATTGAAGCTCAGAGACGCCCGGCGTCTACGGACAAATGCACTGAGCAGAGATGGAGGAGAAAACAAGAGACACGGGAATGGAGGAGAAGTGAACAACATCGCGTCCGTTGATTTGTGATAAAGCTGATTCTGAATGAACTCATCTTTGAGATGAACGTGTTCTAACACATTTGTAGCCAATAAAATGTCAACACAACCGTACATATTTAACCATTTAATTTTCATAATTTTAGGGGAAGCCGGGCTTCCACTGCAGTCTATGAGAAATCGCCACTGATGTGATCAGACTATTATATGACCTGTAGAATGAACTAATGTGCGAGTTACTCAAATACTATATATATATATATATATATATATATATATATATACACACACACACATACATACACTTTGGGGGTGATCCGAGTCAGCCCTGTGAGACCAGTGTCACTCAAAGTACCGGCGACTCTTTCCTCAAAATGGCTAAATTCGTCTCTTTTCTCCTTCCGCCTTTTTTGGCCTCCGCTTCGTGTCCACCTTGACGTCATCATCTGATCATGCATAGATGGGAATTCCAGAGGGAATCCCACCTGCAGACCCTGTTTATACTAATTTGCATATTTAAATGTAGGCGTGGAGAGGGAGGAGTCAGGTAGTCCAACATATGCGTTCAATTCCGCGCTGATTGAGATGTAAAAAGGAAGTGTGCTTGGATTTGGGCATACGCTCAGTTTTATACACCTGGATTTTTTTGTGCGTACAGACTTTTCTGGATTTCAGCGTACGCCAGGTTTCAGTATGAAATCCACGCAAGTCTTTATACATGAGGCCCCAGGTCTTTCTAGACGTTGGACAGGGACTGGACTAGTCTTAGTCCAGTTCAGATCTTGTCCTGAACTGACTCAGTCAAATAGAGACTGAGTCCAGGTAAATCCCATTTGTGCTGAAATCCATCCACAGAATAACTGTGTTCGTCACACGGAGGTTACCCCTTTAAGCCAGATCCCCGGGCCACACCAACATAGACACAAGAAAGCGGTGTTTATATAAAAGCAATGATTTATTTGTAATAAAATAACAGAATGGAATCTATGTATAAAAACAGTTAAAACACTACTGATCAGTGATTAAAATATGTTAAAACATAAAACAATCTAAAAAGGGACCGCAACGAATAAAACACAAAAAATGTCTCAGAGTCCCACATCCAAAGAAATCAGCGCTAAGCGCTAGTCAAGATACTCAAGTCTGTTGACGGCGTCCGTGTAGCGTCACACGGTGAGTCTTTGTTCAGGCCTTGTCTTTGTGGGTCCGGTCACAGCGCCACGGCCTCGCTCCATTGCGGCTAGTCCGGGTCAGGGAAACTATCGCGGCGTCTGCTTTGTGTCCTCCTGCAGCTCCGATACGCTGTTCCTCACCGGCTCGTCCTCCCCCAGGAACGCTCCGCCGCAGCTGGAAGAACAGTATCTACTTACGAGCTGTTTCACACAGATAACAGCCACATACACCAACACAAACAGTTTCATACGTTCCTTCACTTAGCGTATTTGTGGCTCATTAAGGTCCTTTTCACCCCGACACCGTCCGAAAACTGGAACGCTGGTCTTGAAACACTGTCCTGCAGAGCCTCGAACTCCTTCTTGTCGCCGAGTCTGTGTCTTTTATAGCCGAAGAGGAAGTCCGTGGAAGGAGAGTGAAACACCTTTCAGGTGTGCACCTCCGCTAATTATCTAGCCCAGCTGGCTGTGGACCAATAGTTAGTGTAGTGTAGGGGGAGGGGAACAGGGGGAGACAGAAGTGCTGGATAAAAAAGTCCAATCCACATTGGCTTCTGCTTAGTCAATATAAAATCACTGCAAGCTGAGCAGTCAGAATATAATATATATGCACACACACACACACACCATGCAATATAAAATTTACAATAAAAAATGCACAGCAAGCATTAAAACACTAAAAGCATCGCCATGTACGATTGTTCAGCATGTAACAGCCCCTGTCATCCTGTGACATGTCCAACAGCTGACGCTGCTTCTTTTCCTGCTCAGATGATGTGTGATGTTTGTGTTGCAGACTGTCAGGATGTCTGATCACAGAGGAAGGATGTTCTTCTCTGGTCTCAGCCCTAAAGTCCAATCCGTCCCATCTCAGACTGCTAGACCTGAGCTACAACCATCCAGGAGCCTCAGGACAGGAGCTGTCTGCTCTAGTGGAGGATCCACACTGGACACTGGACACTGTCAGGTATGGACTGAGCTGATGCACACACAGATAATGTGTGATAGAACAGGTGGAGCTGACAGGAACACTCTGTCACAGCTGATTCCACATCCTTTACTGAAGTTCCAGACCATGGTCACAGATACAGATGTTCAATAAGGGACTGACAGGAACCATTGACTGGATGTGAACAGAAAAGCTGGAGTGGATCAGAGTGATGGAATGTCCATGTTTAATGCTGATCTGACCCCCCCCCCTCCTCCTTTCAGGTTGGAGCCCAGTGGAGTCCGATGGTTGAGACCAGGTCTGAGGAAGTGTAAGTGGATTTCCATTAGATTACAGATGAAACCCAACCTGAACATACAGTGAGAGCTGGTACCACATTAGAAAACACATCAACTGTCAGTGAAGACAGTGGGTGAGCTGACAGCTGATTGGTCAGGACACGGATCACATGACACAAACACCCTGAGGGACGAGTCCTCAGAACCTCCGACCATTGGCCAATCACACCTCCTCTGTCTTTATGGATCATTCTAGTGTCGTTCTTGTGCCGCTGTCTGATAAAGGTGGAAAACGAACAAACAATAAAGTCAAAAACACAGCTGAGTCGATCAGGAGGAAAGTTTGTCACAGTAACAAGTTCAACCCAAAACATCAAATCACTTCCATAAATATTTATTATCCATTAGATAAAGGCCCTAATATTATGGATTTTATGGACAATTAGGAAAAAGGGAAAGAGTGAATTAATAAATCTGTGCAAAGGTCATCACTAATACAGTTTGTTTTTGATCAGAAGGTTTTTGACAGTGAACTTGGAGACACAGACTGAACAGAACCATTGGAATGAAATGTCAGTAAATTCCAGTTCCTGTCTATCTGTCCTTGACTACTGCCTACATGACATTAGACAGAAAAACCACAACTACAACTCACATCTCAGAGCTTCTCTGTAGAGGTAGACTGATATATCAGCCGGCCGATGCATCTGTATTTTTTGAAAGCCAATATTTGATCAGTAGTTCAAATGTTATAAGGTATTTGATCAGGCACCTGTGTGGGCAGCACGTGAAGTTCAATAAATGTTCAAAGAGTATTATGTGTACATGTATTAATAATTTCATTTATATTGCTGCATAAAAATCTTAATTATCTCCATCCAGCCATTATCTTCCCCTTCTTCTGGGGCTGGGTCGCGGTTTAACAGTCTAAGCAGGGACGCCCAGACTTCCTTCTCCCCAGACTCCTCCTCCAGCTCTTCCGTGGGTACCCCGACGCATTCCCAGGCCAGCTGAGAGACATAATCTCTCCAACGTGTCCTGGGTCTTCTCCAAGGTCTCCTCCCGGTGGGACATGCCCGGAACACCTCCCCAGGGAGGCGTCCAGGAGGCATCTGAAACAGATGCCCGAGCCACCTCAGCTGGCCCCTCTCGACGTGGAGGAGCAGCAGCTCTACTCCGAGCTCCTCCCTGGTGACTGAGCTCCTCACCCTATCCCTAAGGGTGTGCCCAGCCACCCTGCAGAGGAAACTCATTTCGACCGCTTGTATCTGGGATCTTATCCTTTCGGTCATGACCCAAAGCTCATGACCATAGGTGAGGGTAGGAACATAGATTGACCTTAATTATCTAAGTATTTCAATTATTTTTTTACGGTCAATGTGCTTTAAAAAACAAAAACAAATCTGCCTTAAATATCGACCTTAAAAATCAGCTGTAGGTATCGGCCATCACCTAACTAAATTTTAAAAAATCGGCATCGGCCTTAGAAAAACCCATATTGGTCGACCTCTACTTCTGTGAAATAAAAGTGACTCAGACACGTTTCAGACCAGGCCTTTATTTGTCTCCATCATGAATTTCCCCAAAACCATCAGAACTCAAACCTGTGGAGGTTTAAAGTGCTGTGATGCTGCTACCCATCAGTGATCTGCATTGGAACACACATGATCTATGGGATCACATGATCAGCATTTATTTAGTCACATATTTCTGTGGAAGATTTTCATGATAACTTCATGACTTCTTTGTTTGGTCTTTGAATGAACTACTAGGACTTGAACTATCAGGACTTGTGTTTAATATAATACAAACTGAACCAAAATTAACAAAAAACTAATTAGAGTGAGAACAGCAAAGTTACAAAGAACATATTTTAAATATTCAACAAAATCAACATTTTTAAAAACAATTTTCTTCATTTTTTTCATTTTTCTGATTATTTTGTTCAGTTTGTTTCATTATTGATGTTTTTGCTAATTCATTTTATATTTTCTTTCATTAGTTTTGTTAATTCTGTAATAGTTTTGTTGTTTGTTCATTTTCATTCATTTGACTGATTGGTGTGTTCAGCTTTTATTCTTTTGTTGAGTATTAGTGTTTGTAATGTGGTACCAGGTGAGGTTGTGTAACTGTGGTTTTATATTCACACTGATGCGGCGTCTTTCCTTGTGACTGCACAGCTAGCAGCTAGCTTACAGCTATAAAACACACACATCACCAATCCAACATATGGTCATTTGTGTCACAGTAACAGTGTGTGAACCAGGGACACAATTACAAATAAGTCATTCTCTAGTCTTTCCCTAAAGTCAAATCAAGCTGATCACTGATCAATAACTGCAGCTGTTTTGTGTTTTCTTCTGTCCATCAGATTTCTGTGAACTCACCCTGGATCCAAACACAGCGAATGAAAAACTGAAACTGTCTGAAAACAACAAGAAGGTGGAACGAGTGGAGGAGGTTCAGTCATATCCTGATCATCAGGACAGGTTTGACTACTGGCCTCAGCTGATGTGTTCAACTGGTCTGACTGGTCGCTGTTACTGGGAGGTCCAGTGGAGTGGAGAGGCTGATGTATCAGTGACTTACAGAGGAATCAGAAGGAAAGGACGCAGTCATGACTGTGAGTTTGGAGAAAATTATCAGTCCTGGAGTCTGTACTGTTATGAAGGTAGATACAGGGTCTGGCATAATAACAAATACACAGACCTCCCTCAGTCCTCCTCCTCCTCCTCCTCCTCTGGTACAGTATCAGTGTATGTGGACTGTCCTGCTGGATCTGTGTCCTTCTACAGAGTCTCCTCTGACAAACTGATCCACCTCCACACCTGCAAAACCACATTCACTGAACCACTGTTTGGAGGATTTGGACTCATGTACCCAGGATCCACAGTGTGTTTGTGTGATGTGTAGTTGTATAGTTGTGTAGTTGTGTTGTGTGGTTGTATAATTGTGTTGTGTAATTGTGTAGTTGTGTTGTGTAGTTGTGTTGTGTAGTTGTATAATTGTGTTGTGTAGTTGTATAGTTGTGTTGTGTAGTTTTATAATTGTGTTGTGTAATTGTTGTGTGTTGCTGGTCCCAGACTGTGAAACAACCTGCCTCTGTATATCAGACAGGCCTCCTCCTTGCTCGTTTTTAAATCTCTTCTTAAAATCCACCTGTTCTCTTTGGCCTTTTAACACTCTTGCAATGTTGACATTTTGTTTCTGTTTTGATATTTTAACTTGTTTGATTTGATTTGAATGTTTTTGATGCTTTTATTAATTTGTATTGTGCTTTTATGCTTCTGTACAGCACTTTGGTACACTGTGGTTGTTTTAAAGTGCTTTATAAATAAAGTTGGATTGGATTGGAATTGTGTAGTTGTGTTGTGTAGTTGTATAGTTGTGTTGTGTACATAACTCGTTGAATCCAAATCAGTTGAATTTGATCTCCATTCTGTGTCAGCTGATCATCACCAAATACACTGTGGTATTTTGATAAAGCCTTAAGTGTGTGTATTGTATTTCATGACGTTGAGTAACTTCAGGTATATCATGTTTGTGTGTCCCAGGAGTAGGAAAGAGAGGATGTTCCCACCAAAGCTATGTTCAAAACAAAGTCATTAATAACATATCATCGTATTTGGCAGAGTTTATCACACACGTAGCGAATGGTTAGTTCCTTTAAGGGTAATAATGATGTACAAACGCCCCTGTATAAAATCCCTGTTGAATAAAGAATGGGAGAGATTCCCTGAGATCATCCCGAAGTCATCATTTCTTTGTTATATTAGCCACAACAACTAAACATTTACAAACACCAATAACATCAGTCACCCTTAATTCAACTATTATATGGTTTGTTTTTGATGCTTGTTTCCTTAATTTTACTTCATTCTTTTTAATTCTGACATTATGATGAATTTTTTATCTTGTGTTTTCATTTTTCTTCATTTATGTTGATTTTTTTTCTGATCATTTTGAGTTTTGTTTTTTTTTTCTTCTTCATTTTAAGTTCACTTTGGTAATTATTTTGTTAATGTTTCTACATTTTGACAATTCATTAATTATGTTTTTCTTGATTTAGTTTAGATATTTTGTTCATGTCGATGATTTTGTTCATTTGGATTTTATATTTTCCCATATTTGTTCTTTTTAAAAAAAAAAAAAAAAAAAAAAAACTTTGCTTTTTTGTTTTTAATTTTCATAATTTCTTATCATTACTTTGTCCTTTTTCCCATTTTATTATTTTGCTTTTTTTCCATTTTAATTCATTAATTCTTAATATTACTCAATTATGCGGAATTATTTGTCCTATTTTTTCATTTTTCGTTTATGTTCTTTTTTTCGTAAATGTTGGAGATTATTCCATTCTATATTTTTCTTCATGTTGAATATTTAGTTAATTTTGACCGGTTTTTCATTTGGACTTGTCATTACTTAGAGGTTCTTATGCTATAACACTGCTGTATGGCAAGCCGAGTGAGCATTTATTAGATATCCTTGATATCCACTGCCGTTTTGCTGCACTAGAAAGGCAAAACGTCACACTAGTTTAGTGTTAGTAGTGAGGGACAAAAACGTGCACTAGTTAACTAGTGAAGGCCAAAATGTTAACTAGTTAACTAGTGGATGCATTTTTGCCATTACTAGTTTACTAGTGCAGCTAAAATCTCTCACTAGTTAACTAGTAGGAGCCAAAAATGTTCTCTAGTTAACTAGTGAATGCATATTTGACCTCACTAGTTTACTAGTAAAAGCCAAAATCCTCACTAGTTAACTAGTAGATGCATTTTAGACATACTAGTTAACTAGTATGGTACAAAATGTCCACTAGTAAACTAGTACGGTACAAAATACCTACTAGTAAACTAGTTGAGCGTATGCTAATGAGGAGGTGGGTACAAAGATTACACCGAAGCTTCCTATTGGCTTTTCCTGGAAGATTCCCACCATAACATAAAATCATGTCCCAAGGCACGGCTGCACATTATGCATTTCCGGTGGAATATCAGGACGGGTTGTTTTTTTTAATCCTTCAACTTTATCAAACAAAATCTGGACATACATTCTGAAGAAATACAGAATTTCTTTTTTTTTTTGTTCAGACTGAGCATCGATATCAACCTTATGCTGAAACAGTATTTGTAATCTCAGGATGTTAAATCACTTCTGCTGACCGTAGAGTGCAGAGCTACTGGGCCTGGCCAAGCGAAAGTGAACATCAGGACCAATTTCTTTTTTCTCCAAAACCATATTTCTGATTACTCAGTATGAAAGACATAGACCGCTAAGTTTCTAAAACTGTTTAATTTGTATGTTTATGTTTATGTTTACGCATTTGGCAGACGCTTTTTTCCAAAGCGACTTACAGGGGAAAACCAATTAAATCACTCAATCAATCAAATTTTATTTATATAGCGCCAGATCACAAGAAAGTTATCTCTTGACATTTTATATATAGAGTTGGTCAAAACCAGACTCTAAGTCAATTCTACAGAAACCCAACAGAATTTGTACCTGAATTGCAACTGGATATATAAGAACATATATGAGAAAAAAAAAAAATTTAATTTACAGTGCAAATTAAGAACAGTTAAGGTTGTAAAGCATAAAGCATAAATTCTGAATGTTAATAGCAATGTGTAAATAAATATGTTCAAAATATATGCCTGTGTGTAATCGCATATTTCACATTTCATCTTGAATGTTAATATATATGTAAGGAGGGGTTTGGAATAACTGTTCTTATAATAAGTGGATGATGGGCCGAATTAAAACGCGAAATATTAAAACCTAAGTGAAAGACAGCAATTGTGCAACCAAAAAAAAAAAAGAGTCACTGTTAAAATGAATTATGAAATTTATTCAATTACAATAAATACAATTAAAAACACTACATTTAAAAATAGTATTTAAAAAGAAAAACAAGGAATGAGGTAGCACAATGGTTCTTTCCAAGGAGTGACACGACGGTGATCCACCAGGTGAGTCCAGACCTCAGCACGTCCGGCCCGCTCCTGAACAGAACACACACACATACACAGGCGGCAGCACGGAGCACAGCCAAAGGCAAACAGCATACAGACAGGTACAAAAAAGTTACATACACGCCCGTCACCCTACCGCTGCGTCGTTCGGGCCTCGTTGTGCAGAGCTTCACCGAAGACCGACACCAGCTCGAGCTCTTCGCTCCTCCTCTTCAGCTCCACCTATCCGCACCTGACAGATGGCACACACAAAGGCCAGCACAGGACACACCGGCGCACCAAACCCCCGGCCAAAGGCCGCTGTGGTCAGAACGCGTGAATCAAACTTCTCTAATACTCACAGACAGGGAGAGCTCTCCGTTCTCCTGCTGCTGTATCCGGCCCCACAGAGTTCTCCACACAGTGCGCTCTGGTCCACGTTCGTGTCTGTCCATGTAGCAGCGGTCAACTGCTGAAACAGGGTCTGACTGCTGGCCGCTGCGTGTGAGTCTCACCGTGGTGTTGGTGGTCTCTCCTCGGCATCTGGCTGGTCCTGTGCATGCCGATGTCCTCCGGTCGCGTGCCTCACTCCTCTCCAGGGCCGAGCAGAGAGCTATAAAGGGGCAGGGGCTCAAACTTCCAAAAGGGCACATGAAAACGAATAACCACCAATTACAAAGTTCACATTTATGACAATATGACAAAGGGTAGTTCAACAATGTTCACATTTAGCAACAAGCAACATTATTAATCCACAGCAAGTCAAAGATTGACCAAATGGTCCAGATCAATGTCCTCAATACTGGGTGTGTCCTCCCTGAGCCCTAACACAGGCTGTGCACCTTCTGCACATACTCTGGATTCACCTCCTGATCCTATCTGGGGGATGTTGTCCCACTCTTCCTGAAGGGCCTGGATGAGCATCTGGCGGTTGCCAGGTGCTGGACGCCTAGCATACACGGATCTACCAAGAATATCCCACAGATGTTCAATGGGATTGAGATCTTTGACTTGCTTTGGATTAATAATGTTGCTTGTTGCTAAATGTGAACTTTGTTGAACTACCCTTTGTCATATTTTACATTATCCTCTGGATACTCATCCACTGTTTTGTTGTTTGTTGTATTTTGTTTGTTAATTAAATGTTTTTTTAAGAACAAGAAAGAATTTGTTTTCATATTTAATAAAATGGTGTGAAATGGCATCACATAGAATATGTAATAAGTTTCTTCTGATGTTCAGTTTCTATAGAAGTGGAAATAAAGATGTAATGTGTAGAAGTTTTTGTGTGTTAATACCCTGCAAAAATCTAAATCTTACCAGGTGTATTTTTCTCATTTCTAGTCCAAATATCTCATCACACTTAAAATAAGACAAAATCACCTAAAGAGTAACTTTTCAGTGAGATATAAGAACTTGGTTTTAGACAATAGATCTGGAAAATCTTATTTCAAGAAATCTTAGTAAGATCATTTTCACTTGTTCCATTGGCAGACTTTTTTGCTTAATTAAAGATTTTTTTTTTGCTCAATTCCCCAAAAATGTCTGCCAATGGAACAAGTGAAAATGATCTTGGTAAGATTTCTTGAAATAAGATTTTCTGGATCTATTGTCTAAAAATAAGTTCTTTTATCTCCCTTACAAGTTCCTCTGTTGGTGATTATGTCTTATTTTAAGTGGGATGAGATATTTTGACTAGTAAATGAGAAGTTTGTAAGATTTTGTAAGATTTCGATTTTTGCAGTGTAAGTCCAAGACAAATTCTTAAAAACAGATGTTAAATTATGTATAAAAGCATGACAGTGAATGTTAATAACTAGAAATACCTTCATTTTACATCTGGTTTTACACCTATACTCAGTGCCAATGAAAACGCAACTCTTGAATGTGTTTTATTGTTCCTGAGCTGCATCAATATGTTTAAATTTCACCCGTATAAGATAATCCCAGACAATTTCTTAACAACCTGAGACGGGTTGAGCTATTGTCACGCTTGAATGAACTTGTCTGCATTTATAAGACTTTTTTTTCTCATTGCTCAGCAATGAACTGCTCAACTTAAGGAATTGTGGTCAGTTAAGGAGTGGTCATGTTCTGTATATAAAGGAAAGCTGAAAAGCACGAAAATCACTTGCAATAACTCAGCGATGCCTCGACTGACACGTGACCACAGATGCCATGCTATGGGGCTCCTGGAGGCTGGAATCTCTGCTCGGCAGGTGGCGCGCCGTTATGGATGCAATGTGTCCACCATAGTCAGGATGCAACAGAGGCATGAAGAAACTGGCTCAACTGCAGACAGACCTCACCCTGGACGAGCACCTGTGGGACCAGCGTGGGCGCCGTGTTGCCAATAGGACTCCTGCTCCACAGAACAGACAGGAACTGGCTACGGCTCTGGAGGAAGAGTGGGTCAATATACCCCAGGACAACATCAGAAGGCGTATTACAGCCTGTGTGAATGCAAACGGAGGTCATATTCCATACTGAGTTCTAGAACTGAATTTTGTGACTTTTGGTTTTGGGAGTCCTTGAGTTTCTTTCTTTATCCTTATTTTTTGTCAACAAATTTGGATGTGATTTTTTATTTTTACTGTATAGAAATGGCCTATGATTAATTCCAAAGAGTTTATCGAATAAAAATCCTCATCAATTTAAAAAAAATATAAGAATCTTCAAGTGTTGCGTTTTCATTGGCACTGAGTATACTTTTACAGTGAAACATTGAATATTCAGTTTCTTTTCATTCTAGGACATATTTATGATGATATTTAGGTTTTCCACAGTTAAGAAATAACCATGTAGAGGAAGTGTTAACCCAAGCCAAACCATTTAACATTACATGATAATGATAAAGTTTATATTGTAGTATTTCTAGCTGTATCATTTAATATTGAGCAGGTTGATGGGAATATTTGTGGAGGTTTGTGGTTATTTCAAATAAGATTCACTCAAGATGTTTGAGGCGAACACGGATATTATGATAATCGATCCAGCAGTTTCTGAAACAAAAGCAGAAATGTCAAAGTGTTGGCACTGATGAAAGAGTCGGGGGATTTTACATAAGTTTTATGACTCTTGTACACCAAAAGGGCCGGATTTAGGTATTGGATGAGAAGAAGACTTGGATGTGTTTTCTTTTTATGCAATTTTATATCGGTTTAGCAGAATTTAATTACTTCAGCACATTTTAACCCATTAAGACCCAGTGGTACTTTTATGGCAGCTTCTAAATGATTTTTTTTCTCTCTTTTTAAGGTTTCTCATGTGATTTATCACCATTTATTATAATAAAAACCTCTGTGTTTTGCATTTTTCAGTGTAAATCACTTCCTTTACCCTATATTTAATTTACTGATCATGTAGATGTTCATTAGAGCTCAGAGTAAACTTAAAAGTATTATGCAAAAACAGAGAAAACTGAAGAAAAAGTGACTGTTTCAGCAAGTGAGGACTATTACCATGTGTTAGAATTTTGCGGCTAAAACTCAAGAGTTTATGGAAATAAAACAGAAGCAAATCTGTGTGAGTGCTTCAGCAGGACTCAGACTCAGGTGGGCACCCAGCTGTTAGAGTGTGCTAGTCTGGGAGCTCATTCTATGACGTGATGATGATATTGAATTATTTACTCACGATCGGTTTTTGGCCCCAAAACTATAGTTGTTGAAGAATAGGACCAGGACCAAAAGAGACAAGTGAATGTTTTGGGCAGATAGCGGGTGGACTCTCACGTACCTGGAATCGTGGCGCTTCCCTCCTCCTCATTCATTCTCCAGACCGCATGACGTGTGTGTGTGTGTGTGTGTGTGTGTGTGTGTGTGTGTGTGTGTGTTGCAAGCAAGGTTGCACAGAAGGAAGGGGCGGGGTGTGACAGAGATGAAAGGGCACCATGACCAGGTCCAGTGACAGCCAAACTAAACCACTCTGAACATTTATTATCATTGATCAAAATTTTAGTCACGAAAATTTTAGTCATGCAGTGTTTTGCGCAAAAAAAAAAAGCTCAAGCCCCCCCGGCCCCCTGCTTTGCACGTGCCAGGTGAGAGCTACAGGCAGACTGTTTAAAGACAGGAACTCTGGGTGCCACAGGTGTTCCTAATCTCCTCATCAGGTGCCTGTTAAGAGCCAAGAGCTGGAGACATGCATAGCTCCCCCAAGAGGACCCCAGGGGCCATAACAGTTCTGACACTTTCTGATGTGAATAAACTGATAATGACAAGTGTAATGTTGGAACTGTGATCAGTATCAGGTGGAGAACACAGGCCAGGGCGTGAAATTTATGAAATGTTGGGTTTGTTTTTATTTTATTAGGAATAAAACCTTTGGATTAGAGTCAGAAAAAGACTGGAAATGAGGTTTTTACTCCATTTAATAATAATTATAATGAATTTTGTAATGAATCCAAATATTTTTTTCACTGTAAATGTCAATGTAATGTAAATCAGACTCAGATTTATGGTAATTCTTCACTTAAACAACAAAACAACATGTTACACAAACTCTTGACATGAATGAATGAAGAAATGAATGAATGAATGAATGAATGTAAACATTTTACTGCTGAAGTCTCTAGAAACAGATGGAAATAACACTCACAAGCCTTTACGACTAAAATACTGTAATTCCACCTATAAACAGGTGTTTATGGATGTAAATGTACAAAGGATAAAGTTATAATATTAGGAAAAAAATAGAATTTTATGAGTAAAGAGTCAAAATTCTTTCCAACTTTCAGCCCAAATGATGAATTGAATGTAGACGTGGAGGCTATTCTCCAGATATTTCCACCTCTTTATGACTTTTCTCCAAACATTATGTCTTTATTCTGTAAATACGGTCCTTTAAAGTAATGGTCATTTTCAGCCTAAAGCCATAATCCTCTCACTTTGTAAAAATGCTGATAGATGAGTTTTTGTGAAGGCGTCGTCTCCGTTAGTGATTTCTTCAAACATCTTCTTCCCTGAAACTATTGGTTGAATTCATTTCAATTTGATCTGTATTTTCTTTGGGACAATGTTTACAAAGTTTGTTAACGGTTTGTAAAAATGTAGATTTTTTTTAAATGTTCTAAATGTTCCTTTCCTTCTAATGGTCCATATTTTGATGGTTTCTAACATGTAAATGGTTCCAGATATCAGTCTAGTTCCTACTGATCACTGATAGAAGTCATATCTGGACTGTGATTGGATGAGTGTAGTTCTCCTCCAGTGAAAGTCCCGCCCACTTCTATAGTTAGATTGATGTGCATCCAGACCACAGGACTGGAACATAGAGACAGAACCTGACAACCTCACACATTCAACTGGGGATTGATTCTGGATAGTCCAGTTCCACTGTATGAACAAGAAATCACATATTCACAATCATTTCATGACAAGAGGAAAAATACTTTAGTCCAACATTATGGGCAGGAGTGTTCTAGCATCAGAACCTCTAAGTAATGACAAGTCCAAATGAAAAACAGAACAAAATGAACTAAATATTCAACATGAAGAAAAATATAGAACGGAATAATCATCAACATTTACTAAAAAAAAAAAAAAAAAAAAAAAAAAGTCAATATAAATGAAAACTGAAAACGCGGGAAAATAATTCATCATAATCGAGTAAATACAAAGAATTAATGAATAATGGATAAATGAAAAATAGCAAAGCAATAAAATGGAAACATGGGAAACAGGAGAAAGTAATGATAACAAATAATGAAACTTAAAAACAAAACAAGCAAAATTAGAAAAAAGAACAAAAATGGGAAAATATAAAATCATCAAAATGAACAAAATATTCAACTAAATCAAGAAAAATATAACAAATTGTCAAAATGTACAAAAATTAACAAAAATAATTACCAAAGTGAACCTAAAAAAAAAACAAACCTCAGAATGATCAGAAAAAAAATCAACATAAATGACAAAAAATGAAAACACAAGACAAATAATTCATCATAATGATAGAATTAAAAAGAATGAAGTAAAATTAAGGAAACAAGCATCAAAAATAAACCAAATTAAAGCTGCAAGCAGCATTGGGCGGGACCTCGCACCGAGCGTTCCGCCTCCCCCGCGATCCGCCTCCCGTGACCGTCCACACCTCAGCTCCACTCACACCTGTCCGTCCCCATACCAGTTCCCATCCTTTAGTGTCTATCCTCCTTACATCTGTACAGAACACCAGCGACCCTCTGCTGAAACCACCATCACCTTTAAATGAGACTTTTATTTTGGAAATCCTACTGTGTGTATGTGCATTTGTTTTGTATGTGAGAGAAAGAATCAGTTTGAAAAATGAATTGAAATTGTGTAAATAATTGAGTAATAAAGTGATGATTTCTCATATTTAAGGCTTTTATTTTGGAAAAACCCTATTGTGTGAGCGTGTGTGTCTGTGAGAAAGAGTACTTTTGAATGAAGAAACATTGTACAAACAGTTGAGCGTTTGGTCATAAAAATGAAAAGAAGTTATGTAATAGACAGTATGTATTATTTTTAATAAGGGTTTTATTTTGAAAAAAAATGTACTCCGTGTACTTTTGAATGTGTGCAAAATTTCCAATATCCACAATATAATGCAGCAAAACCTGTTTTAAAATGTGATGGAGGGAATAAAAAACAAAAAACAAAAAAAAAGAAGCTATTTCCCTGTCTGGGGTTTGAACCCAGGACTCCTGTATAACAGAAAACTGCTCTAACCACTGGTCTATATTCAGATGCCCACAAGATGGCAGTAGTGTGCCATATAGGGATTTTGTATAGGGATTTTGCCATTGTGAAAAATGAAACTAAACATACTTTTCAAAAAATCGCCATAATTCCATAACCGTAGGTCGTATCTGAAAAATTCTTTCACTTTTGGATTCTGCAGACTCGTGGGAATTCAATGAGGTATAACTTTTGTGTCAAAACTCTAAAATGAATAAGCAGTAATTGCAGAAACGTAGAGTAACTTTCAAAGGCAGATTGCCAACTTCCTGTTGGAGTTAGCTCATGAGTGTCAGTGTATGATTTGTCGGCTCAATCAGACCAACATTTTGGCATTTGTTTCATGTTTCTGTGACATTCCTACTGGCCGCTAGGGCAGAATTTGTGTGTTTTTTAGTACATAGGTGGCGCTACAGAGTCCATTTTAGCACCCAAGGGGTTAATTTTGATATTGTATGAAAGTGTTCACCAGCCATGACATACATGGCAAATTTGGTGAGTTTTGGAGCATGTTAAGGGGGTCAAATGGTAGTCTAAAGTGGAAAAAGTATGAAAATAAAAAATTGCTATAAATCAATAACCGTACATCATATCTCAAAAATTTTTGCATGTGAGCGTTGTGCTGAGTCCCCTTAACGCGTACATATGTCACATGTGGGGAAAAACTCCAAAGTGAAAAATGAGTTCCACACATGGCAACTTTGCGGGCCTGTAAAAGAAAAACTAAGACAGTTCTGGAAAAAGTACGAGATCACTTTTTTGAGGAGGGTTCACTCTATCTTTTGGTGCAATTTAGAAGTCAATACGACAAATGGTGTAATCGGAGTTAGTTTTAAAAATTTAATTTTGAAAGGCATATTGTGAACTTCCTGTTGGAGATAGCTCATAGGCGTCAGCACGTGATTTGTTGGGCTCAATTAAACAAACGTTTTGGCGTTGGTTTCGTGTGTCTACGACATTCCTACTGGAAGTTTGCAATTTGAGCATTTTATTTTGAAAGGAAAATTCTGAACTTCCTGTTGGCGTTAGGTCATGAGTGTGAGCGCGTGATTTGTTGGGCTCGATGAGACGAAAATTTTGGCATTGGTTTCATGTTTCTACGACATTCCTACTGGCCGCTAGGGCTGATTTTGTGTGTCTAGGGGGCGCTACAGAGCTCATTTTGGCACCTATGGGGTTAATTTTTACATTTTATCAAATTTTTCGCCAGACCTGACATGTGTGCCAAATTTTATGAGTTTTTGAGCATGTTTAGGGGGTCAAAATCCAGTTTAAAGCGTCACGGAAAAATAATAATATAAAAACGAACGAATAACAATAGGGCCTTGCTTGCAGGCAAGGCCTCTCACTGTGTGAGAGGGCCTTACCTTTTGGCTCGGTCCCTAATAATGCCATTCTCTGCAATATCAAGCTCATTTATGATCCGGCATATATCATTACAAATGTAGAAATAAAGTGTCCTGGCTCTGTACCTGACTCCACATATATCCAGAGCAGGGCTCACCAACACGGTGCCCACGGGCACCAGGTCGCCCGCAGGGACCACGCAGGTCGCCCGC
Organism: Sphaeramia orbicularis; assembly: GCF_902148855.1. Classification (NCBI taxonomy): domain Eukaryota; kingdom Metazoa; phylum Chordata; class Actinopteri; order Kurtiformes; family Apogonidae; genus Sphaeramia; species Sphaeramia orbicularis. The sequence goes on from NC_043972.1 coordinate 56,454,402, forward strand.
AGGCCTGTTCTAAAAATAGAACTAGTTCATGGTTCTCCAACACGTTGCTCGCGATCTACCGGTGGTTCGCCAATGGTCACTAATATAAGAACACAAAGTTGATTCGTCATTTGGTAGAACAGGTCTGAATTTCCACCCAATCAAAATTACAAGTGTCCCCCTCCCGAGATGAAACGGTCAACTAGCTGTCAATCAAACTTTAGCGCTGGTTTGCTGCCTGTCATTGGAGAGGGGTGGGGCCCAGGATGAGCCAGATGCCAGGCAGGTAGTGGGTTCAGCCCCCAACGATGTGGGCTGAATATAGTCAGGGAGTTATTTTCACCAATGATGAGGCACAGACTTCTGTTTGACTAATGTGAAAGACGAGTGTGTGTGTGTGTGTGTGTGTGTGTGTGTGTGTGTGTGTGTGTGTGTGTGTGTGTGTGTGTGTGATCTGTGGCGCGTTCTGGAAGTCAGTAAAAGATGCAACGTGGAGCGGAACTTCACCAAAGTTCACAGCAACTTTTCTGGAGATTCTCTGGTGGGAATCAGCCTCCGTGAAGAGAAGGTAAAAGAGCTGAAAACTAAAGTCCAAAAACAACAGTCCATGTTCACTAAACTGACCAAGACCAGCGCTTCAACAGAGGCATCAGTAAAGTGGGTCACATCCTGGACCAGCGCAAACATATGTACACTATCTGCGCATGCGCTCAGACAGCTGGAGTCAGACCTGAACAGGTGCCTCTGTGTTTGACTCCAGTGTGATGACTGTAGAAGTGACGGGGATGGTGGATTTATGTGCACAAAGTTCTGGTTTTAATTAATGTTTTGACAGCATATGTGAATTTAGAAAAGGTCAAATCCTTCAGAAAAGCAGCAGCACATGCTGGTGAAGTTTTATTGTGTGAGTGACAATGTTCCTTTTCACAATTTCAAAGTATTAAAAATGCACATACAGGTGTGTAGTATTTGTTTTTAGTAATTCTATAAAAATATGCAGGATTGTTCCATTTCATAATTTTTGACATAGTATTAAAATATTTAGGAATACAGCATGCAAATGCTTGTATTCATTTTTTTCTACTTTTGATTTTCTTAATTAAAGTAAAATAATAGTTTCATATTAACACTTTTTAAGTATTGTAAATGTTGAAACAAAGATATATAAATAAATAAATAAAATAAATGAAGAGCACAGTGTTACAAACGTATAGTACAAAATATGTATATGTATGAAAAATAGCTATGTAAATAAATGTTGCTAAATTAGAGTAGCCCTCTGGCAACTTCATTAGGTAAAAGTAGCCCACAGGAGAGAAAAGGTTGGTGACCCCTGATCCAGAGTATAGCCTGATCCACAGATGTGCATGTGTTCAGTAACTGAACACTTTGTTCAATGATCATGTTTGTCTCCCTGATATAAACACACCCACATGAATCCATTTTACTTCCAGGACAGATTGATGGGTACCTACTGGGAGACAGAGGATATCCATGCCAGCCTTCTCTGCTGACCCCTGACCCTGATCCAGGCCCCAGAAGTGTTTTAATGTGGTCCACTGCAAGACTAGAGCTCGGGTCCAGGATGGAAGGGTGTAACATTTAATTTACAGGAATTCCTTTTCAGATTAATCCACTGCCACAATCATCACCAGTCAAATAATGACAAAGAATTCACATTTTGTTGTTCTTTATTCTCTAACAGTAAAAATACAACAGTTCAGATCTATAATATTGTTCCAACAGTTGCCACCTATTACCTGTGACAATGCCCCCCCTCACCTGGTGTTCCACTAATTGAATCCCTAGGTGGGCCGTCCTAATCTGTCCATCCAAAGACAACAAGTCTGTGTCCATTTTTTCATCTTTTGTAGGAAATGCCTCCTATGAATCTCTTCAACGGAAAACTGTTCAAACATAGAACATGTAACATATAGTATTTCAAATCCACCGTTGTACATGAAGACTTAATCTGACATTTATTATAAATGTCCCTTTGACCTTTGACCTGCAGCTGCTGTGGAAGTTGATGGATCCTTCTCTCGCTGTTTTCCAGCTGTGCTCTGATAAAAAGGATACGAATGCAGAAGCTGTTTATCCAATCACTTATTCTCATCACTTGTCAAATTCTCACATTAAAATCAAAATTCCATAAAAGATTGCAATGTGAGGGAGTATAGATCTACTCTATGGTATACATTAAAAAAAAAAAAAAAAACTAACAAACTTCTGTGACCTTTGTGGTCCTCTAGATCCATCGGAGGAGAAACAGTGTCTCCTCATAATCCTCCTCCTCCTGTGATAAAGGAGAACAACCTGCTTCAGTGTATTTTAAAGTACCATATGTTGTAGATGTATTTTAAAGTACCATTGTTTGAAAAATTAGGCTATTAGACTATATCCTGTAAATACCAGGTGTCCAGAGCACGAGTCATGGATGGGTTATGATGACATTTTTGCAAGAATGCCCGGACATATCCACTCAGGATATGTCTACCAGTTCTTTGCTATCTGTTTGTTTTGTTCCAGTTTGGGACCAAAGCGTACTTGTTGTCCATCCAGTTTGGGACCAGAGCTGGATGCTGCCGTTGAAGAGATCAGGCCATGGGGCAGGTGGGGGAAGAGTACAAACGCGGTCACTGAACCCATGTATCACTGTGTTTTGAATACCTAAGCCAATGGTGAACCTGATCAACGTCATAATATTTGTACACTTGGTCCAATGACTGTAATATTCATGTTCTTTCATAAGATCTTACACTTCCTGTTGTTAGTCAGTCAACTGCTGCATCTCACTGTATGTACTTGACTCCTTGCAAGTAAAATCTTCTGATTCCAGAATCCAGTGACTCTGTCTTTTGTCTCAGAGTGTATCACAGAATTTTTCTATCGGACTCACCTCAGCATTTCCATGAGGCTGACCCTCAGGCTAATGTTGGAAGTATTTGTATGTAATAATTTTCAAAAACATGAGAGCATCAAGGCCTTGGTCACATTCAAACCTCCATCACAGTTGCTTTCTGCCACTCATTTTAGACTCAAGCAAATCCACATGAGCATCCATTTAAACCTACTGTAGCTGTTGAATATGTGTCAAATATGTGTGTAAAAAACAAATACATAAAAAATAAAACATATGAAACCTCCAAATGTATCAGAATGCCTTATGTGATGTGATGATTTAATATGAGCTTTTAGATCAGTAATTTTCACGGTTTGTACCAAAACCTAATCTGTAGGACTAAAGTAGTTCATGTATTTATTAATTAGTCAACATGAAGAATACTGTAGTCATGTATGTGGATGGATGGAGCAGAGGAAGATGGAGAGACTGTGTCCAGTAAACATCTGTCTTCAGACCATGAAGGTGAAGTGTGAGGGTGAACTGTGTCTGCTCTGCTGAACTCATGGAGGTTTGACGCCCAGAGGTGGACCTGAAGATCTGAACTGAAGTTAGCCCAAACTACTGAGTAAGACTCCTTTAAATAATAAGGAAGGAGGAGTCGAACAGAGTGGAAACATGAAGCACCTCCAGGAAATATTCTAATCAGTATTTCCATTTGACCAGAGGTGCATTCCAGTTTGTCCTTCAGCTCTTCATTTATGAGGTTCTTCCCCCTCAGATCCTCCAGAGCACAGGTGTCAAACATGCGGCCCGGGGGCCAAAACCAGCCCACCAAAGATTCCAATCCAGCCCATGGGATGAATTTGCAAAGTGCAAGTTAGAGCATCAACTCAAAAGTAATATCATAACTAGAAGCACTCCGAGAGCGCAGACCTCCGCCAAGGCAGATCAGTGTCCTGGATTTGGATGAAAATTTCAGGAAATGCTGATACTGGCACAAGGAACAAATGATTAAATTTTGGTGGTGATCAGAGGTGGGGGGGCATGGGGGCCCACTGCTCAGCCTTGGCGGAGGTCTGCGCTCTATGAGTGCTTTTCAAGAAAAGCACTCATAGAGCGCAGACCTTCGCTAAGGCAGATCTGTGCCCCGGATTTGGATGAAAATTTCAGGAAGTGTTGATACTGGCACAAGGAACAAAATATAAAATTTTGGTGGTGATCAGGGGTGTGGTGGGGGGATGGGGGGGCCACAGGGGCCCACTGATCGGCCTTGGCGGAGGTCTGCGCTGTCTTTTCTAGAACAGCAATCTAATGCGCATCTGTTCTAGACATTACGGTAGAGGTAAAAATCAACACTTGATAATGGAAACTGGATGTTTTTTTGTTTTTTTTAATTTTTTTATAACATTGTATTTAAACAAACAACATTACAAGAACGATGGCGAACTCACACAAAAGCATCATTATTTTACAGTTTAAGGTAAATTCACACCTCCTATGACAATCCAGACATAAAATGCTTCCGTGGTGTGCTGGGCACAGGGCCTTGGTAGGTTGACAGATGATCGTACCGGGGTAGCTCAGGATTCTGTCTTGCACCAGGTAAAGGCTCTAGGATTGATTAATGAGTAAAGCTCGATGATGATTAAAGCTTGCTGCTAGATATCGAATCAAAAAACAAAAAAGAATATGAAAATTGTTATTTTTGCTTAATAGAATTGCCATATTGTTGCATAAAATGATGTTTGCTCTGACATATTGTTTTAAACTGTCTTGAAAGGCAAGTATGTGTCAACAAGTCTGGGATGCATTGTGCAAGTTTGCAGAGCATGTAAACTTTGGGGACTTTCTGTGGTTGATGTGCTGAACATGAACTTCCTGTGCAGGTGCAACAGGACAAGTGCAACAGAGACAAGTGATTGAACTGTCAGATGTATATGTGCTTGCTCTCGCATACAGCTGTTCTACCCCACATGGGATTCATAACACCCCACGTAGAGTAGTTCAGGCTTCGGTTGTGACTGGTTGCCCCAACGTGTGGCAAATATGTATTTTTTGCCTAGTAACAAAGTTGACCAATAATGCATGTGTATGAAATTTATGCAGCTGGTAAAGGGGAGTTTTCCAAAGTCACAAAGACTACACTGTAAAAGATTTTCCTGTAAAATAACAGTAAAGAGCTGGCAGCAGAGACGCCAGCAATATACTGTTATTTTTACGGTATTAATATGTAAAATTACTTTATGGTAGTAGTCTGTGAACCAGAAATACAGTATATTTCTGTATTCACACTTTTAAATGATTTCACAGTCTAATACAGTAAAAATAAATAAATAAATAAATAAATAAATGCAGCATTATTTCTGTGATTAATTGGAAATTACAATAATATTCTGTTTAGGTTACTTTAACTTCTCACAGTTTACTGTAGACAGGTACAGTAAATCATATAATAACTAAATTTAGCAGTTTCATAAAATATCGGTCAATATTGATTCCAATGAACTTCATTAATCTCAGGACTATGGACAGTTGCTTAAGATATGCATTACTGTGAATATTGTGCAAAATAAGCAATAAAAATTTGGACAGAAACACAATCAAATACCTTTAATTCAAAGAGCAATGTCAAAATGAATACTGCTACTTTAAAAAAAATGGGGAAAAAAAGAAAATAAACCCTGTTGAGTGACACTGAGATCAGACTTCTAGTAGCAAACAGAAACAGCCTAGAAGTGTCCGCTTTAGACTGTGGCAATAAACTTAAAATCTTAAACTGCTCATCAGAGACTACCCCTAGGCTAACCCTTACCAAACATGAAAGGCATAACCTGTAGTTGACTTTTTTTTTTTTTCAATTTAAGGCCTAAGGTTGAACATTCTTGAAAATTCTTGTCATAAGTGATTTGTCTTACCTACAGTAACTTAAGCTTTACCTTGAATAAGACAATGGGTCTAAGAAAAGGACCAAGGCAAAAAAATACAGCTCATGAGCAATATTTGAAAAAAAAAAAAAAAAACAAAACTACAATGTTCAGACTATTTATGGAACATTAAGACCTTTGTGATTATATGAGTAAGAATGTTCAGCAAACAAACATCTTTGACACGTTCAGAAAAAAAATGCCCACATAAACTCTTAAAATAGTCCTGTGAGTTACATTAAAATTTATTCAAAAGTCAACTTAAAGATTTACATTATGTAATCTGCAATGTATTCTCTGCTGTCTGTGAAAATATAATTTTCTAAGAACATTTTTATCATATACAGAATTGTCAGCAGAGCCGTCGGGATGACGTCGGCAAGGTAGACAGCTGCCTAGGGCCCCCTCGCTGAAGAGGGCCCCCGATGGCCGCATGGTCATTTATCTGTACAACTTCTTAAAAACCATCCATTGTAAACAAACCACCACAGTGAGGCCTAACCCTAACCCTCTCCTGTACTGTTTTGTGACTGGGCCCCCCCAAACTACAGGGATTCCCTCTATGCAATGACAAACGCTATGAGGGTCATGTAGAAGTGACCTCGGCCCTCGCGCACCCCCCATCACACCCCCCACTCTCTGTCAGTGGAACAAACGGTCTGTCCACACTGAGCACGGCGGCGCAAGCATTTAAAAAGAACAGCAATGATGAAGCGCTCCTACCCTTCAGGGTTTGAAAAAAGACAAAAAAAAGAAAGAAGAGGAAAAACGCCAATGCCACAGCGGTAAGTATTAAGTAAACCATTGTTTTCTCCAAATAGGCCACAACTGTGTGATATGTTTGAAAGTGTGCAAACAAAAGCCCTCACATCAGTGACCAAACACACAGATAGATGTTAGCATGAGAGGGGGAGGATTCAGTTCAAGAACTAATCATATACACACAACACAACTGTGTTCTGTTGGAAGAATTTAAGGAGAGAATAAACACAACTGCTCCATCGCCCTTTTCTACTGTTGTACAGCGTTCCAAAACTTCTTTTGAGCTAAATAATGTGGATGTGGAGGACCGAAGTACGACAGCATTAAAAGTATTTAGTCCTGAAAAGCCAAAGCTAAGCCTGCTGAAGTGTTTTCACTTCCTCTGGACAGTTGTCTGCCTCCTGCTGCCGTCACCCACACAACTTTATTCCAAACTAAATCGTCTGCTCCTATGAATCCCATCCAGTTTGGACAAATAATCCATCCAGTTCAGTGTACATTTTCAGTTAGCTAGCAATTTCTGTTGGTGATCTGTCCATCCCATTAGGAGAAAAATGTCCCTTTTCCCATTGCGTTTGTCCGTCTCATCAGTCCGTCTGTTCCTTGTGTGTCAGCTGGTTTAGGCACAGAAGAGGACTAGAGTAGGACTGCAGCAAAAGTTTGGATTTTCAAGCCAACATTTGTTTGAGTCCCTCACATCAGCTCTGTGCCCTCACTGCGTAGCCAAGTTTTTTCTTCACGTTCAAGGAAAGCACACGTAAACAATACATGAGGCGTTCAGGAACAATTAGAATAATTAGGAAATTACAACACTTTTCAAAATCGTCAAATATTCAGAATATTAAAATACAGCATTAAAATAATGAATGGCGGTGTCTGTGAACCATGTAATCACAATCCTACATTTTAAACTCTGTAATTATCTACATTTCCCACACTTGCCCATCAACACATCACAACACTTTGCATCATGTGCTCAGGTAGTTTTGCCAATGAGGTCTGACGTTACATTTTGGTGCATTATGGGAAGTGAAGTTCTTCTCCTGCAAAGTTACTATCAAATCCTCCGTACTTTAATCATATACTTCTAGAATAAGGACAAAAGTAAGCCTACTCACCAAATGCCTTTTTTTTTTTTTTTTTAGTCGCTTTGCTTAAATTTCTGTCAGCGCCAACTGATAGTGACAATTTGTGTCATTCCCATCAATAATGCCTAATTGAAGACACTGTGTCCTTTACTACACTCTGGTGGATACTCTGTGTTGCGTAATACAGAGTAATTCATGACTCATTAAATGCACCAGAAAACAGGAAATCGCATCTGGATTTCCTTTTTCTTCGGCAATTCGACTACCACATCTTCGCGTATTAGGGGCCTCACTTTACTTTCTTGCCTAGGGCCCCCAGATATCTTGAAACAGCCCTGATTGTCAGCATTTGGAAAACATATTTAAGAACATTTGGAAAATGTGTGTTAGGGCCATTTTGAAACCATTATAGTACAGTGGAACATTTTGACAATATCCATCAATAAAAACATTTAGGGATGAAATTGTAAGGTACAGGCATCTGTGCTGCTTTGAGCTTGACTAGCAGCTTACCTCTTAAAATAGTCCTGAGAGGTAGGCTTGTGTTTTTACCTCTTTTTTTTTTTTTCTTTTTTTATAATTTCAAATTATACATTTACACAAACATGTACCCATACACAGGGAACTACACAAACACAACCTATACAAACAAACCATACAACAAACGTACCAAACCCCCCCAAAAAAAAGAAAGAAAAAAAAAAAAAAGGCAACAGGATAAATAAATAACGTTATTAACTCCTCTTTACAATACTCAGGGCTGAGTCAATACAATGCAAACCAACAACACATTTCTCCATCAAAAGGACATAGGAGACAGCAGGACACTCTTGTTGACAGCGGAGAAAAAAGGATTCCATTGTTGATAAAACAAATTAATTTGTCCACGAACAGAAAACTTAATCTTTTCCAACTTTAAAAAGAAAAGTAAATCATGCACCAATTGCACAAAACTGGGTGGAAGAAGTTCCTTCCACTTAAACAGAATCATACGACGGGCTAATAGTGACAAAAAGCTATCGAGTGACTGTGGGCTTTGGACAATCCCAGCGCAGGAGAGGAAACTTCAAAAATAGCCAGTAGGGGGCAAGGTTGCACTGATTTACCCAAAACTGTGCTAATCAAAGCAAAAATATTATTCCAAAGAGTATTAAGCTTTGAGCAAGACCAAAAAATATGAACATGATTAGCAGGAGCAGCACCACACCGGTTACAGTTTGGATTTACATCAGAGAAAATCTTTGCCATCTTTTGATTGGTCCAAAAACAGCGATGTAAAATTTTACACTGCATAAATGACTGTTTAGCACAGACGGAAGATGTGCAAATCCTCTTTAAAATGCTAAGCCAAAGACTGTCACAAATTGTAAAATTTAACTCAGTTTCCCATTCTCCTTTTAAAACTGAGGAAAATGAATTTTGAATATTTAGAAATTTATTATATAGCGTTGAAATGATTCCCTTCAGTGCTTGAGGACGTTCTAAAATTGAGTCACATGGATTTATTTCTGGGGCATTAGGAAACTGGGGTGTCATTTTGGACATAAAGTCACGAATCTGTAAGTAGCGAAAAAAGTCTCTGTTTCGGATCTGATATTTATCAATAAGATTGGTAAAAGACATGTAAATGCCATTGTAATACTGATCAGCAAATGTCTCAATCCCCCTGTCTTCCCAAACAGAATAGGCTTTGTCCAATAGAGCTGGTTTAAAGAGATGGTTTGATTGGTTAGGTGCTTTTAGAGAAACTGATGTCCAATTAAAATGATGCTTGAACTGAAACCAAATTTTAACAGTACATTTTACAATAATGTTTTTAGTATAATCAGTTGGAGGAACTATGTTTGAAAAAACTAGAGCTGAAAGAGAGGATGGGTGACAAGATGCTGCCTCCACTTGTAACCATGATGGCGCATCGGCTCCCGGATGTTCATAAAGCCAGTGGACAATTGGTCGTATATTTGCAGCCCAATAATAATAGATAAAATTTGGAGCAGCCATTCCTCCCAACTTTTTAGGCTGTTGCAGCATAGACCATGAAAGCAGTGGTGGCTTGCCATTGCAAGTAAAAGTTGATAAGATGCCGTTTAGTTTATTGAAAAATGTTTTGGGGATAAAAACTGGTAAACATTGGAAAAGATAAGTAAATTTAGGTAAAATATTCATTTGGACAGAATTTATACGACCAGCAACAGATAAAGGAAAAGAGGACCAGCGATGTAGGGTGGACTTTGTCTGATCTAGTAAAGCTTGAAAATTAACAGAAAAAAGATTGGAATATTTTTGAGTAACAGTGATGCCCAAATAATCAAACTGGTTGGTGTTTCAAAAGAAAGTGAGTCAGGTGGATAATTACAAGCTGCAGCATTAACTGGAAATAACTCACTTTTCTCAAAGTTTAACTTGTATCCTGAAAATCTTCAAAATTTTTTGAGAATATTAAAAACGTGGAAAACTGGTGTCTGGGTCAGATATGAACAAAAGCAAATCGTCAGCATAAAGAGACACGCGTTGTTCTTGGCCCTCTCTTGTGATACCTTTAATTCCAGTATTTTGACGCAAAGCTAATGCTAGCGGCTCGATAGTTAACACAAAAAGAAGGGGTGAGAGGGGGCAGCCCTGCCTCGTTCCTCTGCTGACAGGAAATTGATTGGAAAAAGTATTATTTGTGCGAACTGAAGAGACAGGAGCAGTATATAATAGTTTCACCCAAGAAATAAAGATCGTACCAAACCCAAATTTTTGAAGGGTGTAAAATAAATATTTCCTTTCTATGCGGTCAAATACTTTTTCTGCATCTAAAGAGATAACCATTTCAGGAACAGCAGAATTATTTGGATGATAAATTATATTGAACAAACGTCGTAGATTAATAAAAGAAAACCTGTTTTTAATGAAACCAGTTTGATCAGGAGATATAATTTCAGGCATTACTGTTTCCAAACGAGTAGCAAGGATTTTAGCTAGTATTTTGATGTCAACATTTAGCAATGAAATAGGGCGATAGGAAGTACAGAGCTGAGAGTTTTTATTTTTCTTCAGTAAGAGGGATATTTGAGCTTCACGTAATGTGGGAGGAAGCTTTTTATTGCAGTATGAATCATTGTACATACTCAAAAGAAGAGGAGCTAATCGGTCTGAAAATTTTTTATAGAATTCAGTACAAAACCCATCTCTACCTGGACTTTTTCCACTTTGCATGTTAAAGATGGCCTTTTGAATTTCTTGAAGAGTAATTGGGCTTTCCAGCAAATTAGCCTTATCAGTATTAATTTGGGGAACTTTAAGATCATTGAAAAAGCCTTGTAATTCCTCTTTATCATAGATTGCTTCAGATGAATACAATGAATTATAAATAACATAAAGGCGTTATTGATTTCACCAGGGTCACAGGTAAGTGTGTCACCCACCTGAATTTCATGTATCATTTTCGAAGCCATGGACTTTCTCAGCTGTTGTGCCAGCAGTTGACTTGGTTTGTCCCCAAATTCATAATAGGTATGTCTGGACTTCAAGAACATGTCTTCTGCTTGAACTGTAGAATCATTATCAAATTCTGTTTGGAGAAGAAGCCTCTGTTTATACAGATCATCAGATGGGGCAATAGAATATAACTGGTCTAACTCTAAGATCTTATCTGTTATATTTTTAGTAGAAGTTAGGTATCTTTTCCTTTGCAGAGAAGCATATGAAATAATTTGTCCTCTCAGGTAGCACTTCAGAGATTCCCATAGTAGACTATGACTTATGTCTGGTGTGCTATTGGTATTAACGAAGAAGTCAATTTCTTTTCCAATTAACAACAAAAAATCTGAGTCCGATAAGAGGCGAGGATTTAGTCTCCATGGAGGACGACAAACTGACTGTGATGAGAGAAAATCCATGGTAAGAGGTGAATGATCAGAAATGACCCTGGCTTGATAATTGCAGTTCTGAATTAAAGATAATAATTTGTTGTCAACCAAAAAATAGTCAATCCATGAGAATGTATGGTGAATAGAAGAAAAAAAAGAATATTCACAACTATTTGGATTAAACCTCTGCCAAATGTCTGATACCCCATAATCCTGGATAAAGGAGTTAATTGTTGAAGTAGATTTAGAAGTATAGTTTAGCTGAAGATCTGTCTAATGAATCATTCAGACAGCAATTAAAGTCTCCACCAATAATAAGACAATGCGATTCAATATTAGGGATTGTGGAGAAAAATTTCACAAAAAATCCCTCGTCATCCACATTAGGGGCATAGACATTTGCTAAGGTTAGAGCCATGTTATTAATCAATCCTGAAATTATTACATAACAACCATTGTGATCTGTAACTACTTTCTCACATTTAAATGGAACAGAATGGTGAATGAGAACAGCAACACCACGTGAATTACTATTAAATGATGAATAAAACAACTGTGATACCCAGTTTTTGAGCAGTTTTTTAACATTTAATTCATTTAAGTCGGTCTCCTGTATAAAAGCTACTTTTACATCCAGATCTCTGAGATGAAGGAGAACCTGGTTAATCTTAGACGATTTCCCCAAACCTCTAACATTCCAGGTTGCAAATCTAATCTTAGTGCCTGCATTGGTAACACTATTAACTATCATAGAAGTTCAAAAACAGAAGAAAAAAAAAAGGGGGCAATGAAAGAACAAGAGGAGAAAGAGAAAACAGAACTAAATGATCATGTTTACAGTAGAAAAAACTAAAACTAAACAAAGGTAAAAGAAAACCAAAAACACACACACACACAACAGACCAACAGACATAAGACACACACATATACACAGAACTATCCCCAAGCCCCTCCCCCCCAGAAAATAAAACCACAGCTTCTAGATCCATCACTTTTGAAAAAAACAAAAAAAAAACAAAAACAAAAAAAACAAAGAGAAAAAGGAAAAAAAAAACCTAGTTAACACTAGGTCTGTCTGAAATTGGAACTGACACATATGAAAGCTTACAGAGCCAATTCTTTTGTGGCTAACATTAAGCCAGTCATCTGTAGAGCACTGGTAGTTACACGTCCAACCTGCAGGGGACAGTATGTCTCAGTCTTTGTAAATCCTTGACAGTGAAACGTGCCAAGGCCGAAGACGAAAAGGAAAATGTAAACAAAAATCAGCTGGACATCATACACATTGCGACAAGTTTTAACAGGAATTAAAGTCACAGGAAAGAAAAAAATAAATAAAAAAAATAATCCAGCGTAGAGGAGAACACAGAAATCCTGCAACATAGTTCAATTATCCGCTCCCAAAGGAAAATGACAAGTCGCTCTTTTATACTTTTATATCAATAATCTGGCCAGAGCTACATGTGTGGATTTGTAAGAGACATGAAAGCCATTTCAGCTGCTTTGTGACAGGTGAATTGTTGAAATTTACCGTCAACCATGACACTCAGAGTGGACGGGTACCGGAGTGAGTATTTCATGTTTAGTTCATGAAGTTTACGCTTTACAGCGTCAAAACTGCGCCACTTCTTCGTAAGCCCGGCACTAAAATCTGGATAGATGTGGATACGAGTACCTTTGAAGCGCAGCTCCTTCTCCTTGGCCAGACGAAGAATTTGGATTTTATCCTGGAAGTTGAGCAGTTTGATCAGGATAGGTCTTGGCCTGGCGCTCTTGTGTTCGCTCCGGACAACGGTGGGACAGCGGTGGCATCTCTCAATGGTTGGCGGAAAAGGAAAGTTTTCCCGTCCCAGGAGCTCCGGAATCGGCTGGATCATGAAGCCGAGGATATTACGGCCCTCCGCGGATTCTGGGACGCCGATGAAGCGCAGGTTGGACGCTCGGCTCCGGTTTTCCAGTTCCTCCACCTTGTCCATAAGGTATACATTTTGTTGTTGTTGTTCCTTAGTTTTTGTTTGGAGATCATGGATATCATCTTCGGTCTTCCCGACTCTTTGATCCAAAATTCCAGCATGATCACTGAGCGTGTTCAGAGAGCGTTCAATGGAATTGAGTTGTGAATGAATGGGATCCACCTTGGCGTCGATGTGGGACCGCGTTTCCCACTTGAGTTGCTCCAGGCCATCCAGTACAGTTTTTGTCGAAAGCTGGTTGATCTGATCTTCGGCCATTCTTATAACAAACAAGTACAATCGGTATTGGTGTCAGAGATGGTGAGAATTAGAAGATAATGCATAATTCCGACAGGCCTGTGCTGCACATACTCATGCTGCGGCCATCTTGCCTCCTCCCAGAAGTCCGGAAATGATCCGTGTGTAGCCTTGTGTTTTTACCTCTTAAAGAAGTCCTGAGAGGTAGGCTTGTGTTTTTACCTCTTAAAATAATTCTGAGAGGTAGACTTGTGTTTTTACCTCTTCAAGAAATCCTGAGAGGTAGGTTTGTGTTTTTACCTCTTAAAATAATTCTGAGAGGTAGGCTTGTGTTTTTACCTCTTAAAATAGTCCTGAGAGGTAGGCTTGTGTGTTTACATCTTAAAATAGTCCTGAGAGGCAGGTTTGTGTTTTCACCTCTTAAAATAGTCCTGAGAGGTAGGCTTGTGTTGTTACCTCTTAAAATAATTCTGAGAGGTAGGCCTGTGTTTTTACATCTTAAAGGAGTCCTGAGAGGTAGGTTTGTGTTCTTACGTCATAGTTTTTTGTGGATCCAGGAGCAATGACTATCACTTTGGTAGCCGCTGTTCCTCTCTGCAACATTATTCCAGTGCTGCCACTGTCAGACAACAACAAACAATCATAAACATAATAATAAATAAACTATACAATCAGGAATGTACACTATACTCCAAGCTAATGCTTATAAAGTTAATGATACAAGTTCTCTTGTGGCTTAATGTGGCAATGCCAGACTGTTAAAACAAAGGGAGAGAGATTAAAGAGCTAACCATTCTATATGAAGTTCCATTCAAAGTCAATGAGATTCTTCAGTAGCATGGCGATGTGTGTATTGACTGCAGAAGACTTCTTCTGGATGATCCCACCTTTCGTCTTGGAGACAACCTTGCCCCTTTTGGCCTTTGTCCCTCTCTCTGGATTTATACCAATGAAGCACCTGAAATCAAAATAGTAAGATCAGAGTGGGGTTGCAACAACATATTATTTTATGTACATTCAGTTAAGGCGGCCATACACTGTGCGATTATTTCGATCGTTGCACGCAGCTCCATCTCAAACTGTGCGAATCAGTCGTACAGTCAGACTCACGATTCATGTTCTCACACTGTACGGACCGACGCTCGTATGCGACCTGACTGCTCACACTGTAGGACCATACACCACAGGACGCACGACACGTTTGAGTGTTGTATCCGGAAATACAACGTTAAAATACCAAGGAATCCGTAAAAGTGCATAGAGGATTGTGTATTGGCATGAGTCACGAAATGGTAGTGCTAAACAAAAACCAATGAGCTGCTTTGGTAATATGTGCCATTATCTGTGAGGAATCAAAAAAGAAGAAAAGACAACGATGTGTTCGGTGCAGGAATTGGTTGGCCAGACGTGGACAGTATGGGCTGTCAATCCTACAGCAGGAACTAGAGGTAAGCTATAAAAGCTAAACTGCACTAGGACAACAGCTAGCTACTGTTAGCTTGTACGCTACTGTATGCGTCTGTGTTCGCGCATGCACAGTGTGAGAATTGGAGGCACATCGGTTCGTGGCACTGCTTTGACAGTACGATACACTCACGAGGAGCGAGCAGGATTTCAAACAGCTCCGTTTTCCTTGCGAACACACGATTGCTGGTCGTGATGTGCTAATCGCTTCTCTTTACCCCATGTACACTGCACGAAGCACGACACACGATTAGAGGCACATCTGGCCCGATCCCAGAAAGAGTCGCACGAGTGAGAAATCGTCTCTAAACTCGCACAGTGTAAGGCCGCCTTTAAATGCAATGAATGTTGTTTTTGTGTTTCTTCATTGCACAAATAATGGACTTGAATGACAATGTATAAGTGACATCAAATGGAAATATAATAAAGCCTATAGTACAACTAAATACCCTTTCTGTGTGTGTGTGTGTGTGTGTGTGTGTGTGTGTGTGTGTGTGTGTGTGTGTGTAGGTGTGTGTGTGTTGTCGCTTGAACTGTACAGTACTAATACCATTTTATGCAAACAAATACAAACACATTAATTTAATTGTATTTATCCATATAATGATGACAAGGAATGAAGGGGTTTTACCGCTGCATGAATTCCAGAGTGCAGGCTGCCTCATCTTGATACTGAAGGTTGAATATGTAGTACATTGCAAACACAGCAGTAAGTCCCGTTGTATATGTTGGCGTGATGCCCTCAGAGATTACATGGCCTTCAAAGGTGATCATCCAACCTCTAATTGTGACTTGCCCTGTTGCACCTAAAACTTCAAGTCACAGCAACATAGGAATGCATGTTACCTTGTGTAAACATTTGTAAACTCAAGATGAATGGCTGATAAGATATATAATGTGTCCATCAATGAATCTAAATGAAATGTATACCAGGCAGTATCAGGCGAGGACTTGCAGGAAGACTGAGAGTTGTCTCAACATCAGCTGCAGTGGCAGACACCTGTAGGGAACAAAGACATTTAAGAAGAAAAATTATAAAAAAAAAAAAAAAAAAAGGTCAATAATTAGTAAACACTAGGTGAGAGGAACCTAGAGGCAAATGAGGTAGGCTTCTGAACTACCTACAGTCAAACTGCTAAATACATTTGGCATTCAAAATTTTAAGGCTAACAATTTTATTTTTACAGGTCTTGGGGAGTTCTATGACAAATGTCTAAAAAGTAGTATTAACACTTTTGTAGCTCCAGATGAAACTGCACATAATCTGATAAATTGTTAATGAAAAA
This sequence comes from Sphaeramia orbicularis, assembly GCF_902148855.1. Taxonomy (NCBI): domain Eukaryota; kingdom Metazoa; phylum Chordata; class Actinopteri; order Kurtiformes; family Apogonidae; genus Sphaeramia; species Sphaeramia orbicularis. Next base: position 56,470,814 of record NC_043972.1, read on the forward strand.
GGTAATATTTCTGTCTCTGCTGTATTGATTTGATCATTTGCTTTTAAAACCTTCAACAGTGTCATATTAGGGCAAAGCAGACTAATGAAATACTTTTTAAAACCTTGTACCTACTTTACCCATAATGCAATGTAGCAACTGTGTGACAACACGGAGGTAATTTATCAGCTTACATGTAGCTTCCTCTGAGCCGCAAAATAATTTATACTCCTGTTTTCACATATGTAGTAGTACTCCCCAAAACTAGTACACACACTAGGTGTCAGGACATTTAAGACTGATGGAGTCACCCTTTAAAACACAGGGTTAGAAAGAAAAAATAAAACTTAAATCTGTAAGAAGAATCAGCCCAGTTTGGTCCTCTCCAAAGTGTGCCATGAGCAGCTGAACAACACGAAGTGCCATCTCATTATCTTCACCATAAGAGGATATCCTTGACATCTTTGTTGGTAGGTTTTTTCCCCTGAAGTATTCTGTGATGGCTCTTCCACATTCTTCCATACTGAGTTCCATCTCTTGTTCATCACCTGCATCACTGGGAGGATTGATCTGCATATCAGATGGATTTTCTTCACTCTCATAGGAAACACTAGGGCTCACAACGAACTCAGCCAAATTTTCCTCAGCAACATTTTTATATTTCCGACAAATGTGTGATGTGAATGTTGATAAAACTGTAAAGCTCTTACTACAGTGTCTATAAGGACAAGCAACTGTTTCCCCCTCTTTAATGGGTGTTTTCAAATGAGAGCAAAATGATGCAGTCAAAGTCTCACACCTTGCACTGCACAAAGTGCAGTGCAAGGTGTGAGACATGTCAACGTGACATGTTAGTTCAACACCAGACAAAGTAAGCCTAACAACACGTTTGTTATGTCTGTAAATGTGACACTTAAATGTTGAAAAGTTTTGAAAAGTCTGACTGCAATCTGCCAAACACGCTTAAAAGTTAAATTAGGTGTATTTTTATGGATTCTCATGTGTCTACGTATGTCACTACTGTACCACAGTTATGACAACAGATCTGACAGGGTGTAATGGCAAAATTACTTCGATCCATATATATTCATATATATTTTCATATATTTCATATATCATATAGGCTTCTAACTCTATTTCAGATATATTCATGTCACTGTGTATTATAGAGCAGTTTGGACCTCTTTTGTGTTGTGTCCAGAGTAGAAGGTCAAACCAACATTTCTCACAGGAGTCTTATCTCTTAAGTTCGTGACACTAACCAAAATACTTTCCACACATCATAATTTTCTCATGGGAGACAGAAGACTACAGGGTGATTTGTATTTTTGGGGTCAGACCGTCTCAGTCTTTGTCTGAGGGGTATCTCTTTCTATGGAGCTCCAAATAAAGGGATTTCTTTGACACGGAACGTTTGAACTTATCCTTCTTTATTTAAGACGAATTAGTAGAGTAATATTTTTTCCATAACAATTGGTGTCAGAAGTGGGATAGCTGAAGATCCGCCATGTGACACCCGAAGGCATCGGACAGGTTAGCCACCAAGAATCCACCATCTAGGGGTTCTCCTCTACCTCACTGAAAATCTTAAGAGACGAGAGGGTCTGACGCCTGGAGTGAAACTGGTCGACTTCACGTCTATTCAACGAACTCAATACTCTACTTCCTCGTCTGAAGGGTGAGATATATTTTGAAGCATTTGCTTATTAATCGAATTGGGGAAAAAAAAAAAAAAAAGAAAAAAAAGGAAAAAGGAAAAAATAAAAAAATAAATTAAAATAAAACAAAAATAAATTTAAAAAAAACTAAAAAATGTAATGAAATTAAATGTCTTGTCTATCTACTTGGGCTGACTGTCATTAGGAGCCTGTGGTAAAGAAGTCTGGTATTAAAGTCAGACTTGACGTGGTTAGGTCCACGGGGTTTTTAATCCACTTGTACCCTAGAAACGAAGTGTGATAGGCACAGGGACGCCTGTGTTCAATATCGTTAAATCAGGAAACGTGGCAGTGCGGCGTCACGGTGTTTCATGGTTAGGCTGATTTAATTGATAAAAGGGTAAAGCATTTGGAACGCAGTCAACCAGTTGACATAACAACTAACACTTTTAACCGTGCATTGGAGCACTCACTAGGGCCTTGGTGGGGAGGTTAATTGGTTACTTGTTCGGTGTCCTTTCCTTTGTGCCCAACCACACAGCCGCGCCGGATAGCATCTGTGGGATCTTCCTACGGAGGGTTGCCAGGACTAGTCAAACCAGGATTTGGCTATGGGCAATAAGCAAAGCAAAGGCGTACAGGTTCCGACAGGGCCTTTAGTGGAGGACATGACTAGAAAATGTGGTTCTGAAAGCGTTCAGTGTCTGACGGTCTGGACAAGCCCATTTGGCTTTCTGAAGGGGGGTTCTTTGAATCAAAATCAGCTGAAACAATTAGACCAGAAACAAAAAAAGAGCTCGATTTTCTACTTGTTTTTTCAAATTTTCTTACTTATTATTCTATGGTTCATAATTTTGTGGGGGTGAAGCTCATGACATTGTGAATCTTGTTGTCGGTCAAAGTCAATGCCGACTGATTAATTTCTTTATCGTGGGGAATTAATTATTTTGTTGTAGTTACGCAGCGACATAATGTAAGTTGGGGATGCCCAACGCCTGGTAAAGCCCAGTATTTGACAATTTCGTCATTTTAAAGTTTTTGCGGCCCAGATCGTCGTGTCTGGAAGACTAATGTTCCAATGGGGACATTAATAAGTAGTTCAAGAAATTTGCGTTTTTGTGTTACTTTTAGATGGGAAATGCAAATTTTAAGTCCCGCCACCGGATTGTGACGGGCCAAGATTCAAATGCATGAGTAATACTAAATATGGGCTAGATGTTTTAAAATGGGTCTGTAAATGGGGTGAACATGATAATTTTCCTTCTGAAGGTACCTTGTCTTTACAAAATATCAGAATGTCAGAAAACTAAATTTGAAAACTTTGCCAAACACAGACACAGATTGTTCTTTGTCACACACAGGAAACTGCATCTAGTGCGTCAACTTTTGCTCCACCCCCATGCTCCTCCTCCTTTCTCTGCTCCTCTCTATACCCCAACCTCACAGCTCTGAAGTTCCTCCCAGAAGATGACCACACCTGCCTGCGTCGACCACAGCCAATGGCACACCCACAGACCACCGGCAGCAGGAAGCCATTGTCCGTCCCCCTGAGCATGCAGCTCCTCCTCCTCCTCCTCCCCCTCTGCATCAACCTCAACAGCGTCATACCAGAGCAACTGTCAACATCAGCAACAAACTCAGAGCCAAAGGAAAAAGCAGCTGGGGTGAGACTGTGACTGGTTATACTACTGGTTAGACTGTTTGATCTGAATCCACCAGACTGTGAATATGAAGACATCAGTGGTGTCTCATGTCTGATGGTGGAAGTCTCTGGTGAGGATGGTCCAGTTTGGTTCATCGTCCATGGTCACCAAAAAACATCAAGGCAAAGGTGGCCGAGGCCAAGATGAGGAGATGTGGACGAGACAGATACAACAGACGACAGTGTTTGGTCGCCGGCAGCAACGACCTGGAGGATACAGGCAACAAGGGTTCCAAACCAACTAGGCTGTGAGACACCTACACCTGCACCTCCCTCCCTCTCTCCTCTCCTCCCCCTCCCCTGGAGCAGAAGTCATACACATGCTTACTAACCCAGATTCTGCATCTGCACATCAGCTGTCTATACTGACGTCACACACCTACGCCAAACACACACACTCACATGTTTTAAACAGTTGTCAATGATATCTTTAGGGTTTTTTTTTTTTTTGGTGAACAACTTCTTGGTAGATTTAGAAACTACAAGTTTAGTTACATTGGGAACAGGGGGTTTACTTTGACGAAAATTATCTGACAAACCCATCCTTTCTACAGTAGCCAGTGGTGAACCAGTCAAAATGTATTTCACCAAACCAATGTTGTGCTCACTGTTAGACATTTTTTTTTACACATTGATTTTTGTTTTCAACGGCATGCCACCCTTAATAATAATAATTTTTAAAAAAAATCTCCTTGCCAGAGATTTTATGATTACATTGCACCTCTCATGTTTCAACAACAATTCAACCACCCTCAATTCAACCACTGTTCACAAAATCAACTCCTCACATGTCTCTTGTGCGTCCTCGTTCACAGAGCTAATAGGACTTAGGTCCCACAGCGTCCCAAGCCTTTTTGATCACTGACTGGCAGCCCTCACCATCAGTTTCTATTTTTCCTTTATATTTCTGCCAGAAAAATAAAAAAACAAAAAAACAGGTTTCATTCAATATTGTACACATTAATAGATCCATGCCATCCTTGGTGGTCATTCTGCATACAACTGCATCAAGTACATAGGTACAATGTATGTCTGATTAAAAATTAATAGTTGCCCTCCAAACTCTATTGCCCCTAAAATCTGATTATCCCCTAAAATGTTTTATCTTCTTGGACAGGAAACCGTCGGTGGTATTAAACTGTATGTTCACTCATTTCTCCTAGGAGGCAAATTGGAGACAGTAGTCCCCTTGAGTGAAAATTGTTGCTTTTTCAGAGCTCTGTTGTGTTGTGTCATGTCTGTGATATGTGTTTATAAATGTTTGTGTTGTATGTTTGTGGCTTTAGTGGTCTTGTTGTGTGCGTATGGTACAGGTACACGTGTTTGTGTGGATTTTGGGTGCTGGCTCAACCTTGAGGTGATATTCAGAGTCGCCTGATTGATGCACCTATATACTAAAGGACACAGTATAGGAAAGCATGTGAATCTGAATTTTGTTGTGACAGTGTAAAGGTGCTGATGGGCCTAATTGTTTATAGGAGTGTATTTTCTTCACATTTTCTTACTTAACGTTTGTGTTTTATGACTGTGACACCTGCTTAAATTTGACTAATTGTGTTTTGGGTATAACATTACAATGACATGATGAACTTCCTCTACAGGTCCCGTGTCTTTTAGAAGAGGCAAGGGCTGTGAAGGACGCCTCTCACTCCTCCTCTCTCTTCTTCTCAGTCTCACTCTCATACACACTTCAATCACACACTGCTCACGACCCCTCCTCTCTTATCTCTCTCTCGTTTCTCCAAATGTTCTTTTTCCTCCTAACACGTCAGCCTGAAAAGCTGTTGGTGACATTGACCCTTGGGTGTGACCAAGTGTCAAGAGGGGGGACCTAAAGCACTAAAACCACACTGGTGCACTGTAGGGTATGTGCCTGTGACAGACATAGTCCCCTTTGCCTCATCTCCTCATTTGAGATTCTGCTCTGAATCTCCAAACCCTTTCCTACGTCTCATTTCAAACATGATATGCTCTCTTGTTGTGCTGCTTTCTCTCCCATCCTCAAAAAGATTTGTCAACAGATAGCTGTGGACCTGTCCATTCCAGCCTCAGGTCCACTTCACAGCCTTCAACCAGGTGACTTCATGCTGGTCACAGACTTCAGAAGGCCGAACAAGCCGCCAGGGTTCACGTCAGTCACTGCAAAAAGGTCATCTCTGCATCACCCGCCTAAAAGGTTCATGACCCACGTCAACACCCAACGAGGTAGACAAGGACGAGAAGTGGATGACATCAGTGGTAAAGCCAAAACCACCAACGAACAGATGGTGAATTAAAACGCTCTGTTCCACCTATGAAGCTGATGACATTCCTACGTGGGAGCGACCCCTGAATGAGATCAAGAACGTAAACTCGTCCTCTCACTTTCTGCTTTCATACATACAGCTAAAACAACCCTGAGTGCAAGCCTAGCGCTGCTCATGGGTCACATGGTTCACATCACACAACCACTGCACAGTACATGTTTTAGGCCTGTGTTCAGGAACTCTGAAAGACACTTCAGAGACATCACTCCTTCTGCATCCTCACCTGAAGAAAGGGCCTGGACTCAGCTGATAGTCATCACACACCAAACAACCATCTCAAGCAGCGTCCCTGACTGTACTGATCATTTTCTTGTCTCTCCTTGTTGTTGTTGTAAAAGTTATCCTTGTATTCTGTAAGGTTCAACGTAAATATTAAGTGTTAATTATGATGTAGACCTAGACCACGGCACCTGTTCAGGGGGCCTGGATTTAGTGACCTCAGAGCATCCTGTGTTGCCTTGTTCCTGTCCATTTTCATAGTCATTCCATCTTTCTTGTGCCCTTACTCCTACATCTGAAAATGCCACTACAGTAGTGAAGACAACACATAGGAAGCCACAGTCAGAGATTTGGGTCAGTCTTCCTCAACACAGGTCATCTGTCACTAACTCCTGTTGGAAAAAGGATTTCCTCTACTGAAGTTCGTCTTCTCAGATTTATTTAACAAAGTACAAAAAATAGAGAATAAAACACATATGAAATAAACCACACAGTCCGAACACAGCCAGAAAAACTGTGAGCTCCTCTGGGCTCTAATGTCACATACCCCCCAGGCTCGTAGCACCCCCCAGCTCACCTGAGCATCTTAAAGCTACAAGGTCTTATGTTTAGCCTTAGCAACTTGTCTATACATTGACATGAAGTAACTAAAATGCCATGAGCATGCAAGTTATAAAGCAGATATTATATTACAATCATTTAACACTTTTTTAAATGCAATTAAATTATGAACTTTCTAATCACTAATTAATAACAGAACTGAACTGAAAAATGAAAATCTGTGAAAATCTTTATATTACAACACTAACTCTTAAACCTTTGCTCTGAACACACCATGAGATCTACAGAGGACATAAAAAAAAAGATATTACTTTAACATTCTATCCCTTTGAGACTTAAAATATTCCAATAACATTTGATCTGAAGTCTGACAATGAGTTAACTTTACTATTCCAATAAAGTTATGAAATGAGCCTTTTTAACCGTTTTTATCAGTGACAATCTCCAGTAGAGTGCTATAATATGAGGCCTACAACATAACTCCCACTAAAATGTGCAAATTGTACATAACCTACAGGTTTGAAAGTTTTCGCTGACATTCAAATTTACTGCAGTTATTGCAAAAGAAATCTTACAGCTTTTGACAATGTTGCTAACCTGCACATACAGGCCTACTAAAGACAAACTCTGCAGACTTCTCAAAGTAAATTCTAATGTGACTCAGTGTTGCACACAAATAACATAAACACTGACAATCCTTGTGCTTTTTCAACTAGGTGCAGTGGGTAAAAGCAGAACTGGCTCTGACTTATATTTATTCCAGTGATTAAATACATTTTCTTTCCTTTAATGGGAACACTTATTGCACAACAATTTGAATTCTTGCAGTTTGTTGAACAGATATTCAATTCATTATTCAAAATTCAAAACATGTTGCAGCAGCAATGAAATTAGTTTTCCCCCTTTCCTCATACAGCCCCAGACAACAACCAGTGACCAAAACCATCTACTAATCTAAACTATTTGACACCTGCTGATCCACTAATCCTATTGATGATAAAATACAGTTCTTCATCTTTACATGATCATCAGATATCAGACCATATTTGGGTGTTCGGATACTCCGTGGTTACCGTGGAAACATTTCATCTTCTACAACATTAAGTCACCAGTAAAACCAATTGAGTTGGATCAATGACAGTAGATGGGAACACTGGGTTTATGTTCAGTTGTTTGTGTTTTTTTTCTCTTCAGTTTTCTCTGTTTAGATCAGTGGTTCTTAACCTAGGTTCGATCGAACCCTAGGGGTTCGGTGAGTCAGTCTCAGGGGTTCGGCGGAGGTCAAGACACACACTCGACTCATTAGTCGGGTGTGTGTGTCGGGCTAGGTCTGTGTATGTAAACAAATGGCTTCGGAGACTCTTTCTCTGATTGACATCCAATATACGCGGTGTATTGTTGTTGCTTATAGCACTACAACACATCCGGAAGTGTTTATAATCTCTTCCACTCGTCTGACGATGAATTATTTTCCACATCGTTATGACTTTTGCTACTTCCTGTTAACCACAGAGGCAGCCATGTGTAGCGTTTGTTTACATTTTCGGCCACCGCACTGGTCAGTTACAATCATGTGACGACCGACGCACCGTCGCGGATGGAGAAAGAGAGTGGCACCTGCCAAGGTGAAGCCACGCATTTCTGAACTGGTCTGTCAAAGGCAACAGCAGAAGTCACACTGATTTGTAGTAAATATTCATTATTATTGTAGCCTGATGGAAATTAGGTGATGGGTGTGTGTTAAAATGTTAAAAATGATAAATAGCATAAATACAATTCATTTTGTGCACCAGTAAAACATATACCTGTGTCTTGAATTTGAAAAAAATCATATTTTATTTTTTAATAAAGAAGGGTTCGGTGAATGCGCATATGAAACTGGTGGGGTTCAGTACCTCCAACAAGGTTAAGAACCACTGGTTTAGATACAATAACCTTTGAATTTACTATGAATATTCATGAAGATTTAAATTAAAAATAGGAAATTACCTATAGGAAAATACATGATTTATGGTGAAAATGCAAAATATAGAGGATAATATGGCAGTTAACGCTGCTACATCACTTGAGAAAAATTTGATTGGAGAGAAACATTTATTTGGGAACTGGTGCGATAATACTACTGGGTCTTTATGGGTTAAACTAAAGTGCATTTTGAGATTAACAGTTACAGAGCCTGACAAAGTTTAAACACACAATAAATAAATACTCAAGAGTTACGTAACTTTACTTCATACTAGAATGTATAATGTCACTTGACCTGTCGACAGACATATTAATTTTGATTGTTTATGTTATTGGTCAATTAGTCCTTTCAGCCCTAATTATTTTTCTTGATATATAGCACTTCAAGCCCCTCCTTTGAACTAGATCAGACTACACTTGTCAAGATCTATTTGTTTTTTAATGGCGATCACAAAGGTCTAGTTGATCTCACTGATTACAATAATCTGGTTTCCAACTTTGTTCAAAACAAAAGAGATTAGTTTAAGATGTGGCTATATTGCTTCGTCCAGAAGCAACCAGTATAAATGTCTTTTTACTTCCTACCACCTTCAAAATGAAAGCGTCTTTTAAAATAAAAGCACCCATTTTTATAATTTCACCTAATGAAACAAAGTCCAAACAAATTGAACACACATTATATTTCAGATCCTTTCCGGTGAACCTCACCAACTCCAAACTCATGCTGCACTTCGGTCCTGTTGGAGATTGAGTTGACCTTTAGGTCCCTTTTCCTGCCCATATGTACAATGACCTCTGTCAAATTGGGCACCCTACAGAAACACAGAAAGTGCACAGGCATGTTTGCAGATACTGTCTATTTCAGATATTCCTTGAACAACTTTTTTTTCCGGATGATGAGCCTGTTTATCTTGGTACTTGGTAAACCTGTTAACATATAAATATGAACATCTCTCTTTTTTCTATACATTTGCTTGATGATTACTTAAGAGTCTGTCCTCTGGGAAAACAAAGCATTCCTCCTTGATGGTTTAGGAAATCTCTACTTAAACCTTGACAGGGGTGTAGGGATGGATGTGTGTAATTGGTCTTTTTGTTATTGTTTATTCTTAGTCATCAATGAATGATCAAGAGGGGGGAGTATGTAATGGCAAAATTACTTATATCCATATATATTCATATATATTTTCATGTTTCATATATCACATAGGCTTCTAACTCTGTTTCAGATATATTCATGTCACTGTGTATTATAGAGCAGTTTGGACCTCTTTTGTGTTGTGTCCAGAGTAGAAGGTCAAACCAACATTTCTCACAGAGGTCTTATCTCTAAGTTCGTGACACTAACCAAAATACTTTCCACACGTCATAATTTTCTCATGGGAGACAGAAGACTACAGGGTGATTTGTATTTTTGGGTTCAGACCGTCTCAGTCTTTGTCTGAGGGGTATCTCTTTCTATGGAGCTCCAAATAAAGGGATTTCTTTGACACTGAACGTTTGAACTTATCCTTCTTTATTTAAGACGAATTAGTAGAATAATATTTTTTCCATAACAAGTAAAGTACTTGTTCATTTCTTGCACTGTAAATAAAACATGCCCATTGTACTTTCTTGTTTCAATTTAACATAGTTTAAGCGTTTTCTTGTTTCAGTTACATAATTTAATCATTTCTTGTTTCAGTTTAATATCGTTTTGTAGATAGTTAAATCAATCATACTGTTGGCTAGGTTGGAGTGAACTAGCTATCAAGTCCCTGGAAAAGACGCCTACTTGGTACGATAAGGTCAGTAACCATTTTCTTAAATAGGAACAGAGGGCCGAATTTATGTTTAAATAACTTGACAATTTTTTGATGTAAGCCGACAATGAGCTTCCCCTGTCTGAAAGACGAGCAGCCGCCACTGATGAAAACAGTATTTTAATGTTGAAAATTGGCTGTAAAATTTACAGAAATTTCTTACAGTGTATTTATACAAAGAAAAACAGGAAATGTGCAATTATCTTACAATTATGAAAATAAAGTTACTTTTTTTTTATTAATCATTTTTATTTTTACCTACAGAATCACATCAACAGGAATCTACAAGTCATCAGAAATAAAAAAAAGCAATAAGCAAAAACCAAAACAAACACCAAAAAAGACAATAGTCAAAATATACATATACATGTATATAAACACACATTCATGTTAGAATAGACAGAAAACAAAGAGATGGAAAAAAACAAAACAAAAAAAAAAACAGAATAGACATAAAACATATTAAAAAAGCCAAAAGACAAAACCAAACAACAAAAGTACTTTGGAGTCCTAAAAATACCTTCACATCATTTTACATAAAAAAACAAAAACAAAAAAAAACCAACAGCCCATCCCAACAGGTTCCATCTTCCTCCTCCTCCCTAAAAGAATCAGTCTCAGCTGACATCAGTTCCAACCAAGCCCCTCCCACTTTTGACAATGCACTTCGAACCTCTTTGTGTTTGTGGCTATAATTTTTTCTGTTACAAATTGAACATTGTATACAGACTATGACAATAAAGTTCCTTTTTTAGATCAACAAACATGTTGGTTCCACAGATGAACATGTGACCGATATCAGTGGGTCAATGAGCCCGTTTCCATTGGACATCTGAGAACATTCAAATCCAAACTGTCCAGACTGGTCCAAAACACAAACATGTGTGTCCATGTGTCTTTTCCAGTCCAGTCCTTGTCCACTGTCCAAACCTAAACTCTTTGTCTAGTCTAGTGACAGATCACCATGGCAGTAGATTGGTTTGGTGGACGTCCCTAAAATGAGTCCAGGGTGCTCCAACGCTCAAACATTAGTTCCACCTGATACATGTTGTAACCTAAAGTACAAAAAAAAAAAAAAAAACCAACACCCAGGACTGACCCCATGACCCCCCCTGGTAAAACTTCACCCCCCCCTCCCAAGGGGTCTTTCCCCACAGTTTGAGAACCACTGGATTAGACTGAACTAACATTAGTCCAAGTTCAAGTACAAGCCTGGACTGGCTGGAATCTCCAACACACAACCACTGCTCAGCAACACTGGAAACCAACAGGAAACAGGTCAAAGGTCAACCCTGTCAGCCCCTCCCAGCTGAGGAATCCTCTGTTCCACTGAACCCAAACCCATCCTCTATGGACTCATTTATGGAGGACAGCTGTTGGTTCTGTCCTCATTTACTGAGGTTTTCATCTGAGGGCAGATTTGACCTGCTGACATAAAGGATGGAAGAAGAATATGAAGAAAAACTGAAGATCTGTCACTGAGGATTCATCCCAAAGTCAGTGGGATCCAGTTTGGGTTTTGAATGTGATGGAACTGAAGGTAAAGTTGGACCCAGATAACGGTTCCTATCAGTCCATGAAGTAACGACAGTACAAACTGTTGTAAACATGTTCTCTGTTCTGACTCCTCCTCCTCTCATCCACTTCATGTCGACTTCATTTCTACTTCCTCTTCAAACGGCAGCAGCTGTGCATCTCTGCGTCTCTACATGAAGGTAATGTTGGACCTGTTTGACTCTCACCTCCTTCACTGTGGGTTCTTTACTTCAGTAGAAACAGTAGAAACTGGATGAGCTTTAATTCATGTGTTGGAGTCCATCTGAAGTGACTGTGATGAGACCAAGCCTCAGAGTAGAAGATGATGTGAAGTTCAGTGGTTGAACTCAATGTTGTTGTTGATGATGTTACTGAGGGTCAGGGTTTTTCTCCTCACTGGTCCATAAAACTCCTCTGGACTATTTCCATTAGACTGGACCATGTGTTGAACTGGTAACTTTACCATCAGTAAAAGTACAGAGAAAATCAACAGTCAGTCAAATCAAAATGGTGGATGTGAAGCTTAGCTGCTTCGTGATGACAGTTTGATTTAATGCTGCGCCACAGAAACAGGTGTGAAAAACAGGAAGTGCTTCAAACTCTATTAGGAACCACAAGCAGAATACATCAAATGTAAAATGAACAAAATCACCTAACATAACTTATAGAACGTATTTGGTAGGTATTTATGAGGACTTTGATGATTGACTTAAATGATAGATTTGTGGTTAAAAAATGCCAAAATAAGCTTGGTAACGGATTTTTTAAAAAAAAAAGAACATCAGTGTTTTTGAACTTAAATGGTTAAAATGTTCTGTTCCTGACAAAATTTCACATAAAATCCAATTAAATATATGAACTAATATGTGTTTCTATGACACCAGTTAGTGTTGGAGCAAAAGTGAGCCATAATTCAAATTTAATTTGGGGCAAAAGAAAATAACAGATCCAACCAGACTATAGTCACAAAAGCACCGATTATTTAGTTTGAAGAAAACAGACACATAAGTTTCCAACTCCAGCTGTATTATATACAACATATGGAATATAAGGAACCAGTACCTGTCCATCATTAAATGGAGTACCTGGATGTTCTTCTTTTATCAGACATTGTTAACTAAAGATGACAGTTTGTGCATTCTGCTGGAACCTAAACCTCACTGATCAGATCCTCAGGAGGGAACCCAAAGGAGGTTTTCTACCAGGACTTTGAGTTTCATTGCACTTGGACTTTCCATATTCATAAACTTCCTCTAATCCAGGGGTTCCCAAAGTGGGGTACCCGTACCCCCAGGGGTACTTGGAAGAAGCCCAGGGGGTACTGGAAATATTTTTGGAAAAATCCATTAAATAAGTCATCATCAGAGGTGGGTAGAGTAGCCAAAAATGATATTCAAGTAAAAGTACTGTTACTTTAGAAAAATATTACTCAAGTACAAGTAAAAAGTAGTCATCAAAATAATTACTCAAGTAAAAGTAAAAAAAGTACTTCATGAAAAAATTACTCAAGTACTGAGTACTTCCTGAGAAACACATTTATTGTTGTTTTATATTCAACATAAATAAATGAAATGTTAACAAATAAATAAAAACATAAAGGCATGTACCACATTGAATAAAATACTCTTTTTTTTTTTTTTTTTTTCAAAACATTGCCTCCTGCATGGCTGTCATGGTCTTTAACAACAAATCTTTTGAGACCAGAGCCTAGTAAAGAACACACGCACAGTGTTTTAACTATTCAAACATTACTCGAATGTCAGGTTTCAGAACAAGTAAACACAAAACCATAACAATAAAAAACTGTGAAACAGTTTAGTTATTTCAATTTCTTTTCTCACAAAATAAAGAATTTAAAATCTATACCTCGGTAACAATATTGTGTGTGAACACTGGAAACTTTACATAGACATATGCATAACATTCTATGTGTGTTATTCCTGTTTGCCATCAAATTACATCATATTCAATCAATTGCCCTCTAAGTGGCACAATAGGTTTTAAAGGCAGAAAAACATTCAACAAAGTAGACTGAACATACAAAGGGTCTGTGTCCATCTCTGTCTATTAACAGTGTGGTGTGTTTTGGGTGAAAATTTGTTTTTCTGCATACTTTGTCCCAAAAAAATCACTCAATGAAGTGAAAGGTTGAGCTTCAACAGTAGTTGGCTCTCAAGATTCTTGGAGTGAAGCTGTGATCTTTTAGCTGTGAAAAGCATGACTAAAAAGTCTTTCACATGCTGCAGAAGCTGGAAGACCAGTGCTGACTTTGAGGGACAGTTTCTTGATATTAGGAAAGGAATGCAACAGATCCATACCTCCAGTGGATGGACATGAAAGGTACCTTTCCAGCTCCCCTATTTGTGATTTTCCTGAGTTCATTGATGCAAAGAAGTCATCTTCATCGGAGTTGCCACTGTTTGTGCGGGAATCATCTGAGTCAGTGTCCAGGTGGTTTCTAATGTAGTTAAGGCCTGTGGCAAGACAAAGAGAGATTGTTTTCAGAAGATTTAGATGTGCACATTCTTACCTTTATTGTACAGGCTCCCAAGATGCTGATTATTATTACTGGTATTAAAAGCTTTTGAAACTTGTATTTCTTAGCAATATTTGTCACTGATATCATATAAACCTAAATGACAACATTACATATACATAAGTAAACCTCTATTGGTGCACATTAGAATTGCTAAGTGTATTCACCAGCTTGTAAGATGCCCTCCTCTGTGGTCCAGGATGTTCAGAATTTTGGTAGGAGTATAGCTGCAGCAATCAGCTCAGGTTCTTTCATGAGGTCTCTAAAATGTTTCTGGATCCCATCCTGCAGGGCATCAACAAGCGGTCTACACACTTTGCAAGTTGACTCCAACTTCTTTAGCTTGTCCTGCAACTGGTAAAGTGTTGGCAGCAGGAAGCCCATATGCACAGATGATTCCCCTTGGAGGACGTTAAGTGACATGGCAACGGGCTTCATTACAGCAACATACTCAGCCAAAAACCCCATTTCAGCTGGATTAAACCTGTAAAAGAACAAAAGAAAAATAGATCATAGCCATTTCTTGTGCAATAAAGATATTGTGCATTATCCATGTTAAGTAAAGAATAACACAAAATAAAACAGTTAAACAATTTCATATCATCTACAACTTTTACACAATTATATTGCAACTGTATATAGGTGTGTTCACCTATTAATCAGCAATGCTACAACTGTTTCATTATTTTTCACAATTAAAGTTCTATCAACTTACATCTTTATCTTTAATGCTGTGCATACATTGTGAATTGCTGTTTCTCCTTGCTCCCTCTGGATGCGCACAATCTTTTCAACAGCGAGGAAAATAGAGTTCCAACGGGTCTGATTGGGTTGGAGGAACTGCAGTTTGCATTCACGTGTCACAGTTTCAAAAGCCATGGCTGACCTGCTGGTTTTATTCCACAGAGCGCTACATTTTGCAAAAGCAGACCGAGACAGCCTCCTGTATGTTTCGTTGTCATCTCCTGCAGCAGTGGCATCAACTGTTGATATGAGATTTAGGAGATGGCATGCACACTTTTGATGCCTTGGAAGTTGGTACTCAAGACCTGGGTCATCATCCAAAATAGCAGACACATCTTGATAGTCCACGTCTAACTCACTTTCATCTTCTGATGCAGCATCAGGAATAGAGTCTTGTTCCTCTTGTCCATCATCAACTATTCCTTCTTTTTGTTCACCATATAACCGAAAGGCCTTCAGGAAATTCGAGCCACTGTCTGTTGTTGTCCTTGTCACTTTTTCCCTGATGTTGTATTCAGAATGTATTTCCTCTAATGCTGCAGCAAGGACATCAAAAGTGTGTGAGCCTTTCACACGTCGACAAGCCAATGCAGCTGAATGCCTCTCTAGAGAGGTTTGGTCTATCCAATGACAGGTGACACCCAAGAAACTACATTGTCTGGCAGACCAGCAGTCAGTTGTAGTAGCGACATGATTTACAGCACTCAACTTTTTCATAATAATGCTCTTCATATTCTTTGCAGCTTCCTGTATTTTAGTGCATAACGATTTCCTCATCATTACTGTACACTGAGGTTGCAAGGTTTCTATCATATTCTTGAAGGATGATGTCTCAACCAGAGAAAATGGCTGGCTGGCTTCATATATAAATTTAAGTACAAGTTTGTCCGGTGTTCCCTGTGTTACCCACCGAGAAACAGTAAGGGAATTAATGATCTTTGCATTTTTCATTGGAGGTTCATCAGAAGAGGAGGATTTCCACTTTCTATGGGACTCTATTAAGTCTGTATACCTCATCAAATTGTTGGGGTGAACCCTCTGTTGATAGGAAAAATATCAATGAGGTTACAGGGGATTATCATATCAAATTCAAAACAGAAACTTTTTATATGTGAAAATGTTTAAGACATGTCCTAAAATATATACAGGAACATTACAGGTAGTCACAAATATACCTCGTAATAATCATTGTTCATTACATCACATTAATATCTAGTCTGTTCTTATGGAGGCAGATACTGTGCATGGTTTTCTGTTTACTTCTACACGTTAGCCTAGATGTCTTTGAACATATCTTCCCCTTCTGCCGAATATCTTTAACTGTAATCAAAGAAACTGTATCACAAACAGCGCTAGGCTGTCCACAGCCAAAACTAAGCTCATGACAACTTACCGCGACGTGTTTCCTCAAATTTGAAGTTGAGTTCTTGTATGCTAAAATGTCCACTTGTTTAGGCAGACACAGCTGACAGCGCATTAAATAGCTGTTCTTTTTCACACACTGTAAGGCAAACATAGTTTCAATGTGTGGCCAGGGGTGTTCTACGTCTTCTGTGTCATCCATATCTGAATCACAAGCTTTTGCTTTAGCCATTGCCGACGTTCTGTCCTGTGTTCATGTGGTGTTTTCACTCCTTTCCTGTGTGAAACCGGCACCAAACCATCATGTGACTGCCTGGCTCCATCTGATTGCTATGTGATGAGCTATGTTTGATTGGTGAAACACGGTCATGTGAGATTTTAGCGGAAGTCTTTCAAACAAAACAAAACAAATGGTTCGTGCATTAACAAATGACCAAAACTGAAAGTAACGAGAGGAATGTATGCCACTGCAACGGAGTAGAAGTAGCGTTTCTTCTTCATAAATATACTCGAGTAAAAGTAAAAAGTATGTCATATTAAAAGTACTCTTAAAAGTACAATTTATGTAAAAAGTTACTTAAGTAAATGTAGTGGAGTAAATGCAATGCGTTATGACCCACCTGTGGTCATCATGTACCGAATACAAAACAAATAGTGAGAATTAATGCAGAAATATAAAACACAACAAATACATTCATATAATAGTTTTACTGTCAATCATCTTGTTGAAGCTTTGTTAACATTTGAAGAATATTTATATTTTATATGATTCAAAATGAGTCTATTTGAGTAGATAAGGAATTATTTTATGTTGATGAAAGGTTCATTTATTAATTAATGACCAATTTATTTATTTTTCTTATCATTGACAGAGGGCACTTTTTAGATTTGGCACAAAAATTTACTTTAACTTTTTTTTTTTTTTTTTTTTTTTTTTAAATAAATTACAGTTAAATATGTTTGGTAAATATAAACAGACATCTTTGGCACAGGAACACATCTGGAAACATTTTTTTCACTCAAAAATACTGAAGCCAGAGTTGGGGGTACTTGGATAAAAAAGTGTATTTCATGGGGTACTCCACTGTAAAAAGTCTATTCGAGGGGGTACTCCACTGTAAAAAGTCTATTTCAGGGGGTATGCTGTAAAACGACTATTTCAGGGGTTACTCTGCTGTAAAAAGTCTATTTCAGGTGTAGTCCGCCGTAAAAAGTCTATTTCAGGGGGTATACAACCTTATCCAAAAACTATTTTTTATTGATGTAAAGTCTGGGGCCTGGAGATTTTAGGCATTTGATCCATTACCATGAAATTAGTGTTTTTTAATTTTTTAAAATGGTTTTACTTGATGATGATGAAATTCTTTATTCAGTCATCATATAATCCAACCAGTGTCAACACTACGAACATTACCAACAGGTCCATGACTGAAAAGGCCCAGGCAGAAGCAGAATGCTTCTATTAATGCCTGTCCTACAGAACAAATGAAGCTACCCAGCATTCAATATAGGAAAAAGAAAAAAAACAAAAATACAACCAACCAAACTGTAGTGACTTTACTTTTAGCCACTACAACAGTGTGGAAGGGTTCAACCTGTTGTATTTTTGACGCGTGCATGAATGAATGTCTGGCTGGGTTTCTTTGTGTTTGGATATGCCAATCCATTTATTCTCCATTATTAAGTCCAAGAGTTCATTATACTTCACAACTGTCATTCCATATATGTTCTACAAATAAACAAAATCGGTTCTTTAACACAAAAGAAGACTCTTTAAACATGAATCTCCCCGCTGTCTCCTTTTCACATTCTGTTTGGTGTTCTTTTTTCCTTGTGTTCAATGATCGTCCTGTTTCCCCAATGTATGTTTTGTTGCATGATTTGCATGGTATCTCATGAATGAAATTACATTTTTGGTCCGCTGCTATTTTGTCCTTTGGATGTATGAGTATTTGATGGAGTTTTGTGTTTGGTTTTATGACTGTATTGATATGGTGTTTTTTCATGACCCTCTGTATTGCTTCTGTGATCCCCCAGATGTATGGTATGCTTATGAAATCTTTTGGTTATCGTCGATCTTTTTTGTGTGTTTTGGTTTTTTGTCGTTGCTCTTCTTTTCTTTGTTTTGGACTTGTCTGCCTTTGTTAATGGCCCAGTGTAAGTGCATGTTGTATGTGTTTTTCCTCCTCCGGTCTGTCTTGTTCGTTGGTTGTGATGGTGGCCCGTTCATAAAGTGTTCTGACAACTGAAAGTTTGTGCACTGTGGGGTGTTCTGATGTCCAGAGGAGGTACTGGTCGGTGTGTGGGTTTTCTGTAGACTGTGATTTTAATACTGCCATTTTCTCTGTGGTGAATCTTCATGTCCAGGACTGATAAGGTCCGGTTTGTTTCTTCTTCGTGGGTGAATTGTATGTTTCCAGTTTTGTCAATGCTGTTTAAGTGGTCCGTGAGTACTTGTGTGTGTCCGGTTTTTATTTTTTCCAGGATGTCGTCTACGTATTTTTTCCACAGTGATGGTTTGCAGTGGGTGGGTGCTGTGTGGATGGCTTTGGTTTCCAGGTCCTCCATGAAAAAAAAACTGCTCATTATTGCGAATAGTAGGTCTCCCATAGCGAATCCTTCTGTCTGTCTGTATATTTTGTTTTTGAACTGGAAATATGTGGATTTGGCAATGAAATGTAGGAGTGTGGATATGTCCTCAACTGTCAGGTTAATGCGTTTCTTGAGGGTCCAGTCTTGTTTTAGGCGTTCTTGCACAATGTGTAGTGTGATGTCCACGGGGGTTTTGGTGAAAAGAGATATTACGTCGTGTGAAATGAGGATTTCATCTTTTTCTACTTTCATATTGTTAAGTTCTTGGGCCAGTTGTTTTGAATTCTTGTAGTGGTGTTGTGTTGTGCCGAGGAGGGGTTTGAGGATTTCCACCAGTGCTTTGGAAAGGTTGTAGGTGACCGAACCGATGCTGTCTACTATTGGCTGTAGAGGGGTGTTCTTTTCAGTTGGGACGAGATCTCACTGTGGCCTGTGGCTTACTTCCAGTGGCTGTGGCACCGCTGCCAGAGGTGCTGGTGCCTGTGGCTCACTATTTCTGGCCCCAGTGGCTTATTTCCAGTGGCTGTGGTCCCGCTGCCACTGTTCTATTGGTAAAGAACAGTTTACAAAGGCTAGCGCATCATACGACTATACGGACGTTCAAGCCAGGCATGAGGTAAATCTGTTTGTTGGTTATGGAATGGGAGTCAGGCTAATAATGCAGACATAAGTTTGTTCGTGAATATAGACCAGATTTTGTTGAAACAAGTACTTTTGAGATTGAGTGAAGTGGACATTTTTTCCAACTGAAATTTCGTTAAATTCCGATTTTTTTTAAGATACGACTTTATTCCCTCAATATTATGACTTTTATTCTCAATATATCACTTTATTCATGTAAAATTATGAGTCTTTGTATTCGACTTTATTCTCATGAAAATACAGGTTTCATCTCAATATTTTACAACTTTATTCTCGTAATGACAAGTGTTTTTATTTTCTTATGTGGCCCTAATATGCCATTGTAGTCAACAGGTTCTTCCAGTGTGGAATATTTAGCTGATTTCTGGTTTTCCAGTGGAGGACGATTGTTTTCTTGGCGACAGTTAGGGCTGTGAATAATATTGTTTTAGTCAGTGTAATGGTCTGTTAGGGGGTAGAGGATGGGCAAAAAAAAAAAAAAGAAACGTTTATTGGTACAATGTTAAAACATGTTCACTGGGCTTAGGATAGCGACCCTGAAATGTGGCTGCCAGCTCGGCCAGACTCTGTTTAAAACGGATGCATATGTCCGAGTTCGAGAATGTGGTGGACAAAGACATGAAATAAACATATCAATTCACTAGAATCCCTTGGCACCACACCATGGCACCTGGCACCGTGTTGTGGTACCTGGCAACGAGTCATGGTACCATGGCGCCACGGCACCTGGCACTGAGCTGTGGTACCGGAAGTGAGCCACAGGCGGTGTCGGTGCCTCAATATGCACCCGCTGTCTCTCGTACTTTTTGTGTATTTTGGGGGTTCCGTATATCGGGGGGGATGTGGGCTGTGGGTATGAGATGGTCATATGTGTCCCATGTTATTTATTGTTTTCTAGTAGTGGTTTTAGTAGTGTTTTTAGTGTCCTTTTCTTTTCCTCTGTGCAGTCTTTTTTCCAGTATTTCATATCTGTTTCTGTCACCTAACATGTTTTCCATCTGTTGTTCGTATGTTTTCGTGTCCATTATAACTGTGGTTTTGCCTTTATCGGATGGTAGGATGGTGATTATTTTGTCCCGTTTGAGTGAGTTTATTGCTTTTTCTTCCTCCTTCGTGATGTTCATATGTGGAGGTTTGGCTGATTTGAGGATTCCTGCTACCGTGTTCCAGAGTTCTGCTTTCTGTCCCTGGTCTTGGATTTTATGGCAGGCTAATTCTGTGGCAAGGATATATTCTTCTTGTGGTATTTTTCTGGGTGTAATGGCGAAATTTAGTCCTTTGGTTAACACTGTTTTTAGCTTACCGGCCGACAGGCCGTAAGCTATTGTCGTCATGCGGCGTCTGGCGTCATTGTCTGTCGTCTGAATTTTCAATCGTCTTCTTCTCCAAAACTACAACTCCGATTGACTTCAAACGTGGTATACAGCTTCTTTATGATGATGTCAAAAAAAGTTAGCGAAATTATTTGAATTCAGATCTGATTCTGGATTTGGTGCGACTTTAAAAAATTTCCCCATTATAAAAGATAGGAAGTGGATCGATGCAATAACTCAGTAAATATAAATGATATCCAGTGTAAACTTCTACAGTCCAGCCCTGATGGGGAGATGACCAAAACATAATGGCCACATGCTGATCAGGATCTTCTTATGGATCCGGGAACTTACAGAAAATTTAACATGGGCTCTTATGGGGAAAAAATTTCAATCGTCTTCTTCTCCAAAACTCCAGTTCTGATTGACTTCAAACTTGGTATACAGCTTCTGTATGATGATGTCAACAAAACTTAATGAAATTATTTGGATCCGGATCTGATTCTGGATTTGGTGCAACTTTGAAAAATTTTCCCATTATAAGTGGTAGGAAGTGGATTGATCCAATAAATCAGTATCAATGATATCAACTTGGAATTTGAATTTTTTACAGATCTGATTGGAATATGACCAAAACATGGGCAATTTCTGTCAAATAACACATACACATGACTGGGTGATAATAAATGGCATCTGGATACATTTCCCAAAGCTTTTAATTTGGCCGGTAAGCTACAGGGCCATTGGTCCTATTTTTTCTGGTTCTGTGAGGGTGCGTTTTGATAAATTCCGCAACCATTTTTCATTGGTTTTGGAGTGTGTTTGTCTGGTGTTATTTCTTTTTTTCTATTAGTTTGTTCAGTTTTTTGATCTGACGTTGCTTTGTGATGCCAAATGCTTGTTCATATGTGCATTTTAGGTGTGCATTCATTTCTTTCTCCATGTTCTTCTCCAATGTATACAAATGTTTGAAATTGTCCATTTCCTCTTCTATTTGTGTGCTGATTTTGTTGATCTTGCTTACCGTAGTTCTTATCTGTTCTCTGATGAGGGCTTTTCTTGCTTTTTTAATTATGTTTTTGGCATTCTTGGTTGGGATAGTGTAAAAACACGTAGACTCAAGGATCTCAGGAAGAGACTGTTGTTCCAATATTTTTCATATTTGTTCCACCGAAAGTGTAACCTTCGCTATTTTAGGAATACGTCTACATGATGCAAAGGACAAAACAGTGTCTCTTTATCTGCCCAGGAGCCCCATAGAATCTAAGGAGCCAGGGTAAAGACCCCAACTGCTGGGAATGGGGGGTACCCTACAATTTAAAAAGGACTTACCACTTGAAGTCGGTGTCGGGGGAACACAACAGGAGAATGAAGAAAAATTCACCAAGAGAAGGGTTGAGTTTAAAAAAAGTTTACCAAAATCTGGTTTATTAAAACAGCAAAAGTTTACAAAAAATCAAAACTTGTGAATTATCAGAGAAGGCAGTTTACCATTAGTATCTCTATAAAACACACACTTGTCAAAACAAAACAAAACCCCTTAGGGCGTCTCCTTCATTACATTTTATAGTCTTTAGTGACTGTTGGAGACTCCCATTTCCTTGTGACCTCATTAATACAAGACTCACAATTGGTTAATAATAACACATGGGCAAAGCATATCCGTTATACGTCATTTGTTCAGCATTATTTCTAAGAAAAGCTTATAACAAAAGTTCATCTAAGTTCAGCGTGTGTTGTGTACACCTGTCAATCAACCTTGGTTAGGCATCTAAGCCCAAAAACTTATAAAATAACCATCTTTCTACATAGTCTAACTGCAAAGCGATCTAAGTCTCAACACCTGCACTGTTAGGCTAGCATGTCTTGACCACAAAAATCGCCTAGTTTGTATTCAGTTTTTTCCGCTCTACGCTCTCTTTACCACAACTACTTTCTAAAGATGTAAAAATAGATCTTTTAGGTAGAATCTGACCTCTGCTCTGAGTTCATCACATGCAGGTGTTAGTTCAATCAAAACCACACACACACACACACACACACGAATCAAACCTGACTGTTCAGTACCTCTTAAAATAAAAATACAAGATATAGTTGGAAGATATAACTCAAAATATAACTTAAGACTTGCAAAATTAAAGACTCTTCAAGCAAAACAACTTTGTAATGTAAAGATTAAGCAGACAACTAATGATGTTACTTTTTCTCTCCTCCATTTTGGTTCATGATGCGTGATGTATGATATTCACCTGACATTGTAAAATTTAGTCACATTCAACTACCATTTAAAACGATCCGTTAAACAACAGGGCTTTTTATGTTGAGGCTTGCTGGTGTTATATCCTCATCTCTGCATTGCAGGTTGAATCGTAGGTGGTTTTCCTGGCAGACTCACGCTTTTTCCAACTTTTCCAGTTGGCGGAGAGCCTTGACACCGTTGTGTCCAAAACTTTCCTGGATAAGGCTAATGACGTTCATTTTGTCTACTGTTTATGTAATTATACTTCTCTTTTTTCTTTTGTTCAGACAAGGTATAGTTTTTTAGATGTTACCTGCTTGACAGTTTCGACTGTGACTCCAGTCTTCCTCAGAAGCGTCATCCGACATGCTGCTGATGTGTCATTTATCAGCTGGTCTGTTCGATGGACCAATCAGAGTCTGTTGAGCTGACCGCGCCTCCTCCACCTTGGGTGGTCTCTGGAGGAGGGAATCCCAGGTGTGAGAGAGAGTGTACGCCCCCTTGTCCCGGTTGATTGAAATTTTTGTAATGACAACAGACAACGACGACGACGGATGCCGCATGATGACAATAGCTTACGGCCTGTCGGCCAGTAAGCTAATAAAAACAGAAAACATAACCAACCAAATTAATGGGAATTTTACATAGAGTAGAAAATAATTGATTTGCTTCTTAATTATTAGATCTTAACAATTGTAACCTTCAAAAATTGCCCTACCATTTTTTTAAAAACCAAAAATTAGCTCCACATTGGTAAATCCATACTGGCCTCATTCCATAGTTTAACTCCAAATACAGATATACATCTTCTTTTAGTCTCTTTTCAAGCTTTTTCTTCAACACATTTACAAACATCTCACAAATCATATTAAGACACGTGTTGGGAAGAACCTTTGTACACACACAAGGAGTCACTTTAATTTGGCTTTATATGTTATTTACATTATTTTATAGTAAACCAAATCATTACATTTCATAATATGGGATTTCATAAACAATTGATTTGCATGTTCATAGTATCTGGCCTTATTAATTATACGTATGATTGGTTTTTGTAGAAGGACTACAGTATTTATTGTTGTTTTGAACGTCATGGACTGGTTTAGTCCTTCAGGTTTTAATAGAAATCTGAGAAACCATCATCACATGGTGATCGGTCATCGTCACCACCGTATTTTCTTCCTAGACTTTGAGAATCAGCTGTGCTTGTCCTTCCCTTCAGGTCCCATCATGAGCTCCAGGAGGACATCTAGTGGTCTGACAGTAGAACTACAGCAGAATACACACACACACACACACACACACACACACACACACACACACACACAGATCAGCCATTACACTTAAACTCACATTCACACCACAAACATCACCCACAAACACCTTCATGAAGTCACATCTACATTAAACACACACCATATGAGATGTGGGATGCAGGTCTTGGTCCAAAACCCTGAGTCTGGTTTATCTCTGAACCGCTGGTCCACATCTGACTCTTCTCCATCATATAACCACGTCTCAAACTCTGCTGTTTTCAGTGTTTGTTGTGTGACTGATGTGGATTCAGCAGAATGGATCAGTGTGAGGACAGAGAGGAGGGAGCCCCTCCCCCAAAGACCACTGACAGGACCCTCCCAGGACCTGGACCTGTCAGATCCCCCAAAGCTCAGAGGTAAGACCACCATCTGGATCTGTCCACCAGTGTTCTCCATGTCAGAGCTCAGCACTAAAACCACTGACATCACTATTCACAGACCTGGACCAGGACCAGGACCCAGCTGTGCGTCCATGAAGAGTCTTGTTTTGGAGCAATGAATGAGATATAAGATCTTGAATTGTATTCCTCTTAGTTTGGCACAGGGAGTACTGTCATTCACTCTGTATAGAGCACAGGTGTCAAACATGTGGCTCAGGGGCCAAATCCGGCCCCTGGAATGAATTTGTGAAATGCAAAAATCACACTGAAGATATTAACAACCAAGGATGTTAAAAGCATTTTAGGTCAATTCAATCTACAAATGATCAGACCAGTAAAATACTACCATAATAACCTATAAATAACGAAAACTGTAAATTTTTCTCTTTGTTTTAGTGTAAAAAAAAGTAAAATTACACAAATGTCTACATTTACAGACTAGCCTTTAATAAAAAAAAAAAAAAGTGAATAACCTAAAGTCTCTTAAGAGAAGTATGTGGAATTTTAATAATATTCTGTCTGTTTTAATAATATTCTAATGTTTTGTGTATTTTTAGATCCACTGTGATCTCTAAGTTGTGATGCATATGGATAAATAATAAACTAAGGTGTAATATTGTTAACATTGCACTTATTTTCCTTAAGAATGTACAGGTTGTTCATATTTGTTCAAGTTATGTTTGGTATAATTCGTAGATATAAACTTTTTTTTTTTTTTTTAATACTTTATTTTGGTTTTCGAATTTTCATTTTACAAATGAAGAAAGAGAACAATGGAACAAACAAATGTGACAAATACTGCCCCCCTCCCTCCCTTCCTTCCCTGTTCACTCTCAAAAAAAAAAAAAAAAAAAGGCTCCTGCTCTCACTTTTTGTTCAAAGGGACACATGGCATGACACAATAAGACCAGTTAAATTACAATTGCACCTACATAGGCTAAGTAAGGTTGCCAAATTCTGACAAAAGTTTTATATGACTTTCTTAGGCTATATGTTATTTTTTCTAAAGGGACACAACTGTTCATCTCTGTGTACCATTTGGTTAAAGGAATGGGAGAATCAGACTTCCATGTAACAGCAATAATTTTTCTAGCCACTGCCAAGGCTATTTCGAGGAATTTTGTTTGATATTTGTTTAGTGGTTCATTAACCTTCATAAAATTTCCAATTAGACAAATAGATATAAACATTTTCATCACGGAATTTTACTTTTGTCACTCAAAAGTTGTTATCCCATTATTTAATTTTTTTTATGGTCTGGCCCACTTTATATCATATTAGGCTGTATGTGGACCCTGAACTAAAATGAGTTTTGACACCCCTGGTGTAGAGGGTTGTCCCATATGTCCTCCTCCAAGTCTTCCCCCAAGATCTGGTTCAGCTTTAACACATTCTTATCTTAGACCTGGACCCTGAGTCCTCATATATGAACCTCAGGTCAGAGGTCAGAGGTCACAGCAGAGACAGAAAACATTTGACAGAACAGCATTTCCTTTAACGTTCACACGGAAACTGGATTCTTCTGCAGTAGGATATGAATCACACTAAGACCACAGTTTAATGTCAGAGTTCAGCACTAAAACCACTGTACCATCAACGTTTACAGACCTGGACCTGGACCCAGCTATGTGCCCATGAACAGTGATGACTCCATGGGTGTTTCAGAGACTCAGTAAGAGAACCTCAGATCTCGTCCAGATCCACCAACAGGGCTCAGCTCAGTCAGTCCTAACTTGGCGTTCTAGGTCCGACCTAAAGTTAGTCCTGTTGCACCGTCAGTGTCACATGGTCTTTTTCTTCAGTCTATGGTTCAGACACTGGCAGGAGAATCACGCTAAACCTGATCAATGAAAACCTGTTGTTGTAGTGGGACCTGGTCCTGGATGATACTGGATCAGAGTCCAGGGTTGATTCCTGGTCCATTGAACACCTTTGTATCATATGTTGTGAGTGCAGATGGTGAGGACACACATTGTTAGGACAGAGCTGTTGGTCTGATCCAAATGTGGATGAGATCAACTAAACCCAGTGAGTGTGAAGCTCCAAACAGACTGAGATGTTGATTGTCAGTGGGATCAGCAGGACTAGGACACCTGTCCCACTACAAGGGGTCATGTGACTCATGTTGGTGTCAGTGTGGACAGACATAATGTGAGCTCATTGTTGATGATTGGTCCACAGAGTGGAGCAGCAGAGCTCAGAGGTTCCCACTGGTCTACAGGATCAGACTCAGCTGGACTCCATATTTGAGGTGTGTACTGGTCCAACATCTACTGGTCCATCTGTTCTGTCCAATCAATGTCCAATGTTGATGCAGTACAGCTTATTCATGTGGAACTCTTCAGGAGGTTTTTGTATTTTATATAAAATGAATGATGCTCATATAATCTGTCAAACATTTGGACAGAAGAGTCATTAAACCTGAGGATTACGTTGATGAACAGGTTAATGATCACATCAGATACAGACCTGGTTGTTGAAGGTGAAGATGTTCTTTTGGATCTTTACAGGAAACACAGAAGGCTCCACTTAAAGAAAGTCTGTTGAATATTCTGGACAATTTGGTCAACAGCGATTTTAAAAAGTTCAAGTGGTTCTTGGAAAATGAAAAACCACCAATCCCAGTGAGTCGACTGGAGAACGCAGACCGGATGGACACAGTGGATCTGATGGTCCAGACCTACTACACAAATACTCAGAGAGTCACTGTAAGGGTTCTGGAGAAGATGAACAGTACCGATCTGGTGCAGAAACTTTCACAAGACATCCCAGTGTCTAAAGGTCAGTCATTAATAAGTAATTAATAAAGTAAGAGGTTCCATATTTCATTCCCCTGTGACACATTAAACATAAGAATGGTGGTAATGTTGTTTCCATCTGTTCAGACCAGAGTCCTGCATGGGTCCCCTTTTCCAAACCCGCACCCACCCGTACCCACAAAGCTGAGTACTGCAACCCGACCCGATAACCGCATTTTTTTTCATGTCCAATCTGTACCCGCCTGTGCCCGTGTACATTAGACCCGCAACTTGACCTGACCCGTGATTAAACATATTGTCTACACAATACCTCACTAATAAAAGCTTTATTTTTGACTGAAACATATGTCATTAATAAATCTCTATATGTCACAAGTAAATCTCTCACAAACAGGATGCAGGCACGCACTTGGCAATAAAAACATTTTAAATTCACTTGCATAACCGAAGTTTCAACTGTGAAAAAATTCCCAAGTGGCGATACAAAGTCCAAAGTGGAATAAAGTAAAAGAAAAAAATGTCGGTCTCCATCATCAATTGTCACTCAGTGTTCAGGATTCAATTAAAAAAAAAAACATCCTTCATCTGACAGAATGAAATAACATATGTAGCAACAGTTTACCTGAGGGTGCAGCAGAACTGATAACCAACCCTGTAACTCACACTGTGCTGAAACTTAAGACTTCAACTTCAGGCTGCTGTGCAAGAAAAGAATATTGTCCACAGTCCCTGGTTTAAGTTGTGTTCTCCGCTCCTGAATCACAAATCTAGCAGATGAAAAGTCTCTTTCACTAGCTGCGCTTGATGCCGGGATGGCGAGCACATTCCACACGATCACTGTCAAGTTTGGAAACATTTTTGCATGCTCCTTCCACCAAATTAAGACATCAAATGGTTCTTCTTTGGGTGGTTTTATGTCATTGTAGGCTGCAGTCTCATCCAGTGGCTTATTTTCATCACCAGAGTCCTCCACGTCGGCTAAATCCTCACCAGCCAAAAAGCGTCTCTTCTCCAGTGGTGGGCTGATGCCTTTGACACACTGCAGAGGGCTTCCACATTTCTCCTTAAGCTCTTTAAAAAAATAAATAAACCTAAGATTAATATTGTTTTAAGAAAAAGGTCAGACAAATGACAGTAGAACCAGATGTCATGGTTAAAGCTGCAATTAAAGTGTTTAATTCATTTAAAAGCACAAAACTCTGCCATAACATAATAGCTTACATTTCATTGTGGACACCCATCATGTCAGTCTGGTCTGTAAGCAACTTGAGGCTTTTCAGTTTGGGATGCAAGAACATTGTGAGCTTGTGCAGGATATGCAGTTCAAATTTGTCAGTAAGGACTTTGAGGCATTTTTCCTTTAGCGATGACAGAGTCAAACTGTCAGACGTTGATGGTTGCAGGTGGCGTTTAAGTCGGTCTAGCCAGATACCAGCCAGGTGAATGGTCGGAGTTTTGGACGCCTCCAAGGCTTTAGTAGCCTCCTTAAATTGTGACAGAAATACAACCATGTCACTTAGAGTTTCTGTGCTCATGTTACTCAAGCGGTTTTCTTCTCCATGCTCTGTGAGAAGAGCCCTAATGTCTTCGTACTGGCTGCTGATGGAGTCCAGCATCGTGTGTAGTGAGTTCCAGCGTGTCTCCACGCATGCTTTCAGTGTTTTTTTCAGACGATTTTGAAGGTTTGTCTGCTTGAAGTAATTAACAAGTGATTTAACCCACTCGATAAGAGTAGATACTTCTTCATCAAAGACATCATCTTCAGCAGGTTTTCCAAGTGTGGTATGGAGCACTGTGTTCAGAATGTGAGCTGAGCAGCTCAGCCTTGTGACGATGCGGAGAGCCGCTACTATGTTGGTACCTCGATCTGGCACATAGACGAGTTTGGAGAAGAATTCGTCAAGGCCATATTTCTGCAGTGCTTGTATGATGGCTGGCCTAAGGTTATCCGCTGTTTTCCTTAAGGTGCTGTCCCATTCTGAAGTGCAAAGCACTCACTCAGTCAGCTCCCACTTGCTGTTTATATCATGTAAAGTCACACAAAGATAACCAATTTTTCAGTAATCATCTGTCCACATGTCCAAAGTAACTGCCCCGTTGCTCTCAATCAGTTGTATCTTCAGCTCTGGAATGATGCTTTCTCGTACCTCCTCCGCGTATTTAGTGATTCTGCGTGATATAGTTGTCAGATCAGGCAGAAGCTGCTGAGCATCAACACGACCAGCCCAGGCACCAATGTCAATCAAGCCTTTAGGCATAGCTTGAAACCCATCCCCACAGACACTTTCAAACGATCTGATGTCCTGACAAAGTTGACCGCTAATTTTGTAACTGTCTCCTTGTCCTCCCATCTTGGTGTTTTAAGTGATGTGTTTTTTGTGAAAATATCTGTCAATAGACACAGAGCCTGTGCCTCTGCAGCTGTCCATGTGCTTTCTCAGCGATGGTGTGCCTAGCTTGCGGCTATCAAAAAATAATGGCTTTTGGCACTTATTACAAGCAGCAAAACCACTGACGATGTTGTTGTCACCATCTGTAACCACACCAAATCTCTCCCAAACGTCCAACTTTGCCTTTGAGGATGTATTGTCCACAATTCTATACTTGCCACTGGCTATCTTTGTCTTTATTTCATCCATTTTGTCGCAACCTCGTCTGTGCTTTTACTTTTCACCGCCAGTGAGTGCAGGCTACCTGTCTGCGCTGCTCAATGACGTCGTTGGCCGGATGTAGATAGAGGTGAAGCTCACTTCAAAATAAAACAAACCGGATTAGATGATTATCATCATTAAATGTCCTTCAAATTATTTTTGTTCATGAATCTTCTTTTATTTTTTCACTTCCTTGTCCACTACCCGCCCGCATTTCATTTTACTTTACCCGTGCCCGTACCCGCGAAAATTCTTCTCTTTTTTTTTTTTTTACCCGCCCCCGCATGTTACCCGTCGGGTATTCGCAGGTACCCGAGCCGGTGCAGGTCTCTGGTTCAGACCCAGTAGAATTCTATGAATATTCATATTCTGTCTTGGTAACATTCAAACCCCTCAGAGCATAAGTTCAAAGATCAGTTCAATCTGTGAAGGTAGTCGTCATCTGGGTGTTTATAAGTCAAAAATCTAAGATTAACTCAACACAGAGTTTAGTCAGACTAAAAAAAACAGTAAATTCAAACTGACGATGAAGCAGAACTGTATTACACAAACATTCAGCTCTTCATTATTATTATTATTATTATTATTATTATTATTATTATTATTATTATTATTAACAGAGCAAATGGACAAATAATATAAACTAAAACATAAGCAGCTGTTCTATCAGAATCCATTCATGTAGTTTTCTCAGTTACTCACAGTCATTCCCACTAATGTGATTTGTGAGGTCTCAATGACCTTTGACCTTTATCCACGTCAATGTAGTTACTTCATCCTTAAGTCCAAGTGAACGTTTGGTCCAGATTTGACTGAAGTCTGTCAAACCCTTCCTTAGATTTGATATTTTAAAGGTAACTGTTCCTGACAGACTGACCTTTTCCTGTGGATCTAAAATCAAAGTGAAGCAGCTGTCAGTCTGTTTGAAAGGTTCAACTACAGTCAAAGAAAGAACAGACTCTGAAAACACACACAGGTGAACACACCAAGTGGAAGGCTGACACTTTTCACCACAGTCTTCTAGTCCAAGCAGGTCCTCATTCAGTCCCTGGAAACTTCCAGTAGATCAGCTGTTATTCTTTCACTGTGGTATTTGACAGTTTTTCCAGTCGTCATTTTCAGCTCCAGAACAGATTCCTTCTACGAAACCAGGACCTTAACACATGTTTGGTCTCAGTAATAACACTGTAGTGTCCAAATATGTACATGTGAGAATAACTGAGTCATTCCTATTAAATAAAGATGACTATCATTGAACTACCTAGTGGTATTTCACTAAATTGACATGAACGAACCTGATGGATGATGTCCATGTGTAGAGTTTGAATCAGAGGAAAAACAGTGACTAAAGTCAAATGGTTGAAAGTGATGAAACTACTGCCTACATGACTGTATATTTTACAGCTGTGTTTCTTGTAGGTAAAAGGGTTTAAAGGATATTCCAAAAGGAACAAAGATGATATTCAGGATTAAAAATCAGTGATGTTACAAAAGTACAGAGAAGACACAGTGTTGTTAATAACGTGGATTTAGTTTGTTTGAATAATCGTTTATTGAAGACATTGAAGGGTTCTTCATGTACAAATACACATAATGAGTATATTTGAACAGTTCAACTCTACTGTCCTCCAGCTGAATGTCATAGATATGAGAGAAGACACATGAACAATAAACTCATCAAATGCGAGGAAATGAATGACTGTACCTGAATACACACAGAATCTGTGACATAATGATATGATACTAGAAGAAATGGGAAACATTCCCCTTCTGTTTGTGTTTGAAACATCCTCTGAATTGTCTTCTCTGTCTTCACTCAGAGAGCATTGACCAGTGTCGGCGAAAACTGAAGGTTAAGCTGAAGCGGAAGTTTGAGTGTGTGTTTGAGGGCATCGCTAAAGAAGGACTCCCCAAAACCCTCCTGAACCAGATCTACACAGAGCTCTACATCACAGAGGGAGGGGCTACAGAGGTCAACCAGGACCATGAGGTCAGACAGATTGAAAAAGCATCCAGGAACCCACACAGACCACAAACAATCATCACATGTGAAGACATCTTTAAAACACCACCTGACAGTGCTCAACCAATCAGAACAGTGCTGACAAAGGGTGTGGCCGGCATCGGGAAAACAGTCTTAACACAGAAGTTCAGTCTGGACTGGGCTGAAGACAAAGCCAACCAGGATATCCACTTCATATTTCCATTCACCTTCAGAGAGCTGAATGTGCTGAAACAGAAGAAGTTCAGCTTGGTGGAACTGGTTCATCACTTCTTCACTGAAACCAGAGAAGCAGGAATCTGGATCTTTGAAGACCTCCAGGTGGTGTTCATCTTAGACGGTCTGGATGAGTGTCGACCTCCTCTGGACCTCAACAACACTCAGATCCTGACTGATGTTACAGAGTCCACCTCAGTGGATGTGCTGCTGATGAACCTCATCAGGGGGAACCTGCTTCCCTCTGCTCGCCTCTGGATAACCACACGACCTGCAGCAGCCAATCAGATCCCTACTGAATATCGTGGCATGGTGACAGAGGTCAGAGGGTTCACTGACCCACAGAAGGAGGAGTACTTCAGGAAGAGGTTCACAGATGAAGAACAGACCAACACAATCATCTCCCACATCAAGACATCACGAAGCGTCCACATCATGTGTCACATCCCAGTCTTCTGCTGGATCACTGCTACAGTTCTGGAGGACATGTTGAAGACCACAGACAGAAGACAACTGCCCAAGACCCTGACTGAGATGTACATCCACTTCCTGGTGGTTCAGGCCAAACTGAAGAGCATCAAGTACGATGGAAGATCTGGGACAGATTCACCCTGGAGTCCAGAGACCAGGAAGATGATTGAGTCTCTGGGAAAACTGGCCTTTGAGCAGCTGAAGAAAGGAAACCTGATCTTCTATGAATCAGACCTGACAGAGTGTGGCATCGATATCAGCTCAGCCTCAGTGTACTCAGGAGTGTTCACAGAGGTCTTCAAAGAGGAGAGAGGACTGTACCAGGACAAGAGGTTCTGCTTCATCCATCTGAGTGTCCAGGAGTTTCTGGCTGCTCTTCATGTCCATCAGACCTTCATCAACACTGGAGTCAAT
Organism: Sphaeramia orbicularis; assembly: GCF_902148855.1. Taxonomy (NCBI): domain Eukaryota; kingdom Metazoa; phylum Chordata; class Actinopteri; order Kurtiformes; family Apogonidae; genus Sphaeramia; species Sphaeramia orbicularis. Next base: position 56,504,179 of record NC_043972.1, read on the forward strand.
CTGCTGTCAGGACAAACATCTGTTTGGTCTAAACTATTCATGGACAAATCTGTCCAGTTCTACCAGACCGCTGTGGACCAGGCCTTACAGAGTCCAAATGGACACTTGGACCTGATCCTCCGCTTCCTCCTGGGTCTATCACTGCCGACCAATCAGGGTCTCCTACACAGTCTGGTGAAACCAACAGGAAGCAGCTCAGAGACCAACCAGAAAACTGTTGAGTACATCAAGAAAAAGATCAGTGAGAATGTGTCTACAGAGAGAAGCATCAACCTGTTCCACTGTCTGAATGAACTGGAGGATGGATCTCTGGTGGATCAGATCCAACAGAACCTGAGATCAGGACGTCTGTCCACAGAACAGCTGTCTCCTGCTGAATGGTCAGCTCTGGCCTTCATCTTACTGTCATCAGAAAAAGACCTGGATGTGTTTGACCTGAAGGAATACTCTGGTTCAGAGGAGGCTCTTCTGAGGCTGCTGCCAGTGGTCAAAGCCTCCAACAAAGCTCTGTGAGAACAAACAGTTTGATCAAACATCTCAAATATGGATCTATCATTTCACCTAGATCAATAACTTTATACTCATGCCTTTTGTTTTGTCCAGATTCAGTGGCTGTAACCTGTCAGAGAGAAGCTGTGAAGCTCTGTCCTCAGTTCTCAGATCCCAGTCCTGTAGTCTGACACTTCTGGATCTGAGCAACCATGACCTGAAGGATTCAGGAGTGAAGATCCTGTCAGATGGACTGAAGAGTCCAGGATGCAGACTGGACACTCTCAGGTCAGGGTTCAACAAAGAACACAACACATCATTTCAGTGTTTGTCTCCAGTTGTTGGATGGATTGAACTTGTCAGTGGTTGTTTGTGTTGAACTCCAGACCAGTTCGACTGATCTTCAACTGTGTTCAGAGTCTGTAACTCATAGACTTTACACATTGAAGTCATGTTGGGGAAGTCCCATGCATTCACAGACTCTGTTCAATGACTCCAACTCCACTGATCTCCATCCTCAGTTGATGGATGTGATGTTTTGTGTTGCAGATTGTCAGGATGTCTGATCACAGAGGAAGGATGTTCTTCTCTGGTCTCAGCCCTCAAGTCCAATCCGTCCTATCTCAGACTGCTAGACCTGAGCTACAACCATCCAGGAGCCTCAGGACAGGAGCTGTCTGCTCTAGTGGAGGATCCACACTGGAGACTGGACACTGTCAGGTATGGACTGAGCTGATGCATCCACAGATAATGGCAGATAGAACAGGTAGAGCTGACAGGAACCATCTGTCAGAGCTGGGATCCATCCTGTATGAAGGTCCAGCCCATGTTCAAAGACCAACAGACTCAGTCAGTGATTCAGAAGGAACCATTTAGTGGATGTGAACAGAAAAACTTCAGTGGCTTAGAGTGATGGAATGTCCATGTTTCCAGCTGCTCTGACCCTCCTCCTCCTTTCAGGTTGGATCCTGCTGGAGTCCGATGGTTGACACCGAGGAGACGTAAGTGTGATTTCATTAGATTGATTAAAACCAACCTGAACCCAAACTGGGACGTGGTTCCACATTCTAAACATCTAAAGTATTCATGAAGACAGTCAGTTTAGTGGAAGGATGAGCTGATAGCTGATTGGTCAGGACTGGTACCACATGGACCCACATACCCTGAGTCCTCAGGTCCAGTCCAAGACTGTTTAGTGCATATCAGAGCTCTAGTGTCTTTATACACATTTACAGTCTGTACTGTCACTGTGGGACAAACAATACAAATACAGCCAAGAAGATCCAAAACACAATATAGTTCATCAGGATGAGAAGTTTGTCTGAGGAACAAACTCAGATGAAACCACCAAAACACTTCTACAAACTATTATTATCCATGAGATAAAGAATCTGATTCAGTGAGCAAAAGTACTGAGTTTAGATCCAATTAGTAAACAATCAAAGTCACTGTGGAGAAGATTGGAATCTACAAATCCAACATTAGATTCATTAGCACCAACGAAACATCAACCTGAACAAACAGCAAAAACACTAAGAGTCTAGAAGAACTGAGAAATGACTGATGGGAATGGATTGTGTTTTTAGGTTTGAATCAGTTTGGATCCAAAATGAAACAGACTTTTAATGTTTGAATGTTAAGGATCAATATATGATCCTAAAGGTGAACTGGTTCTACAGATTAGATCTCAGTCATGGAGTCAGAGTTGATCTGTTTCACACTTTTATTCTCTGTTGGTGAAAATGTGCTCAGAAACAGCAGATCCATCTATAAAACACTGGATTTATCTGTTATTGATCAGTATTGATCAGAGTCAGACTCACACATGATCCTTCCATCAATAACAGTTGAATTGAACCCAGTGATGTGATCAGACTGTCAGTCAATCAGCTGATCACTGATCAATAACTTCAGCTGGATTGTGTTTTCTTCTGTCCATCAGATTTCTGTGAACTCACCCTGGATCCAAACACAGCGAACAAACGCCTCAAACTGTCTGAGAACAACAAGAAGGTAGAACGAGTGGAGGAGGTTCAGTCATATCCTGATCATCAGGACAGATTTGACTATAAGCCTCAGCTGATGTGTTCAACTGGTCTGACTGGTCGCTGTTACTGGGAGGTCCAGTGGAGTGGAAACGTTCATATATCAGTGACTTACAAAGGAATCAGAAGGAAAAGAATCAGTTATGACTGTGAGTTTGGATGGAATGATCAGTCCTGGAGTCTGGAGTGTTATACAGGTGGATACAGGGTCTGGCATGAAAAGAAACGCACAGACCTCCCTCTGTCCTTCTTCTCCTCCTCCTCCTCTGGTACAGTCTCAGTGTATGTGGACTGTCCTGCTGGATCTGTGTCCTTCTACAGAGTCTCCTCTGACAAACTGATCCACCTCCACACCTTCAAAACCACATTCACTGAACCACTGTTTGGAGGATTTACACTGAGGACACCAGGATCCACAGTGTGTTTGTGTGGTGTGTAGTTGTGTTGTGTGCATAGTTGTGTGTTTGTGTAGTTTTGTTGTGTGTTTGCGTAGTTGTGTTGTGTGTTTGCATAGCTGTGTTGTGTGCATGTAGTTTAGTTGTGTGTTTGTGTAGCTATATTGTGTGTCTGTGTAGATGTGTTGTGTGTGCATAGTTGTGTTGTGTGGACAGTAAAATACGGTACAAATTAAATCAAATCTGTCTCTTTCCACTGTTGTGAATCCGTCTTTTTGTCTCCGTTGGTGATTCAGACAGGTACAAATCCCACAATGCATCTTTACATGTTTTGGAATTTCCTGGGCTCCCAAATGAGACTATAGATTAGCATTAGCATTAGCAGCTAAGCTAACTGTGCTAAAGTCCATTTTTACAGTTTCCCGGGCTGCTCAATGAGACAATAGATTAGCGTTAGCATTAGCGGCCAAGCTAACAGCGCTAACGTCCATTTTGTCAGTTTCCCAGGCTCTGCTGTACAGTAGTGACCCTATGTATCCCACAGTGCATCAGTGTGAGTTGTGGTTGGTGCCAGAGTGCTGTTGTGGGCTCAGTAATCGTGGTTTGAGTGCAAATCCAGTGGTTTGGAGCTTAATGTGTGTTGGATTAGTGGAGCTGGAGCCTGGTTGGAAATGTTGTGGTCTTTGTTGGACCAGTGTTGGAGGCAGTAACACTCACCCATATGGTACAGTAAAATACTCACATCTACTACATATGGTACTTTAAGATATTTTCATGCTCTTTCACCGTATTGTTATTTTTGTTCCATGTTCTTTACTAAATAAGAGATAAGATGTTCATGTTTGCTTAGAATTTTCCTCTGTGCTCGTTTAAATGTTCTCTAAATATCTGTTTTAATGTGATGTAAATAAAATGTGTAAAATGCTTTTTATGTGATTCTTTCAACAACATTTCAACTAATAATGGTTAAATAATGCTTATTTACCACTTTTATGTATTTCATAAGGGATATATGTTTACACTTTACAATAAGGGTCCAAATACCATTTCCTAATGGTTCCCTAAGGTTCAGTAATGCTAATGAGGCAGTTCAGCATTTCTAAAGTGTTTCTGCCCATCCAGGTTAGATGGACACCATATAGTGAATGATTAATGCTTTAGTTAGCTGTTACTTAATGCTTATTCACTCCAAAAAGACCCCATTAGTGAATGATTACTAGAGACATTATTAATGACTTACTAATATATAAACAATGTTAATTAATGCTGAAAAGTATGTACATAATGTTAAGTAATTACATTAAACTTTTATTAACGCTTAACAATTTGTTAACTAACTTTGAGTAGCAAACATTAATTAACTACTTATTAATATATTAAGTAATATGCTACCTAAAGATAAGTAATGCATAATAATGATTGTTAATGTATTATTAAACCATTAATGAATGCTTAATAATGCACTAACTAACGTTAACTAAGGGACCCTTATTGTGAAGTGTTCCCTGTGCCAGAGGTCGCATTAACCGAAAATATTCCGTCATTGACGGATTTTTTTTTTTTTAAATGACGGAAAATTCGGAAGGCCGTCCGTCATTTTGACAGATTAAAATACTGAGGGTAATCTACTGTTAACCTTTCCTCCTCAGCTCTTCCGACCATAGTCAGCGAGCACAGGGGAAATTTCCTCCAGGGCTGATGTCGGGGTTAACTCCCTTGCCAGTAGTGGAAGACAGCAGCTTTTATTTTATGCACAGTATATTGATGTTAGAACACTTTTTCCTTCTGTCCCTCTAACACACTGCCGCTCCCTCACCTTGCTCGACCACTCACACCATATGCACGCACCACACACTGCTCTCGCACTTAAGGAACACGCACACACACACACCAGTCTCATAACACTACCAAAGAAAGTTTTCACCCAACACTGAACAGAACCTGCGTGCAGAATCGGTGGTCTGTCTGTCTCTTAACAAGTCATCAAACAGTCCATAACAGCATCCACCTGTATAGAACCAACAGCACCACTGTTCACAACTACACTGAATACAACAGCAGTACTGCAGTCACATGACTCACCGTTAGTCCACCTGTAGTAGACCCCCTGTCCAGTTGGTGCCAGTGTGAATATTAATCAGTCAGTGTCAAGTCTTGTGTCATCGTTTTGCTGACTTTTGCGTAAATTAAATGCTACTTTGCTAGCGCAAACTGTGAAGACAGCTGAGTCTCCTTATTTTAGAAAGCCCAGTAAATGTGATGGCATTAATAAACGCAGTGAAAAAAGAGGGACTGATGCGGTGAAGGATGATGGACAAGCAAGGAATACTCCACTTCTTATGGCATTTGGTGTGCTATATGTACGCATTTTCATGTGTTATTTGATGGCATGTCAATTTGTGCGTAGATCTCTGGTTCACATAACCCGAACCCTAACCCTCAGTGCATGATAACACACCACTTAAAAGTGGCGTATATAATTATGTGAGTCGTGATATCACGTTGGTTTATCAGCCAGCAGCAACTACAGCTGCTGCATCATTGAGATGTTTTTGAACATTAAACACTACTAAATATATCTCTTTATCATTAAAAAATAAAAATTTGAAATGACGGATAATAATGTTATGACAGAATTTTTACGACCCTGTCCATCTAAATGACGGACAATAAAAATGTCTAGCGCAACCTCTGCCCTGTGCATGTCTAGACTTGGACTGGATTGGACTTTTCCTGTTGTGTCCACCTGCTCAGCCACTGCACATGGAAATGAACATCTGTTCTCCTGTCACATTCATGTTCTTGTGTTTGGTCCCTGACAAATAAATCCACTCCTGAACTAAAGCCATGTTTGGATTCAGTGGGACTGACTCTGATTGAAGGGATCAGTGTGTCTGATTGTCATCACCATTAAACAGACACAAATCAGTGGAAAGTCCCAGATAGAAGAACCTGCCTGACAATCAGGCCCGGACTGGCTAATCGGGAGGACCGGGACAATTCCCGGTGGGCCGGTATAATATTTGGGCCGCGAGGGCCGGAGTTCACTTTAAATATGTATTTAATATTTTATTTATTTATTTTTTGGGGGCCGGTGTTCAGTCATAGCACTGAGTTGATCAAGTAATCTGCAGCCGCTGTTCCTGGGCCCCACCCCCTCTACTAGCAAACTGTTTGTTTTCTTCCTCTTTTTTTTGCGGACACACCGTGACCTGACATAACATGTCCGTGCAAACGGTTAGTAGTGTAAGCGATCTTTCTGTTCTGCCCATTTATGGAAGGATTTGTTCATGTAAAATGACAGGCTTAACTTGGGAGGCACTTTATTTCTCCACACCGTCCTTAACACCGCAGCCATAACAAATCAGCGCTTCCACCCACACCACACTTTCTGCCTTCACAATAAAAGCACTCCTCACCACATCCTGTCAGTTTACATGAACAAATCCTTCCATAAATGGGCAGAACAGAAAGATCGCTTACAGTAGCTCTGTACTGTAGCTGTGGAGCATATACGATCTGTGCTCTGTAGGCTGTGGATGGTCAGCTGTGTTTGCTGTTTTAATAGAAAGAACAAGGGTGGCACAGAGAAGGCAAGAATTAAAAAGAGGAAAGCTCTGGAAGCAAACGCAGCCAAATGTGCCAAAATCTGCAACTTTTTCCACAAAAACGACCTCCGGTTGGAAACAACTAATGAGGACGATGAACCGGGTAAACCACCTTTCAAGTTAGTTAATTACGGAGTCAGTGAATTGTGTGGCATTGTGGCGTGGAATATAACGTTATGTAATTTGAATAATAGTATGATGTGACGCCACATAACTGGGAAACTTTGTCTTGTAGCTCCTCAGAGTCAGAAAGCAGATCCAGCACCTGCCATGAGCCCCCAAGTCCAGAGTGGGCAGGTAGGACTGCTCATAGACTGAATATTATTAATAAATAGGCTCCAATGAAGAGTATGGTGTAGGCCTGTTCAGTATGAAAGGGGCTCTGAGATGCTCCAGGATTCAGCACTACATGAATGAAACTGACACCAAGGCTTTGAAAATAGAAGATCTGTGCTGAGAATTAGGACCATTTTTAAAATGTGCTTTAGTGTCAGAAGCAGAGCCAGGAGCCAGTAGTGATGAGGGGATTGTTCCTGTCAGGATGGAAGGAAAAGGTGAGCTGTTGGAACAGACTGTGTGAACAAGCATTAGTTCCAGTAAAACCACTTTCTAGACCCAAACCATAGTCCTGACCTATTTTAATTTTTATTATTAAAAGTGAGACAGTAAATACACAAAGCCCACAACTGAAAGGCAATAGTATAAAGTAATATCAAATAAGCCTGCATATTTTGCCAATGTAAATATCTTAATTAGTTAAGTAAGTCAAAATGTCTGTAGATATTATTTTTTATTGTGATCCAGGTGCAGGTGAGTCTAGAGAAACTGGAGGAAGTGTGAAAGGGAGAGCAGAGTCTACTGATGACAGAGGAGCAGCTCAGCAGCACAACCCTGAACCACTAGTCACAAATGACACAGATGAAGAGGAGTCTGTTGTTAGCTTTGATTGCTTTGCTCGCCCTCAGTCACAGGATATACAGGCATTTTTTTCTTATCATCCTCATCAAAGCCCTAATATCACTATACCAAAAGTTTTCAATAGCAAAGATGGAACAAACTGCAAGTAAGTTGTGATGGAAATCTTTTGTTGCAGAGGATACAAAAATAATAGTTATTAGAAAAAGCAGCAAGCTTTTTTTTTTTTTAATTATTTTTTTTTTCAATATTTTTATATATTCTTTCATTTCATTTCAAACATTTTAAAGGTTTGAAGAATGTTAACACTTATAAGAACAAAAATATAGATTCTGTTATTGTTGTGTTGTGAGGAATAATAATGTAGGAGATGTGGATGTGCACTCACTGTTGAAATAAATCCACATTGTGAAGCAACCTTTACCTGCACTGAATTGGAAATATTTTAGAAAATACACTGAATTACAAGGCTTTGGAGAACAGTGTGTAGACCTAACATGTAAGGTTAGAATCATATGATTTTAATAATAATCGGTCGTGATCTAAAGTGGGCCGGTCTGAGGTATGAAACTCCAGGGCTGAAAATGAGTCTCAGTCCGGCCCTGACTGCTACCCCAGGTAGAAGTGAGTCACAATATTAATATGAGATGACTATAGCTTAAGGAAGTTCTTATTGTATGATATTAGCGTTAAGTGCGTGGGTCACCTGGGTGTTAATGGCGTTTAGATTATTGTTTAAGTTAGTTCAACAGACGACAATAATGGAAGCCTACCATTTAACTGACTAAATCTGTGTTAACAGTTCCCTGAACTACCCACACTTGTGTGAATTCAGTTATAATTCCATACACGCTGAGGACGAGTAGGCTAGGTTTGGAAAACCAAAGAAATGCCTTACTGCACAAATACCTACATACCTAGTTCCCCAGTCTGTCTTATTTGTCATTTATCATATGCACATCTCTAACTTGTGTGGGTGTACGTGTATAAAAGTGAATGTGGCTTTTATGAAAAAAAAAAAAAAGTGTTTTGTTGTGTGTTTTCCAGTTTTTCCATTTGTGAAGGCTCATAGGTATGGAGCAGAGGTGCGAGGAGAATCTACATGACCTGTCTGAGAGGAAACACCCAGACGGGTCAAGTAAATCTCACAAATTAAGCTTTAGGAGATATGATGAGAGGTTTAGACTAAAGGGTGAGCAGGCAAAGGTGTATTCAAATATATCTATGTTTTGGTAAAATGTCTTTTTGTTTATATGTACTTTATGAATGTTCAGTGCAGAAGGACAGCTCTTCTATGGGAACACAAAGATGATCCAGTCCCCAAGAGAAGCCAGATAACTGGATGGATGATGATTAAGTGATGACAATTCAAACATAGTATTACCAAACAATAAAATGTTTTTTTCCCTATTACTGATTTTTTTTTTTTTTTTTTTTTTGGGGGGGGGGTTGTTTGTTTTTGCAATACAGGTAATTGATGCATACATTCATATCTTTGCTGAAAAACAGCAGGCAAATGCTGGATGTAAAATTATATCGTTCTCAGTGCATTTGTTTAATGTTCCCTGGAGTACAGTTTAGTGTTACACACTTAACTTTTTTAACAGGAACCCATTCATCAGCTCTGTGCTGTGGTAGCTGGAAGGTTGTTTTCCAGAAGATTTCAGCCTCTTAGAAAAGTAATCTATTTGTTTGTTATTATCTAGCCATATCACCTAACACCAGTAACCTGAATTAATAATAATTTGGTATGAAACCCATTCTTCAGATGAAATTTCCAGTGTTAGAAAGGTGGATTTGTCCTGTAAATGTAGTGGTTTTCTTCTGTTTTCCTCAGACATATTTCTTTCTTTCTTTCTTTCTTTCTTTCTTTCTTTCTTTCTTTCTTTCTTTCTTTCTTTCTTTCTTTCTTTCTTTCTTTCAGTTGACCTGATGCAACAGAAGTCAATTTTCATAAAAGGCTTTGCTACACAAATATGTCCTAGTGTGATGGAATAACATGAATACAGTAAACATTTATAGATTGTCAACATGTCAGAGAGGACACTGCTACTCTTTGATCCAGACAAGTGTATCATGTATTGCATATGCGTGTTATGCTTTTTAAACAATAATTAGGAACTTCTTGAGGATGGTGGGCCATGAAGTCCAAGGAGATAAATGGGCTGTAAAAACTGTTCACCACAACAAGCAGCAAGATGCCAGTGGCTGTGGGATTTAGGTGTTAAGGTAAAGATTTTATCTCAGACTGTTTGTAGTAAACAGTTTTTTTCCCCTTTATGTTAGCCAGTCATATGTAACTGAATGCCTAAAATGCCATTTTGCAGTTTGCAGAAGGGTTTCTCAACAATGGAGACCAGGGCCGGACTGAGACTCATTTTCAGCCCTGGAGTTTCATACCTCAGACCGGCCCACTTTAGATCACGACCGATTATTATTAAAATCATATGATTCTAACCTTACATGTTAGGTCTACACACTGTTCTCCAAAGCCTTGTAATTCAGTGTATTTTCTAAAATATTTCCAATTCAGTGCAGGTAAAGGTTGCTTCACAATGTGGATTTATTTCAACAGTGAGTGCACATCCACATCTCCTACATTATTATTCCTCACAACACAACAATAACAGAATCTATATTTTTGTTCTTATAAGTGTTAACATTCTTCAAACCTTTAAAATGTTTGAAATGAAATGAAAGAATATATAAAAATATTGAAAAAAAAAATAATTAAAAAAAAATAAAGCTTGCTGCTTTTTCTAATAACTATTATTTTTGTATCCTCTGCAACAAAAGATTTCCATCACAACTTACTTGCAGTTTGTTCCATCTTTGCTATTGAAAACTTTTGGTATAGTGATATTAGGGGTTTGATGAGGATGATAAGAAAAAAATGCCTGTATATCCTATGACTGAGGGCGAGCAAAGCAGTCAAAGCTAACAACAGACTCCTCTTCATCTGTGTCATTTGTGCCTAGTGGTTCAGGGTTGTGCTGCTGAGCTGCTCCTCTGTCATCAGTAGACTCTGCTCTCCCTTTCACACTTCCTCCAGTTTCTCTAGACTCACCTGCACCTGGATCACAATAAAAAATAATATCTACAGACATTTTGACTTACTTAACTAATTAAGATATTTGCATTGGCAAAATATGCAGGCTTATTTGATATTACTTTATGCTATTGCCTTTCAGTTGTGGGCTTTGTGTATTTACTGTCTCACTTTTAATAATAAAAATTAAAATAGGTCAGGACTATGGTTTGGGTATAGAAAGTGGTTTTACTGGAACTAATGCTTGTTCACACAGTCTGTTCCAACAGCTCACCTTTTCCTTCCATCCTGACAGGAGCAATCCCCTCATCACTACTGGCTCCTGGCTCTGCTTCTGACACTAAAGCACATTTTAAAAATGCTCAGAATTCTCAGCACAGATCTTCTATTTTCAAAGCCTTGGTGTCAGTTTCATTCATGTAGTGCTGAATCCTGGAGCATCTCAGAGCCCCTTTCATACTGAACAGGCCTACACCATACTCTTCATTGGAGCCTATTTATTAATAATATTCAGTCTATGAGCAGTCCTACCTGCCCACTCTGGACTTGGGGGCTCATGGCAGGTGCTGGATCTGCTTTCTGACTCTGAGGAGCTACAAGACAAAGTTTCCCAGTTATGTGGCATCACATCATACTATTATTCAAATTACATAACGTTATGTTCCACGCCACAATGCCACACAATTCACTGACTCCGTAATTAACTAACTTGAAAGGTGGTTTACCCGGTTCATCGTCCTCATTAGTTGTTTCCAACCGGAGGTCGTTTTTGTGGAAAAAGTTGCAGATTTTGGCACATTTGGCTGTGTTTGCTTCCAGAGCTTTCCTCTTTTTAATTCTTGCCTTCTCTGTGCCACCCTTGTTCTTTCTATTAAAACAGCAAACACAGCTGACCATCCACAGCCTACAGAGCACAGATCGTATATGCTCCACAGCTACAGTACAGAGCTACTGTAAGCGATCTTTCTGTTCTGCCCATTTATGGAAGGATTTGTTCATGTAAACTGACAGGATGTGGTGAGGAGTGCTTTTATTGTGAAGGCAGAAAGTGTGGTGTGGGTGGAAGCGCTGATTTGTTATGGCTGCGGTGTTAAGGACGGTGTGGAGAAATAAAGTGCCTCCCAAGTTAAGCCTGTCATTTTACATGAACAAATCCTTCCATAAATGGGCAGAACAGAAAGATCGCTTACACTACTAACCGTTTGCACGGACATGTTACGTCAGGTCACGGTGTGTCCACAAAAAAAGAGGAAGAAAACAAACAGTTTGCTAGTAGAGGGGGTGTGGCCCAGGAACAGCGGCTGCAGATTACTTGATCAACTCAGTGCTATGACTGAACACCGGCCCCCAAAAAATAAATAAATAAAATATTAAATACATATTTAAAGTGAACTCCGGCCCTCGCGGCCCAAATATTATACCGGCCCACCGGGAATTGTCCCGGTCCTCCCGATTAGCCAGTCCGGGCCTGATGGAGACATCACAAGCATCCAGACACCTCCTGCAGAGGTTTGAAAGGCTCGATGGGAAGCAGCATGTGCCCTCCTACAGGTGGGAGGTCCATGGAAAGAAACATGAAGCCATCACGGATGGGATAAATACGGACACCGAATTTCCCTTACAAGATCAAAATAGTGTATATAGTGTATATGTCAAATAAAGCTGGCTTGATTTGAATGTAATGTTTCTTCTGTTGTTCCATGTTCAATGTGTCGAGTATCACAAAGGTGAGGTATGTTACCTGTAGTAGGAGCTTTATTTGACAGAAGTTCTAAGTCTGTCTAAATGAGTTACCTTTACCCATATTCATATGAATAAGTAAATAATGGTGTTTCTATAGTAGGAGCTTTATTTAATAGAAGTTATAAAAGCCTGTCGAAATGAGCATCCTTTACCCATATTCATATGAATAAGTAAATAATGGTGTTTTTCTACAGCAGAAGCATTATTTCGTTTTCGAATAGGCGTGTCAAAACCTAAGGTAGCATGTTTTGACGGGGTAGCGTCAATCGATAGACGTTGCTGTTGATATAAGCTACTGGTAGCTTACTTTGACGGAAGAAATCCAATGTACAGACACAAAAGTGCATCAAACTGTCCAGAAAAAGGATGTGATACGATCAAGCATTTATTCAGAGTCCCTTCTGGCTGAGGATGGTCTGGCTGATCAGTGAATAGGACCAAAAACTCCCATTACAGAGAAATAGTTTGACATTTTACTGTCCTGAGAATAAAATTAAACTGAGTTTAATTATAAAATTGTTCATCATCAAATGACATTTTATTTCCATGTGTTTTTCCACAGATTAAGTAGATTTAAGATGCGCTGAATTATTCTTCTTTATTAACCCATAAAGACCCAAACATCTACTGATGACCAAAAAGCATCTACTGATCTAAACTGTTTAATACCTTTGATCCATTTATCCTATCAATACATGTAAATAATTAGTGTAAAATACAGTTTTTCTTTTCATGATCATCAGATATGACCAATTTGGAAGTTCAGAGGCTCTGTAGTTACCGTGGAAACACTGTCATCTTCTACAACATTGATTCACCAGTAAAACCCACGGAGTTGGATCAATGACAGATTGGAGACAGTTGTTTATATGTTCACTTATTGATATTTTATCAAAAGAGTCCATTTTTCTTCAGTTTTCTCTGTTTCTGATACAGTAACCCTTAACTTTAATCTGAGCTCTTATGAACATCTGCATGATCAGTCAATTAATCAATAGGAAAATAGTGTATTTTCAGTAAATAAATGGAAAACACTGAGGATAATATTAGAATAAATGGTGATAAATCTCTTCATAAAGGTTAAATATAAAGTTAAAATAATTTGGGAACTGTCACAAAAGTAGCACTGGGTTTTTATGGGTTAAACAAATCTGTATTTATTCACATTTGAACATTCACACCAAACGGACCTATAATCAGTCCATAATAATAGGTCTTCTGTGTCCTGTCAGTTTGTTCACATCCAGCCTTTCAGCCTCTGATCAGGACAGTTTTCAGTTTTTATGTCCTCTAACAGTCCAAATCTGAACCAAAGTGTTTGTTGTAAACAGTTCAGTGTTTATCACCTGTTTTTCCAGCACAGTTCACTCAACTACGAATTGGATCTGGAACAAACTATGACTTAGTTTAATGTTAATTTTTGACTAAATGTCTTGGTTCAATACTTTGAAGTGACTCTGAATAAATGCTTGATCGTATCACAGCCTTTTTCAGGACAGTTTGATGCACTTCTGTCTGTACATTGGATTTCTTCCGTCAAAGTAAGCTACCAGTAGCTTATATCAACAGCGACATCTATCGATTGACACTACCCCGTCAAAACATGCTACCTTAGGTTTTGACACGCCTATTCGAAAACGAAATAATGCTTCTGCTGTAGAAAAACACCATTATTAACTTATTCATATGAATATGGGTAAAGGATGCTCATTTAGACAGACTTAGAACTTCTGTCAAATAAAGTTCCTACTACAGGTAACACACCTCACCTTTGTGATACTCGACACATTGAACATGGGACAACAGAAGAAACATTACATTCAAATCAAGCCAGCTTTATTTGACATATACACTATATACACTATTTTGATCTTGTAAGGGAAATTCGGTGTCCGTATTTATCCCATCCGTGATGGCTTCATGTTTCTTTCCACAGACCTCCCACCTGTAGGAGGGCACATGCTGCTTCCCATCGAGCCTTTAAAACCTCTGCAGGATGTGTCTGGATGCTTGTGATGCCTCCATTGTTGAGAAACCCTTCTGCAAACTGCAAAATGGCATTTTAGGCATTCAGTTACATATGACTGGCTAACATAAAGGGGAAAAAAACTGTTTACTACAAACAGTCTGAGATAAAATCTTTACCTTAACACCTAAATCCCACAGCCACTGGCATCTTGCTGCTTGTTGTGGTGAACAGTTTTTACAGCCCATTTATCTCCTTGGACTTCATGGCCCACCATCCTCAAGAAGTTCCTAATTATTGTTTAAAAAGCATAACACGCATATGCAATACATGATACACTTGTCTGGATCAAAGAGTAGCAGTGTCCTCTCTGACATGTTGACAATCTATAAATGTTTACTGTATTCATGTTATTCCATCACACTAGGACATATTTGTGTAGCAAAGCCTTTTATGAAAATTGACTTCTGTTGCATCAGGTCAACTGAAAGAAAGAAAGAAAGAAAGAAAGAAAGAAAGAAAGAAAGAAAGAAAGAAAGAAAGAAAGAAAGAAAGAAAGAAAGAAAGAAAGAAAGAAATATGTCTGAGGAAAACAGAAGAAAACCACTACATTTACAGGACAAATCCACCTTTCTAACACTGGAAATTTCATCTGAAGAATGGGTTTCATATCAAATTATTATTAATTCAGGTTACTGGTGTTAGGTGATATGGCTAGATAATAACAAACAAATAGATTACTTTTCGAAGAGGCTGAAATCTTCTGGAAAACAACCTTCCAGCTACCACAGCACAGAGCTGATGAATGGGTTCCTGTTAAAAAAGTTAAGTGTGTAACACTAAACTGTACTCCAGGGAACATTAAACAAATGCACTGAGAACGATATAATTTTACATCCAGCATTTGCCTGCTGTTTTTCAACAAGGATATGAATGTATGCATCAATTACCTGTATTGCAAAAACAAACAACCCCCCCCCCAAAAAAAAAAATCAGTAATAGGAAAAAAAACATTTTATTGTTTGGTAATACTATGTTTGAATTGTCATCACTTAATCATCATCCATCCAGTTATCTGGCTTCTGTGGGAGACTGGATCATCTTTGTGTTCCCATAGAAGAGCTGTCTGTCATATCAGTCCCTGGACTCTTGTATGTTTTGTCTGTCTTGTGTGTCATTTCCTGTTGTATTTTGTTAAGTCCTCCTCTTGTGTCATGTCTGGTGTTTTTGCTTCCTTTCCCTGATTGTTTCACCTGTGTTGATTACCTGTCCCCGCCCTGATTTGTTCCACCTGTGTCTCATTGTCTTCCCTCCCTTCTGTGTATATAAGCCCTGTGTTTTTCCCCTGTCCTGTGCCAGTTCGTATTCCTCCCTCGTGGTGTGTTTACCTACCAGCGTTTCTTCTGATCCTGTTTGTCTGCCTGCCTGTTTGTTCCTGACCTGGATTGTTCCTCGACTTCTGAGATTTGCCTGACTCCCTACCGGTACTTCTGCCTGATCTGCCACTCTGGTGTTCGACCCTTTTGCCCGGATTTATGGTTTGTGTTTTTGCCTTTTCCCTTTTGTACCGTTGCCTGATTGCTAGACTCCCTGTGTATGACCTGGTCTGTCCCCTGACGCTCCTCTGCTTTCTCCTAGTCGGGTTCCCCTCGTGTGCTCCCGACCCGGGCAGTGAGCTTCCTCTTTTGGATTCGGACGCCGTGACAAATCCACGCAAACAATCCTTCGAGGATTCCCTCAAGATCCCTTTGTGGGAACTGTTTATCCTGTCTGTGTTTAATAAACACCACTTAACTGTATTTTTGTCTGTGGGTTGTGCATTTGGGTCCAGACCTCGTGCTACCGGTTCTAACACTGTCCATCTGCACTGAACATTCATAAAGTACATATAAACAAAAAGACATTTTACCAAAACATAGATATATTTGAATACACCTTTGCCTGCTCACCCTTTAGTCTAAACCTCTCAGCATATCTCCTTAAGCTTAATTTGTGAGATTTATTTAACCCGTCTGGGTGTTTCCTCTCAGACAGGTCATGTAGATTCTCCTTGCACCTCTGCTCCATACCTATGAGCCTTCACAAATGGAAAAACTGGAAAACACACAAGACCCCTTTTTTTTTTTTTTTTTTTTTTTTTTTTTCATAAAAGCCACATTCACTTTTATACACATACACCCACACAAGTTAGAGATGTGCATATGATGAATGACAAACAAGACAGACTGGGGAACTAGGTATGTAGGTATTTGTGCAGTAAGGCATTTCTTTGGTTTTCCAAACCTAGCCTACTCGTCCTCAGCGTGTATGGAATTATAACTGAATGCACACAAGTGTGGGTAGTTAAGTATGGAACCCGAGAACGGCCATGGCTAATACATAATTTTATGGTCATTATCTCGTGATAACGACTTAATTCGTTATCTCGAGATAACAAAGTTCGTTTTCTCGTGATAACGACTTAATTATCTCGATATATCTCGTAAATATATTGACTACATATGACTCACAGGCGCCATCTATCATGAGGCAGGGGTACTGTTTGCCACCCCTAGTGACTTTTTCACTGCGGTTTTATGATTAATCTGCGAGCCTAAACATATTACAGAAATACATTCCATACGTTATGCAGATTATGGAAGGATAGAGCATATAATCAGAGTGTTTGAAAGCATTTTAACTGCGATATACAGAGGGACAGCGACACAATATTTTCATCGGTACCAGCAGAGTTCATGAGGGGAGGAGACAGTTACCCTGGAGGCACAGCACAGCGCTGCCTCCTCCCTGTATTTGAACGGAGCATGCGGAAATTCTGCTATTCTAATCGACAAAATAATAATAATAATATTGGATTCGAACGGAAAAGGAGTTTATAGGACCTACCAGCTGACAACTATCAACATTTATTATATTTTATAGTCAAGTTTTTTTTCTTTTCAAGATTGACAAGGGAGGCTCTGCCTCCCCTGCCTCCTCTGACTGCACATCACTGTGTGTACATATACATACACGTGCATACATACACACATACACATGTATGCCATTTGTGTTAGGTTCTCCTCAGGATGCTCCTTTGCCTCAAGCCTGACAGAAACTGGTCTATGGTGAGCTGTAAAACAAACAAAACAGCAATATAGTCATACTTGTTTGCAGCTGCAAAAAAGTTGTTCATCTTTTGACTGCTGGCCCTTCATTAACTGTAAATATAAAAGGCTTGTCATAGTTCCAGTTTATTTAATAGTCACATCTGCTTTTGAGTTGATGATTGTAACGCACTGTACTGCACTACAATGCATAATGTGCATCCGACACATAGGACACAAAGCACTATTAAGGAAATTAAAAAAAAAACATTTGAACATTTAAACGTTATACAACACATCCTGCTAAATTAACGTTAGTCTATATAAGCCGGTGTACAAAAGCCCGACTGGTGTCTGTCAGCTCAATAACATTAACATGAAGTTAGGTTGTGATTCTTACAGTAAAGTGTCCATGAGCAGTACTGGAGCAATAGCAAGTAGCTAACACTACGTTAGCTGAAGCAACCGGATAGATGTTAGTTGGTAACTTGGTCAAACTCTCATCTGTTCAGACTAACATATTACCCCTTGAACCTTAAACACGCAGTAACCAAACTAACAGAACTTGTAGTTACTGTAACTTATTGGTAACTTGTTGTTGAATGTGTGTTCTGCTCTGTACAGCACATGTCAGCAACAGCTGTAGAAGGCAGCATTGTGGAGGAAGTGGTACCTGTTAGCATCTTCTACTATGAAATAACGAAATAAATTAATTCGTTATCACGAGATAACGAACTTTGTTATCTCGTGATAACGAATTAATTAAGTCATTATCACGAGGTAACAAAGTTCGTTATCTCGTGATAACGAGATATTTAAGTCGTTATCACGAGAAAACGAACTTTGTTATCTCGAGATAACGAGTTAATTAAGTCTTTATCACGAGATAACGACCATAAAATTATGTATTAGCCATGGCCGTTCTCGGCTTCCGTAGGGTTAAAGGAACTGTTAACACAGATTTAGTCAGTTAAATGGTAGGCTTCCATTATTGTCGTCTGTTGAACTAACTTAAACAATAATCTAAACGCCATTAACACCCAGGTGACCCACGCACTTAACGCTTATATCATACAATAAGAACTTCCTTAAGCTATTGTCATCTCATATTAATATTGTGACTCGCATCTACCTGGGGTAGCAGGGGTCATGCGCATGCTCAGTAGCTCTAGGGAGCTGACCTCGACAGGACACCTGTTCAACAGGTTTGTGTGAACTGTGGCTGAGTCAGTCTCATAAACTCCTCCCTGAACTCCCCCCCCCCTTCACTTCCTCCTTTCATTCAGGTCTGTGCATCTGAAGGTAAAGCTCTCCTCTTTAACGGCTCTGTGTTGTCGGTGCTGACTGTGGGTCTGGACTTTAGCTCCAGTTTGAACCGGAAAAACCCGCCGCTCGGTGTCAGTTTAACCGCTTTTCCGTCAACCGACTCAGAGGAGGAGGTTCTGGACTGAGACCTCCGTCCGGTCAGGGCTGCTTTCACATGGTCCAGCTGAAGCTGAAGGTATGGGGCCATTATTGTAGCAATAATATTTGCAAATGCGTTTGGAGAGTTGAGTGTCCGCATCTCAATCTGTCTGTGCGCAAATAATGGCCCCATACCTGAAGGTTCTGAAGCTCCGTGGATCTCACGAACGTTTAAAATGCGTCACAGAACCGGGTAAAAATCAGAAGTCTGGGTGGGGCATGTAGACGGGACGGTTGTCGGACCTGAATCTGGTCTCGAACCTGAACCACCAAAAACAATCATTAATAAATACGTTAAAATAACTTTTTAGGGAATAAAACCTGGTCGCGTGGTCCACCCAGTGTCACCGCGGTGCGTTCAGGGCCTGTGGGAACTCCTGTTAAGTTTCTGGAGACCCTCCAACTAAAAATGCACATGAAAAAAATTACTGCTATAAAACCATCATGCGTCTGTTTTTTCTGTATTAACATATCAGACCTATTTAGTTCAACTCAAAACTAGGAAAAGGTCAGTAATTTTCAGAATTTTAACCCTGGAGGATTAAAGATTTACACACCCTGGAGCCAGTCACAGTAGGTTTATTGTGTTATTGTTCGAGGGAGATGGCTGCGTTGTGTGAATTTTTGAAAAGACCACGAACTAGCCATGTGTCCTCACTCGTCCATAGTTTATTCAACAACAGCCATTACAATAATGATCTCAACTACGCACATGTGTACAACAACTTCCTCTGAGACAGTACCAATCGATCAGACATGAAACATCAAACAAAGCAGTGTATAGAGGGAATGCACATACGTCACTTCCCCCCTGGGCCACGCCCCTCTAAGTCAGACTGAGTGGCAAAAACCTACCTACTCAACATGACAAGAGTATAGCAGCAACTACAGCGAGACCGGGAAAAATGTGGAATATAACATGAAAGTAAAAATAATTGGACTCGACATGGATCCATACAAGCTACCAAGCAACAAGTGGTCTATGAACATTGATATGTGGCCGGAAATCGCATATCCTGACATTTATATGAACCTGATTTCAACGCCGGGAAAATCCACAATGCAAAACCTGAAAGCATACAAAAGCCAAGGAGTTGTTGACATTCTTGTCATCGTTAATTAGAGGAATACAGCTCGTGAGTGCTTTCAGTTCAACATACTATTGTTTTGGAGGTTTTCTGTCAGTGCAGACGTATTTTCTTGGCGGTGATTGCCAAGGTAAAGGCCCAGCAGTAGTGCTCACAGTTCACTACTGATTTACTGGAGTTTAACCCTTAGTATTGACCCAAGTGAGTGTATGATCTACTAGTACTTTTGATATTTAAGTAGAGTTAACATCAAATACTTGATACAACACAGCTACAACAGCTTTGTGCTAGAGTACCCCCTTATTTGGAAAACTAGGTTAGCCTCAGTTTAAGCTAGTTTACAAATCATGCAGAGCACAAGGTTCAGAAACACACAACTGAAGACACAAACGTTTCACTTCTGAAATATAGAACTAAATAACAGATGCTAACATTAAGAGCTTTACTA
Source organism: Sphaeramia orbicularis (assembly GCF_902148855.1). Classification (NCBI taxonomy): domain Eukaryota; kingdom Metazoa; phylum Chordata; class Actinopteri; order Kurtiformes; family Apogonidae; genus Sphaeramia; species Sphaeramia orbicularis. Next base: position 56,524,475 of record NC_043972.1, read on the forward strand.
AGAAGTAACGTTAGCCAAAACCATATGTAATTTAAGGTATGATTTTACACAAGAATACAGCATAAATTAACATTACCTGACACGAAATGGCAACCACAAATCCAGGTTTCGTTGCCTGGATTCCAGTTATTTCTATGAATTACAGCGATCCATCTGCTTCTTGTGTCTTTGACTTTAGGTAGCTGCTAAAACGGTAGCTCCGAGTGCTTTTTAAACCCATTTGTGCAATCAACGGCACAACAGCTCTTCCCCATTTTTTAGATTGTTCTAAAGTTTTCGCAGTATTCAAGCCAAAGTCGCTACTCATCTCCCTCTTTCTGCCACTCAGTGGGCGTAATTGCAGTGACTTCCACTAGCGGTGACGTCACATGCATATCCTCTATTGATTGTTTTAAATAGAACTTTTGAAAATGCATTAGCTTTTTAAACAAAACATGTTATAGTTTTAATAACAACCATATTAAATGTAATATTAAATTTGTATAAAACTGTATTTTCCCTCATTGGCTAAATATAAATGTAATTATACTGTACCTGTGTACTTCAGTACCAATATACAGTATATAAAGCTATAATAATACCTGAGAACAAATAGACTTCTTAATGACCCATGGAGAACATGTCAAAGAAATAATGCACTTTTTAAGTTACAAAAAAAAATAAGGCATTTTAACCTGTTACATTGTCTTTATGTGATTGGATGATTTTCTGTGTCTTACAGTGACATATGTAGGACCAGAATGATCCCACATATATTAGTTTATGGAACATGTACATTTATCATCAACTAAAAGCTGTCACAGACGTGAAGAAAAAAATCCCATTTGAAGTTCTGGAAATTATTCAGTAATGTATTGTAATTAACAGATTTATTCATAGATGAATCAATAATAAATGGATTGATGATTATTTTGAAGCAGAAACAGTGTTTTCTGCTGCACATTTACACTATGTCAAAGCATCAATGTGATGACCAAAGAAACGAGCCAATCACCATCCAGTAATATGTCATGTGATGGTTCAGAGCTCCTCCCACTGCAGACGTTGACACCTGATGTCTTTACAGGTGAGACTCAGATTGATCCTGGAAACAGCTCAGCGGTGACGAACACAAACCCTTTTCTGTTTGTCGTCCACAGGTGAGTTTTATCTGTGACTCTTTGAATCCAATCAGGACGCTTTGATCTGAGTCTGTGACAATAAACTGATCTGGAAACACTTTACACATGTTTCTGAAGTTTAAAGTCAGTCTGGATTCATGATGGTGTTTTTATTGGACTCTGATAACTGTTGACCTTTGACCTTTCACATTCACAGTTTAGTCATTTATTGATGAACTAGAATCTGATCAGGTGATAAGGAGCTGCTGTTGAGGTCAAATAAACCGACTTCAACATGTTCATGACCTTCCTCAGTCGTCATCTACAGATAAAAGTCAGACACAACAGGACACTAACACTTCCTGTCAAACCTTTCAAAATAAAAGTAGATTGACCTGCTGTTTATTATGTAAAGGATGAATCAGTGTGGATTCAGGTCTGGACTGATGGTTTGTGTTCTGATGTGGATTCAGCAGAATGGATCAGAGTGAGGACAGAGAGGAGGGACCCCCTCCTTGGAGTCCCCGACATAGACCTGGACCTGGACCTGGACCTGGACCTGGACCCAGCTGTATGTCCATGAAGAGTGATGACTCCATGGAACGAGAGATGTATTTTAAAAGAGGACATGTTCCTGATCCTCAGTAAGTGAACGTCAGTATCAGAACAGCACTGAGTGACCCTCGGTGGACGAACATACAAGGTGCAGATAAATGACTCAGAGCTCAGTCTGAGTTTAGGTCTAAGGGTCCACTGATCTGTTTCAGCTTTAACACATTCTTATCTTAGAGCTGGACCCTGAGTCCTCACATATGAGCCTCAGGTCAGAGGTCACAGCAGAGTCAGAAAACATTTGACAGAGAACAGCATCTCCTTTAACGTCCACATGAAACCGGATTCTTCTGCAGTAGGATATGAATCACACTAAGACCACAGTTTAATGTCAGAGTTCAGCACTAAAACCACTGTACCATCAATGTTCACAGTCCTGGACCTGGACCTGGACCTGGACCTGGTCCCAGCTGTGTGTCCATGAAGAGTGATGACTCCATGGAACAAGGGATGTATTTTAAAACAGGATGTGCTCCAAAGACTCAGTAAGTGAACCTCAGATCCAGTGGTGGTTCATCAATAGAGGGCGCTAGGGCACCACCCCACCTGTCTCACATGATGAAGAAGATGATTAGAATCACCTAAAATAATTTTACAAAAACATTAATATTTAAATAAATGAGAAATACATGATACAGGCCATGAGTACTGTGTATAATCTGCATTCAAGTGGAGTTCAACATGTTTTCTGTCGTTTAGTGAACAGTCAACTGATATGTTTCCTGTTTGGGGCAAAAATCTGTGCCCAAGGATCTCCCTTTATCATAATAGACTCTCATTATAAATGGCAAGTGTGCCGTAGACCCCCTCCAATACAAGAGATAGAAGAACCTTGGCCCCACCCACAGGAGTAAACGTCACATCCCAAAAAGAACCAAGACCTGGTGGATCCTGGTGGTAATATGTGGTTATAGTGCAGCTGAAAACTGACCTGGATACTGCACCACCAAAAAATAATTTCACCAGCTGCCACTGATCAGATCTGGTCCAGATTCACCAACAGGGTTTTCAGCTCAGTCAGTCCTAATGTGGCGTTCAATGCCTGACCTAAAGTTGGTCATGTTGAACCGTTGACATCACATTGTCTTTTTCTTGAGTCTAATAGAAGTCAGACACAACAGGACACCTGTGAACCTTTCAAAATAAAAGCTGACACTGTTTAGATTTGGTATTAAAATATTAATCTCATGTAAAACAGTCAATTAAAGCTGTCAGATTAATGTAACATTAAATTTCACAACATGAATTTGTTACTTATATTAAAGGTCCCGTATTATGCAAATCTCACTTTGGGAAAGTTTTCTTATAGTAGTGTGTGTTGCAGTAGCCTCATTATGAGGTTCGAATTTGAAAACTGTCTGTTTCCTCCCTGCCTTGCTACACCACATTTTGTGAAAATGCTCAAAGGGCCGAGTTTGAGTTGGGTCCGCTTATGACGACATAAGCGGATTTAACTCCTCCCCCTGACTGTGCCCCCACCCTGGCAAAGCGAGCCCCGCCCTGGCAAAGTACCTCTTGGACAACAAACATGGCGAAGGCGAGACACGCAAGTTGTGGTGTTGTTGACTGCACACACCAACACGATAGTTTATTTTTGCTCCCCACTTCCGAGCCTCTCCGTAAAAAGTGTCTGGATTCTATCTGTGATGCTCATGGACCAAACAACATTCCCAAACGCTTGTATGTGTGTGCCCGGCATTTCACGGACGAGTGTTTTTTTTAACATGGGCCCATACAGCTCCGGCTTAGCACAAAGACTCCGAATCAAGAAGGACGCAGTACCAACGCTTCGTGACCCAAGTACAAGTGTGGCAGATGTAAGTTCTTCTCATTTTTTTGTATCTTTACTGCATAACCCTACATTACGGATAAGCTGGTGGTTGTTGATGTGTACGTCTAACGTTAGCATGGCAGCTAACATAGCTCGGTTACTGCTGCTAACGTTTGCGTCCCCGTTAACATGCAAGAGCTGAGAATATCCAGAGACATTCAACAGAACTACTGTGAACACGGGCCTTTTGTGGTTGGCATCAGTACAGTTAGCATCAAGCTTGTTAGCAGCTGCCTGCATTAGTGGCGGCAGGCGTCTTTCCGTGTCAGGTCCACGAACCCGACACAACACCGCCGTTTTCCGTCGGGGCACAATCACGCCTCAAGGCAAAGAAAGCCAGTGTTTGGAAAGACGTTCTATCTGAGACATGTGTATTGTAGACGAGAGAGCCATGGCTTCACAGTCAACATTAGCGCGTAGTACCGCTAGCGGAAGCCGCGTCCTCTCCCAGAGAGGGGAGGGGGAGTGGGCGTGGACAGATGCGTTCATTTGCATACCCGGAAGCAGGCCCAGAAACAGACTGTTCTGAGGAGGGCTGGTGAGAGTGACTTTTTCGACCGCTGAAACTCCGAAAAAAGGATGATTTTGGGGCGAACAAACTTAAATACTATGTTTTTGGGCTTCTGAGACCTATATGACGTGACTGAAAAATAGCATAATACGGGACCTTTAAACTACACTATGTTACAGAAAGTTAGATTTCACTGTGTTATGTTTAATTATGTAACACAATGTACAACATCAACCAGATCAGTGTCAGAGTTGAGAACTAAAACCACTGTACCATCAATGTTCACAGACTTGGACCTGGACCCAGCTGTGTGTCCATGAAGAGTGATTGCTCTATGGAACCCCCACTGCTTTTTAAAAGAGGACATGTTTGTGAGCCTCAGTAAGTGAACGTCAGTATCAGAACAGCACTGAGTGACCCTCGGTGGACGAACATACAAGGTGCAGATAAATGACTCATAGAGCTCAGTCTGAGTTTAGGTCTGAGGGTCCACTGATCTGTTTCAGCTTTAACACATTCTTATCTTAGACCTGGACCCTGAGTCAATTCAATTCAATTTTATTTGTAGAGCCCAATATCACAACAAGGTTGTCTCATAGGTTTTGACAGGATTAGTTGAAAATAAACAGTCAAATAAACAGTCAATGAAGTAAATGGAATAATGTCTTGGGCATCCCCCGTCCTTAGACCCTCCTTCTTGACAAGGAAAAACTCCAAAAACAGAGTGGAAAAAGAGAAACCTTGGGGAGAACCACAGTGAAGGAGAGATCCACTCCCATGGATGGACAGGCAGTAGATGAGACCAAGACTGATGGACATCCATTTGCGGATGTAGTTCCAGTCTGTAAAGATGCAGTAGGGTGGGGGCACATGCGGGGGTCCATCCAAGCAGGTGAAGGTGAGGAGGTCCATCCAGACGGGTGAGGGTGGGGGAGGAGGTCCGGGGTCACAGAACAGAACAGGGCACAGATGAGTCACCTCCGATCCCATCGTCATTGGGCCCCAGGCGGCTACATCTGAGCCACTAGCCCCTCCCCCAGAGGGGAGTGGGGAAAAGGGAGACGGGGTAAATAGGAAACATTTGAATACACCGATCACAGCATCATGGATTTGGAACAGGATATAGACCCGGACAAGAACTTTTTCTCCTCCACAAATAATAACTGCTGCTATTACACAGATGATCAATACAACCAGAACATTAAATCTGAGGGTAGATTTTCACTCATCCACTTCAACAGTAGAAGCTTATATGCAAATTTCAATAATATTAAGAACTATCTACATACATTTTCACAGCCATTCAGTGTAATAGCAATATCTGAAACAAGGATCAGTGCTGAAAAGGGTATAGACTTTGAATTAGATGGCTATGAATTCAGGTATAATAACAGACTAAATAAGAGTGGTGGAGGAGTAGCTTTATATATTCATAAATCTTTAGACTTCAGGGTTTTGGTTGACATTACAACTGTAATTGATGATCTCCTTGAATGTTTAACAATTGAAATGTGCATGGAGAAATACAAGAATATTATTGTTAGCTGCATTTATAGAGCACCGGGCTCAAGCGTTAGTACATTCAGCAAGTGGATGGAATCAGTATTCTCAAAAATAAGCAATAAAACTATTTTCATATGTGGGGATTTTAATATTGATATGTTAAATCCCAACAAACAGAAAACTACAGCCTATGTCCAAAAATCACCAGACCCAGCGGAATTACATCCCACTGTGCCACTCTCATTGGTAATATTTTCACCAATGACATTGATAATAATACAATAAGTGGACTTTTAATTAATGACATCAGTGACCATTTGCCAGTGTTCACAGTCTATGACATCAAATGTAGAAACAAGTTAAACAAACAAACAAACGGGATATAGACGAGTAAAATCAGAAAAATCCATAAACAGACTTAAACAGGAATTATTGGAGTATAACTGGGATACCATTTACAGGAAAAAAGATGTTAACCTTGCGTATGATGAGTTCCTAAGAATATTTACCTCATTATATGATAAACATCTTCCAGTTAAGAAATATAACAGAAGACTATCATATGCTCATTGCCCATGGATAACAAAAGGGCTACAAAATGCCTGCAAAAAGAAAAATGAACTTTATAGAGATTTCAGAAGATAGAGAACTAAAGAGGCAGAACATAAATATAAAAAAATATAAAAATAAGTTAACTGATATTACAAGGGTAAGTAAGAAAGATTATTACAAGAGGATATTAGATGATAACAAAAATAACATTAAAGCTATCTGGAGTATATTAAACAATATTATAAAAAATGGATCTAGACATAATAGTCTGCCTAAGTATTTTATTGATAAGGATATTGAAAACTATAACATGAAACAGGTGGCTAATAGTTTTAATGAATTCTTTGTAAATATAGGACCGGATCTTGCAAGAAAAATCCATGATCCAGGGAAATATGGTGAACATTTATCAGAAAGAAACAAGGGCTCATTGTTTCTTAAAGCAGTAGATGAAAATGAAATTGTTAATATTGGTAGAAAATGTAAGAACAAACTGTCACCCAACTTTAATGATACTAATATGTCACTGGTGAAAAAGGTCATCGAGGGAATTTCAAAACCACTAACCTATACAGGGTGGGGAAGCAAAATTTACAATGAACATTTAGTTGTTTTTTCTCAGCAGGCACTACGTCAATTGTTTTGAAACCAAACATATATTGATGTCATAATCATACCTAACACTATTATCCATACCTTTTCAGAAACTTTTCCCCATATGAGTAATCAGGAAAGCAAACGTCAAAGAGTGTGTGATTTGCTGAATGCACTCGTCACACCAAAGGAGATTTCAAAAATAGTTGGAGTGTCCATAAAGACTGTTTATAATGGAAAGAAGAGAATGACTATGAGCAAAACTATTACGAGAAAGTCTGGAAGATACTATTAAAGAAGAATGGGAGAAGTTGTCACCCGAATATTTGAGGAACACTTGCGCAAGTTTCAGGAAGTGTGTGAAGGCAGTTATTGAGAAAGAAGGAGGACACATAGAATAAAAACATTTTCTATTATGTAAATTTTCTTGTGGCAAATAAATTCTCATGACTTTCAATGAACTAATTGGTCATACACTGTCTTTCAATCCCTGCCTCAAAATATTGTAAATTTTGCTTCCCCACCCTGTATATGTAACTTATCATTTCAAACCGGTTCATTTCCAAATACAATGAAAATAGAAATAGCTAAAGTCATACCTCTATACAAGGCTGGAAACAAGCACCATTTCACAAATTACAGACCTGTCTCCTTACTGCCACAATTTTCAAAAATATTGGAAAAACTTTTCAACAACGGACTGGACACATTCCTAGAAAAGTACAAAATACTCACAGAGAATCAGTAGGGGTTCAGGACAAACAGATCAACAGCACTGGCAATAACTGAGGCAACAGCAGAAATCACAAATGCTACAGATAATAAACAATATGCCATTGGAATATTTATTGATTTAAAAAAAAAGCCTTTGACACCATCAACCATAAAATATTACTCACTAAACTGGAAAGGTATGGCATAAGGGGGATTGTGCTGGACTGGGTAAAAAGTTATTTAAGTGGCAGACGGCAGTTTGTGAAATTGGGTGACTGTGATTCATCATGTTTGGACATTGCTGGTGGGATCCCCCAGGGGTCAGTATTGGGTCCTAAATTTTTTCTTCTGTATATAAATGAAATATGTAAAATTTCTAAGGTATTGCACTTCGTGTTATTTGCTGATGATACAAATATTTTCTGCTCTGGGGATAACTTGCAAAAATTACAGGAGGAAATTAGTACAGAAATGAACAAAGTAAAAATGTGGTTCGACAGAAACAGCTTATCATTAAATCTTAGCAAGACAAAAATAATGATATTTGGTAATTGTAGAAATAATTCATAGGTAACAATAAAAATAGACGGAATTGAAATAGAGAGAGTTCATGAAATAATATTTCTGGGGGTAACCACTGATGACAGGATCAGTTGGAAAGCCCATATCAAACATGTACAAACCAAAGTCTCCAGAAGCATTGCAATAATAAATAAAGCAAAGAAGGTTTTGGATCACAAGTCACTTCACACTCTGTACTGTTCCCTGGTTTCACCATATTTACAGTACTGTGCTGAGATCTGGGGTAACAACTACAAGACCTCACTACAGCCACTAACTATTACTCAAAAAAGAGCAATACGGATCATTCATAATGTTGGCTACCAGGAACACACAAACTCATTATTCTTACAGTCAAAATTACTCAAGTTCACAGACATTGTGGACGATCAAACAGCTCAAATAATGTACAAAGCTAGAAATAATCTTTTACCAACAAATATACAGAAATTATTCAGTATTCATGAGGGGGGTTATGATTTAAAGGGGAAAATTAACTTTAAAATTCCCTTTATACGCACAACTAGGAAGGGTTTTTGTGCTTCTGTCAGTGGGGTGAGACTGTGGAACAGATTTAATATAGAGTTAAAGCAATGTCCAAGCATGAAAGAATTTAAAAAGAGGTACAAAGACACAGTTTTTCAGAGGTACAGGGATGAGGGAGGGCTTGGGGATCACTGGGTGTTCTAAAGATGTACAAGTATGTGGTAAGTGTGTGTAAATGTATGTGTAGGTGTGTATGTGTGTGTGTATATATGTAGGTGTATATGTGTGTATAGATCTGTGTATGAATATGTGTTTACATATATGTGTTACTGCATTTTGTGTTTATGTAAATCATATTATATTTGTTCATAGTAATATGAAGCCAGAAACCTTATTATTTACTAGTAAGTATCAGTCATATTATGGCATAGTGTATAGATATGATTAGATGAGAAAGGTTATTGTTATTAATTTTATAAGGAGAAGGGGTGGGAGTTTATAAGTTGTACTTCTCACTCCTTTTCGAGTATGTATTATATGTCTTATGTTTAAGTGTTTTGTTTATTCATTTTCTTCTATTTGTCATTCATGTTCAGAATAAATATATCAATCAATCAATCAATCAATAGTGATGAACAGACTAAGTAAACTAAATATTGTAAATTATAAGTACAGACTAAAGTGGTCCGTAGTACCAGAAACAGGTGATAGGACTCAGTGCTCTGTACTTCCCCCAGTATTATTACTCCTAGTGCAGCTTAGACTGAACTGTGGGTTCAGTCTGTTTTTAACTAACCTGACCATAAGTTTTTTCACAGAGGAATGTTTTCAGTCTGATCTTAAATGGAGAGACTGTGTCGTCTTCTTTAATATTAGCTGGAAGCTGATTCCAGAAGACAGGAGCTTGGTAACTAAAGGCTCCAGCTTCTGCTGTACTTTTACGGACCCTGGGAACTACCAGTAGACCTGCATTCTGAGAGCAAAGTGTTCTGTTAGGATGGTACGGTACCAGAGCATCTGTGAAATAAGGAGGGCCCATACCATTAATGGTCTTATATTTAAGAAGGAGGATTTTAAATGTAATTCTAAACTGGACTGGAAGCCACTGAAGGACTTGTAGCACAGGGCTGATGTGCTCCTGTATGAACCTCACATATGAGCGGTCATTAGGGTGGTCCTTAGTTTTTAAGTCTCTGAGCCCTTGAAATGAATTTCTATCAGGAAAAAAAATATTTTATTATTTTTGGTGGGATTATTAAAAAGTGTACAGGTAGCTCAAACGGGTTGAAATTAAGTGTTCATCATTTTTTGTAAAAAATCAGTGACAGCTGTCATGATAGTTTTTTAGGGACTTGATCTCAGAAAAAGTGGAATATTTTAAATGAAAATCAGTGTCAAGTGCATTGGAATCCATGGCAGATATCTGCCATTATCTGGACCTCATACAATGTAATGTTTAAATTGTCCAGTGTCTCCAAAGTTGAAGTGCAGTTTATCAAGGACACAATGGCAGCTGAACCACCGATAACTGGGTTATTGAAGGGTTGGTGGTTCAGCTGCCACAGCTGAGCCACAGTGACCCCAGATGTTCCATCTGAGATAAAATCAGAAATTGTTCACTCTATGGAAACTAGCATAGGCAACAACGAACCACCTGTGAGGGCTTCAGCTAATCTTAAATCTGTCAAATCATATGTGACTATTTTATTTGTAGTGTCACAAGAAGTGAGACAGTTTAAAATTAGCAGTTTGACAAACTTATAAAACTTTATGAGAAAGAATAAAGCAGCTTGGTTGAAATAACATTTTAATGATTGTGAGGCTAAAATTCAGACTCATTGATGAACCACTCAACAATATTTAAAATGTATGAAGGTTGGTCTGTCTGCATCTTATGTCAAATGGAACAAATTTTAGGGGTCAGAGCCAGAAAACTGTGAACTTTATTTTTTGGCTCTACTTAAGGACCACCCTAATGAGCGTCAGGTCAGAGGTCACAGCAGAGTCAGAAAACATTTGACAGAGAACAGCATCTCCTTTAACGTCCACATGGAACTGGATTCTTCTGCAGTAGGATATGAATCACACTAAGACCACAGTTTAATGTCAGAGTTCAGCACTAAAACCACTGTACCATCAATGTTCACAGACCTGGACCTGGACCTGGACCCAGCTGTGTGTCCATGAAGAGTGATGACTCCATGTTTCTCCCAATATGTTTTAAAACAGGATGTGTTTCAGAGACTCAGTAAGTGAACCTCAGATCTGGTCCAGATTCACCTACAGGGTTTTCAGCTCAGTCAGTCTCAACTTGGTGTTCTATGTTCGACCTAAAGTTAGTCCTGTTGCACCGTCTGTGTCACATGGGCTCTTTCTTCAGTCTATGGTTCAGACACTGGCAGGAGAATCACACTGAACCTGATCAATGAAAACCTGTTGTTGTAGTGGGACCTGGTCCTGGATGATACTGGATCAGAGTCCAGGGTTGATTCCTGGTCCATTGAACACCTTTGTATCATATGTTGTGAGTGAAGATGGTGAGGACACACTGTTAGGACAGACCTGTTGGTTTAATCCAAATGTTGATGAGATCAACTAAATCCAGTGAGTGTGAAGCTCCAAACAGACTGAGATGTTGATTCTCAGTGGGATCAGCAGGACCAGGACACCTTTCCCACTACAGGGGGTCATGTGACTCATGTTGACGTCCAGGTGTGTCCACCTGTTGGTGTCAGTGTGGACAGACATAATGTGAGCTCATTGTTGATGATTGGTCCACAGAGTGGAGCAGCAGAGCTCAGAGGTTCCCACTGGTCTACAGGATCAGACTCAGCTGGACTCCATATTTGAGGTGTGTACATGTCCAGCATCTACTGGTCCATCTGTTCTGTCCAATCATCTCCTGCTGCTGGTTTCAGACCAGTGGACATCACTCTGTCCAACATGGACCTGAGCTTTGGTCCATGGGTGGACTTTGTGTCTTTCATCATGTTTTCTGTTCCAGCTGCTGGAGGAGAACATCTGCACTTTTGTCAAGAACGAACTGAAGAAGTTCCACCAGGTTCTGAGTCCAGATTACCCAGAATGCTTTGAGAGTCTGAGTGATGAGGATGAAGAGCAGAGGAGGAGCTCAGAGGCTTTTCTGAAGATCACACTGAACTTCCTGAGGAGGCTGAAGCAGGAGGAGCTGGCTGAGCGTCTGCACCGCAGTAAGACCATTCTGTACAGATTGAACAGATGAAAATACTTGGATTTACTGTGAGACTGATGGTTTTATCTGGGTCTGCATTCAGGAAGTCAGTCTGGAGTTCAGCAGAAACTGAAACGTAACCTGCAGCAGAAGTTTGAGTGTGTGTTTGAGGGCATCGCTAAAGCAGGAAACCCCAAAACCCTCCTGAACCAGATCTACACAGAGCTCTACATCACAGAGGGAGGGACTACAGAGGTCAACCAGGACCATGAGGTCAGACAGATTGAAACAGCATCCAGGAACCCACACAGACCACCAACAACCATCACATGTGAAGACATCTTTAAAACACCACCTGACAGAGATCAACCAATCAGAACAGTGCTGACAAAGGGTATGGCCGGAATCGGGAAAACAGTCTTAACACAGAAGTTCAGTCTGGACTGGGCTGAAGACAAAGCCAACCAGGACATCCACTTCATATTTCCATTCACCTTCAGAGAGCTGAATGTGCTGAAACAGAAGAAGTTCAGCTTGGTGGAACTGGTTCATCACTTCTTCACTGAAACCAAAGAAGCAGGAATCTGGATCTTTGCAGACTTCCAGGTGGTGTTCATCTTAGATGGTCTGGATGAGTGTCGACCTCCTCTGGACTTCAACAACACTCAGATCCTGACTGATGTTACAGAGTCCACCTCAGTGGATGTGCTGCTGATGAACCTCATCAGGGGGAACCTGCTTCCCTCTGCTCACCTCTGGATAACCACACGACCTGCAGCAGCCAATCAGATCCCTGCTCAGTGTGTTGACATGGTGACAGAGGTCAGAGGGTTCACTGACCCGCAGAAGGAGGAGTACTTCAGGAAGAGGTTCACAGATGAAGAACAGACCAACACAATCATCTCCCACATCAAGACGTCACGAAGCGTCCACATCATGTGTCACATCCCAGTCTTCTGCTGGATCACTGCTACAGTTCTGGAGGACGTGTTGAAGACCACAGACAGAAGACAACTGCCCAAGACCCTGACTGAGATGTACATCCACTTCCTGGTGGTTCAGGCCAAACTGAAAAACGTCAAGTATCATGGAAGATCTGAGACAGATTCACCCTGGAGTCCAGAGACCAGGAAGATGATCAAGTCTCTGGGAAAACTGGCCTTTGAGCAGCTGAAGAAAGGAAACCTGATCTTCTATGAGTCAGACCTGACAGAGTGTGGCATCGATATCAGCTCAGCCTCAGTGTACTCAGGAGTGTTCACAGCGGTCTTCAAAGAGGAGAGAGGACTGTACCAGGACCAGAGGTTCTGCTTCATCCATCTGAGTGTCCAGGAGTTTCTGGCTGCTCTTCATGTCCATCAGACCTTCATCAACACTGGAGTCAATCTGCTGTCAGGACAAACATCTGTTTGGTCTAAACTATCAAAGGTCAAACCTGTCCAGTTTTACCAGACCGCTGTGGACCAGGCCTTACAGAGTCCAAATGGACACCTGGACCTGTTCCTCTGGTTCCTCCTGGGTCTATCACTGCAGACCAATCAGAGTCTCCTACAGAGTCTGGTGAAACCAACAGGAAGCAGCTCAGAGACCAACAAGAAAACTGTTGAGTACATCAAGAAGAAGATCAGTGAGAATGTGTCTGCAGAGAGAAGCATCAACCTGTTCCACTGTCTGAATGAACTGGAGGATGGATCTCTGGTGGATCTGATCCAACAGTACCTGAGATCAGGACGTCTGTCCACAGAAGAACTGTCTCCTGCTCAGTGGTCAGCTCTAGCCTTCATCTTACTGTCATCAGAAGAAGACCTGGATGTGTTTGACCTGAAGGAATACTCTGGTTCAGAGGAGGTTCTTCTGAGGCTGCTGCCAGTGGTCAAAGCCTCCAACAAAGCTCTGTGAGAACAAACAACTGGATCAAACATCTCAAATATGGATCTCTCATTTCAACCAGATCAATAACTTTATACTCATCCCTTTTGTTTTGTCCAGACTCAGTGGCTGTAACCTGTCAGAGAGAAGCTGTGAAGCTCTGTCCTCAGTTCTCAGATCCCAGTCCTGTAGTCTGACACTTCTGGATCTGAGCAACAACGACCTGAAGGATTCAGGAGTGAAGATACTGTCAGATGGACTGAAGAGTCCAGGATGCAGACTGGACACTCTCAGGTCAGACACAATGGATTTGTATGTTTTCATTCTTTTATTACACTCTCATGTTTCTTTTTATACTGAAATACTTTGTGTTTGAGTCTGAGTCAATGGTTCTGGACCAGAAAAAGGTGGTCTGTCCTCTCTGGGTCAGTGGGGAGTCTTTCCCCCAAGTGGAGGAGTTCAAGTATCTCAGGGTCTTGTTCATGAGTAAGGGAAGGATGGAGCATCAAATTGACAGGTAGTGGCAGTGATGCGGTCGTTGTATTAGTCTGTTGTGGTAAAGAAGGAGCTGAGGCGAAAGGTGAAGCTCTCCATTAACAGTCTACGTTCTTACTCTCACCTGTGGTCATGAGCTTTGGGTCAGGACTGAAAGGACAAGATCCCAGATACAAGCGGTCTAAATGAGTTTCCTCTGTAGGGGGGCTGGGTGCACCCTTAGGGATAGGGGGAGGAGCTTAGATTAGAGCCACTGCTCCTCCACAACCAGCTGAGGTGGATCAGACATCTGTTTCAGATGCCTCCTGGACGCCTCCCTGGGGATGTGTTCCAGGCCTGTCCCACCAGGAGGAGGCCTCGAGGAAGACCTAGGACACACTGGAGAGACTATAGGCCCTTTTTCCACCAAAAGCCCAGGGACTTTATTGCCAGGAACTTATTTACAAGGAACTTATTTGGGTAAAAGAATTCCTGGTAATTGCGTTTCCATCACACCCAAAGTTCAGGGTAATTTATTCAAATCAGGTTGATGATGTATGGGGGAGGGGCAAAAGAAACGGCAGTCCAGTTCACGTCCATTCACAAACTCAGCTTTAATTCAATAAAATGACACAGTACTTTAAGTGGACAGGTTGGGTTTAACATTTTACTGGTTGTTGAATCACTTAATCCATCTGGAATACATTTTAAATGCAGTTAACCATCATTATATATCCTCAATTTGTATTTCAAAATGGTAGAACATGTATTTTCAACTTCAGTCATTAAACTAAATCACATCTAACTTTAAGTGTGATGGATGGTTCTGTTTCATTTCTATTGTTTTACAGATATAGTCCAGGTTCAACCCTAAAGTCAGACAGATTTACTCAAATGCCTGCATTTGAGTCCCACTCCGTTTTTCTCTTTCCTACATGAAAAATAATAAAAATGCATAAATGAATAACAGAACACATCATGACAGATTCCTATTACTATGATGTGACATGTCAAATGTCTGACCTGGGCTGCTGTAAACAGCAGTAGATGATGGACCAGGACACTAATGAGCCGCAGGTTCGGAAAAAGAGATGAATCCATCCGGTCTGTTTCAGGTGGAAATCACAAAACATAAAGAATAAATCAGTGTTCCGCTCCCGGCAACACGAATACATCCAGTTCTCTGATTTAGGTTTAGTGTCAGACTGTTGACCAGTTAGCATTAGCATTAGCATTAGGTCAGAGGCGATTTCTCATAGACTGCAAGGGAAGCCCGGCTTCCCCTAAAATTACTCCAATTAAATGGTTAAATATGTACGGTTGTGCTGACATTTTATTGACTACAAATGCGTTAGAACACGTTCATCTCAAAGACGAGTTCATTCAGAATCAGCTTTATCACAAATCAACGGACGCGAGGACACTTCTCCTCCATTCCTGTTGCGCTGTTTTCTCATTCGATCTCTGCTCAGTGCATTTGTCCGTAGATGCCGGGCGTCTCTGGGCTTCAATGGGACTGAGTGGAACAGTTTTTTTCATTGCCTCAAAACTGGACGGTAATTGGATAAATGCCACAATGTTGTCCCGCCCCCGGACGCCGGCCATCTCTGGGGGTGAATAGAGCTGTGGGCGGAGCTCAGCCGGGCTGGACGCCAGAATCCCATGTGCTGATTGGAGGATCAGTCGAAAGGCTGAATCCCGTTTGATTGACAGCTGTTTTGAGATCTGCTCCTTCACTGACACAGTTCAGTTTAATACCGTCACATATTCTGCTGTGAAATCAGAGAAACCACTACCAAATTATTCGTTCATTTCTTGCACTGTAAATAAAACACACTCATTGTATTTCCTTGTTTCAATTTAACATAATTTCAGCGTTTTCTTGTTTCAGTTACATAATTTAATTATTTCTTGTTCGAGTTTAATATCGTTTTGTAGATAGTTAAATCAATCATACTGTCGACTAGGTCGGAGTGAAAGGAGCATCTCTAGTTTATAAAGGCTGAAGTCTTACACCCACAACACAATGGGCCAAGGCAATCTAAGCAGCCTAGCTCAGCTGGACATTCAGAGGACACTGGTCCAGTCCCTGGGAAAGACGCCTACTTGGTACAATAAGGTCACTGACCATGTTCTTGAGAAGGAACGGAGGGCCGAATTTATGTTTAAATAACTTGACAATTTTTTTTTTTTTTTTTTTTTTGATGTAAGCCAACAATGAGCTTCCCCTGTCTGAAAGACGAGCAGCCGCCACTGCATTAGGTTAACCTGACTTTTGACTAAACAGCTGGTGTACCGCTGACTACTGTTACAGCATGGAACAAACTAAACAATGAATATTTCTGTGATATACAGACCATTGGTTTGTTCAGATCCACTGCGACTATTGTGGTCCTTTAGTTTCTTATAATCCTGCGTAAGTGTCTTCTTCTCTCATATTTCTTTAGTCTTGTGTCTTACATTTGGCTCTGACAACTTGTTGGCTATTTCACTTGACCCTCGATTGTTACATGTCGGTGACTCAAACTCCGTCTGAATGTCCTCCTCTGTAAATACGCTCAGAAGAGCCTGGGCCTCGTTATCCGTCTACTTGCCATAGCTTCTCTTTTGGTCCATTTTCCGAATTATCAAAATACAAAGCTTGTGGAAATGAAATAAATGAATGAAATAGTGGCTGGTGAACAGAATGCAGAAACGCTGTGAGTGTAATCCACCAATCGGCGTTCTCCAGCACACAGCCCCACGCTAAGAATTCCTGGTAATGTGAAAAGTACTACCTCAGTACCAGGAACTTCTTCACGGAAAGTTTGGGGGTGAGGGAATGTTTTTTACCTGGGTAATTTAGATGGAAACACAGCAGGATTTTTCAAAGTTAAGGATAATGCTCAAAGTTCCTGCCATGGAAAAGGGCCTAATGTCTTTGGGCTGGACTGGGAACGTCTCAGGGTCCCCCAGGAGGAGCTAGAGGAGGAGTCTGAGGAGAGGGAGGAGTCTGAGGAGAAGGAGGAGTCTGAGGAGAGGGAGGTCTGGGCATCCATGATTAGATTGAGTCCACCACCTGGCCCTGGATGTGATGGATGGGTGGATGGACTTTGTGTTTTGTGTCTGTAAAAACAGTTCCAGTTTTCCTAAATCCTCATTCTTTTGTTCCACTTCTAGTTGATACCAAATGTATTGGTCCACCTTTACCTCTGTGTCAGAGTCCATCCAACATCAAGTGTTTTAATGACACTCTTTCATTTTCAGTCTCCTCTCCATGTTTGATCATTTTCAACAGGAATAAAGAATTTCACAGTGAATTCACCTTTTTATTCCCAAATTTCAGTCCCTCACTGGGCTTCTGTGACAACAACAAATTCAACAAACATCACATTCAACCACTACAACTCATGTTTCTGTTCAGGAATAAAAGGAAAACAACTATAGTTTTACAATTCATCCCCAAATAATGGACTTTACAATTTGATCAGTTTTTGTGTAAAACAGTCAATTTGAACATTCATGGGAAACAATATGATTTTTTTTTTTTAACATTAAATGTATAGTTTCACTTCCAGAGCTTCTACATACTGGTGTATAAACCACTACAGAAACATCAATGATACTGATCTAATTATTAATACTGTTAATTTAGGGCAGCTGTGACATAAACCTTCCATTAGATGATGGTCTAATGCTTTAAGAATTGTTCATCATGTTGTTTTTGGTGAACACACCAATCCACTATTTTTACAATCTAAAACTGTCCAACTCATTGACCTTGTGGAGTTCAAAACTAGTCAAATATTGTATAAAATAAAGAATAACTTACTTCCGGGCAATATTTCAGAAATGTTTAGTGAAAGAGAGGGAGGTTGTGATTAAAGGGGAAAGTTCCATGTACAGATTCATAAAGTGCACACTAGGTTCAAAAGTGTCTGTATGACCATCTGTGGAGGAAAAGTGCGTGTGCAGAGAAAACAAAAATCAAACAGAATTCAGTTTCAAAAAAATATAAAGAATTGATTGTTGTGAGGTCCAGTATTTAACAAAGACAATGAGGGCTGTTTGTTTCTGGATAATGTTGAAGTGATAAATCTGCTGTAATTATTGAAGAAAACAGTTGAACTGTTGATGTGTGTTTGTATGACTGCACTACTAGGATCATTCTTTGGGGCACAATTCAATGACTGCATTATGGATTAGTTGTGGTTAAATGCTAAAATTAGGACAAATGTATTGTTTAATTCATGTATTAAGTTAATGATAAAGGTGGAAAAGCACTTGAGGGGTTGGATTAAATAAATTTATACTTCTTCCTACTCCTTTTTCGACCATGCAAAATTCAGACACGTACTTGAAGAAAAATTCCATTCATTTAAATGTTATTTTGTTTTTGTCTTATTTTGCTTTGTTTTGTTTTATTTTGTTTCTTTGCATGTTTGCAGTAAATAAATAAATAAATCCATTAGTTTGTAGATGAAACATTTGACAGTAATACTTGACTGTGTCTGTTGTAAACAGTCAGATGTGTGTTCACTCTGACTGCACTTTAGTCCAAACTCATCTTCATTCATTTCAACACTAATATAATTTGTCTTCTCCAGACTCAGTGGCTGTAACCTGTCAGAGAGAAGCTGTGAAGCTCTGCCCTCAGTTCTCAGATCCCAGTCCTGTAGTCTGATGAATCTGGATCTGAGTAAGAATGACCTGAAGGATTCAGGAGTGAGGATCCTGTCAGATGGACTGAAGAGTCCAGGATGCAGACTGGACACTCTCAGGTCAGGGTTCAACAAAGAACACAACACATCATTTCAATGTTTGTCTCCAGTTGTTGGATGGATTGAACTTGTCAGTAGTTGTTTGTGTTGAACTCCAGACCAGTTCTACTGATCTTCAACTGTGTTCAGAGTCTGGAACTCATAGACTTTACACATTGAAGTCCTGTTGGTGAAGTCCCATGCATTCACAGACTCTGTTCAATGACTCCAACTCCACTGATCTCCATCCTCAGTTGATGGATGTGATGTTTTGTGTTGCAGACTGTCAGGATGTCTGATCACAGAGGAAGGATGTTCTTCTCTGGTCTCAGCCCTACAGTCCAATCCATCCCATCTCAGACTGCTAGACCTGAGCTACAACCATCCAGGAGCCTCAGGACAGGAGCTGTCTGCTCTAGTGGAGGATCCACACTGGAGACTGGACACTGTCAGGTATGGACTGAGCTGATGCATCCACAGATAATGGCAGATAGAACAGGTAGAGCTGACAGGAAACATCTGTCAGAGCTGGGATCCATCCTGTATGAAGGTCCAGCCCATGTTCACAGACAAACAGACTCAGTCAGTGATTCAGAAGGAACCATTTAGTGGATGTGAACAGAAAAGCTTCAGTGGATCACAGTGATGGAATGGCCATGCTTCCAGCTGCTCTGACCCTCCTCCTCCTTTCACGTTGGATCCCGCTGGAGTCCGATGGTTGAAACCAGGTCCATGCAGACGTAAGTGTGATTTGATTAGATTGATTAAAACCAACCTGAACCCAAACTGGGACGTGGTTCCACATTCTAAACATCTAAAGTGTTCATGAAGACAGTCAGTTTAGTGGAAGGATGAGCTGATAGCTGATTGGTCAGGACTGGTACCACATGGACCCACATACCCTGAGCAGTGAGTCCGCAGGTCCAGTCCCAGACTATTTAGTGCATATCAGAGCTCTAGTGTCTTTATGCACATTTACAGTCTGTACTGTCACTGTGTGACAAAGAATACAAATACAACCAAGAAGATCCAAAACACAATAGAGTTCATCAGGATGAGAAGTTTGTCTGAGGAACAAACTCAGATGAAACCACCAAAACACTTCTACAAACTATTATTATCCATCAGATAAAGAATCTGATTCAATGAGCAAAAGTACTGAGTTTAGATCCAGTTAGTAAACAGTCAAAGTCACTGTGGAGAAGATTGGAATCTACAAATCCAACATTGGATTCATTAGCAGGAACTAAACATCAACCTGAACAAACAGCAAAAACACTAAGAATCTAGAAGAACTGAGAAATGACTGATGGGACTGGATTGTGTTTTTAGGTTTGAATCAGTTTGGATCCAAAATGAAACATACTTTGAATGTTTGAATGTTAAAGCTATACCGTATGATGTGGCATTTTTACTGTTTTCTTTTGTCATATGAAAATGCTCCTAATAAGCGTGTGTCAAACTCAAAAATGTTTAATTCTCATATATTTCTCATATTTCTGAAAAAATTCTGACCGATCCTTTTATTCGGTCCGAATGAAATAATTGGCCGAACCTGGCTGAGCCTACTGTCAATCATCCATTAAGGCCGTCCAGCATCCGATATGGGTACCTCTGAATCTGATGCTTCATTCGTGCTGCTTCTCCTGTCACTGACCACAGTCTACTGTCTAGGATGTGTATGGATAGGATTGAAATACATATGTGGATGGGAAATAACGGATTTATTAACAGAAACAACAACTAATAAGGGGAACAAACAGGAGTCCGATGAATGAAGGATGGAGATAAAAGTCCAGGAGTCTGGTGTACTGGACTGAACAGACAGGTCTGCACAAAGCTTAGCTTTTGTAACTCATACAGGTACATGGTGTCACACAATGTAGGATTATGTAGGATGATAAATATATGGACTATGAAACCTCAAATGTTCATGGAAAATTCGCGGAGGCTGCGTGTTTACAGTGTGGACGCCCATCGCCTGGGCAGCTCATCAGCTGGGCGATGTGAAGACACTGACCCAGCGCTGCACAGACCAGACCCTTAAATACAGAGTCTACTGATGAAACAGGGGCCGCGGCAGGTGGATGATGTTGTGTCTGATTACTGAGGGAGAGGTCCACAGACACGCCGAAGCGGGCCGGACTTCCACCTCCGCTTCCACCGTTTGCATCAGGTGAGAGGAGGGGAGCATCAGAGCTCAGGCAGCGAGAAGTGGGCGGGGCTTTGGAGGGAGGCAAATTATTCATGTTCAAACTTTTACTAAGTGATGTGAGAAATGCCACATCGGTAGGTATAGCTTTAAGGATCAATATATGATCCGAAAGGTGAACTGGCGCTAAAGATTAGATCTCAGTCATAGAGTCAGAGTTGATCTGTTTCACACTTTTATTCTCTGTTGGTGAAAATGTGCTCAGAAACAACAGATCCGTCTATAAACACTGGATTTACTATTATTATATATCTGTTATTGATCAGTATTGCTCAGACTCACACATGATCCATCAATAACAGTTGAATTGAACCCAGTGATGTGATCAGACTGTCAGTCAATCAGCTGATCACTGATCAATAACTGCAGCTGGATTGTGTTTTCTTCTGTCCATCAGATTTCTGTGAACTCACCCTGGATCCAAACACAGCGAACAAACGCCTCAAACTGTCTGAAAACAACAAGAAGGTGGAACTAGTGAAGGAGGTTCAGTCATATCCTGATCATCAGGACAGATTTGAGTATAAGCCTCAGCTGATGTGTTCAACTGGTCTGACTGGTCGCTGTTACTGGGAGGTCCAGTGGAGTGGAAATGTTGAAATATCAGTGATTTACAGAGGAATCAGAAGGAAAGGAGGTAGTGAGGACTGTGGGTTTGGAGGAAATGATCAGTCCTGGAGTCTGTGGTGTTGTAGAGGTGAATACAGGGTCTGGCATAAAGGCAAATGCACAGACCTCTGTCTGTCCTCCTCCTCCTCCTCTGGTACAGTCTCAGTGTATGTGGACTGTCCTGCTGGATCTGTGTCCTTCTACACAGTCTCCTCTGACAAACTGATCCACATCTACACCTTCAAAACCACATTCACTGAACCACTGTTTGGAGGATTTAGACTGTTGGAAACAGGATCCACAGTGTGTTTGAGTGGTGTGTAGTGTGTTGTGTGTTTGTGTAGTTGGATTGTGTGTGTAGTTGTGTCGTGTGTTGGCAGTAAAAATATGATCCAAATTAAATCAAATCATTCTCTCTCCACTGTTGTGAATCCGTCTTTTTGTCTCTGTCGGTGATTCAGACAGGTACAAATCCCACAATGCATCTGTATATGTTTTGGAATTTCCCGGGCTCCTAAATGAGACAATAGATCAGCATTAGCATTAGTGGCCAAGCTAATGGCACTAACGTCCATTTTGTTAGTTTCCCGGGCTTCGCTGTACAGTAGTGACCCCGTGTATCCCACAATGCATTAGTGTGAGTTGTGGTTGGTGCCAGAGTGCTGTTGTGGGCTCAGTAACTGTGGTTTGGAGCTAAATGTGTGTTGGATTAGTGGAGCTGGAGCCTGGTTGGAAATGTTGTGGTCTTTGTTGGACCAGTGTTGGAGGCAGTAACACTCAGCCATATGGTACATATGGTACTGTAAAATGCTCACATCTACCACATATGCTACTGTAAAATACTCACATTCACTACATATGGTACTTTAAAATACTCACATCTACCACATATGGTACTGTAAAATACTCACATTCACTACATATGGTACTTTAAAATACTCACATCTACCACATATGGTACTGTAAAATACTCACATTCACTACATATGGTACTTTAAAATACTCACATCTACCACATATGGTACTGTAAAATACTCACATTCACTACATATGGTACTTTAAAATACATCTGCCGAAATACTGTATGTTACATGTTCTATGTTTGAACAGTTTTCAGTTAAAAAGCTTCATAGGGGGCATTTCCTACAAAAGATGCAAATAATGGACAAAGACATGTTGTCTTTGGATGGACAGATTAGGACGGCCCACCTAGGAATTCAATCAGTGGAACACCAGGTGAGGGGGGGCATTGTCACGGGTAATAGGTGGTAACTGTTGGAACAATATTATTGATCCTAACTGTTGTATTTTTACTGTAAGAAAATAAAGACGAACAACAAAATGTGAATTCTTTGTCTTTATTTGACTGGTGATGATTGTGGCAGTGGATTATTCTGAAAAGGAATTCCTGTGAATTAAATGTGACGCCCTTCCATCCTGGACCTGAGCTCTAGTCCTGCAGTGGACCACATTAAAACACTTCTGGGGCCTGGATCAGGGTCAGGGGTCAGCAGTAAAGGCTGGCATGGATATCCTCTGTTTCCCAGTAGGTACCCATCAATCTGTCCTGGAAGTAAAATGGATACATGTGGGTGTGTTTATATCAGGGAGACAAACATGATCATTGAACATAGTGTTCAATTACTGAACACATGCACATCTGTGGATCAGGCTATACTCTGGATATATGTGGAGTCAGGTACAGAGCCAGGACACTTTATTTCTACATTTGTAATGATGTGTGCTGGATCATAAATGAGCTTGATAGTTCAGAGAATGGCATTATTATTATTATTATTATTATTATTATTATTATTATTATTAGCTGCTGTATATTGTGACGTATACTGTCATTTTCAACATATTAGTGATGATACCTGGACGTTGATGCTGTGGAAGGACTTCCTGTGAACATAGTTCTTGGTTTTGTACAGGAGCAGTAATAAGAATGTGTGTTCCATCTACACACACTATTACATTTGGAAGACCAGCAAAATGAAGATTATCACTGATCTGAGTCTGAGTTTACAGCAGAATGTCTCTAAAATTATTCAAAATACAATTTAGGATTTAATACAGAGTGTAAGATTCAAATTATAATAATAAACTTTATGTCCAACATAAGTTGGAATAACACATAAAGGTGAACTAAAGGAAAAAAATAAATTATGAATTTAAACAGAACAGTCTAAAATACTGAAGGTAATCACCAACAAAAGAAAAATCATTCCCATACTGTACAGTTATTTCACTGTGGCTCTTTAACAACACTTTATGTCCGAAATGAAGTAGGAAGAAGCTGAACTTATATTGTTCAACCCCAAATACACAGACATGGACAAATAGATATTCATCAGGAATGATAGCACATCTATTCAAGGTCTGAAAATCCTCTTCTGATGTTAAATCACTGCGTATTAACTGTGCTTTTAAGTCTTTGGGTTCACGTTTGTCCAGACAATCCATGTCTAACAGCGTGTTTCAGGTGGGAGGAGTCAGGTGAAACTCTGGGTTTCTTAAAGAAAACCTGCCACCGAGCGGGTTATGTTCACAGAGTAAGTTACCATGGTGACAGACTCAGGGTTTGACTTGACAGTTTTCACATAACCTGCTTTCTGGAACAGGCCCCTGTTGTTCCTCCTCCAAAGACACCCCAACATGAACAACCACAGTAAACACCACCAGCTTTAGTTACTTTACTACAATGATTTTAGTCAGAAATCAGCATTTTACAATCAGAGTTTGTTAACAGTGTCGAAATGAACAGAAACAAATGAACAGATGCAGAAATGATACCAATGAAAATCAGCAAATATGACTTTATTCTATGTTTCAGCTCTTCTACAGCACAATAAAATGTCAGAAATGATTTCATGAACATATATGGAACAAACAAATGCAACAGCCATTTATGTCCAACTTCATCTCAGTGTATTTATAATGTTGTAAAGGAACCTACAAAACCAGGACCACAGCCACAATAAATCCAATATCATTATCTTTACAGTATTTTATCATTAACTTTAGTGCACATGAATATTTTCTAAACAGAGATTTCAATTTCATCTGATTTTACTTTTTTTATTACATTATTTAATATATTTAATTTTTTATATAATTGTGTTTTTATTTTATTTTACTATTTTGTTTTCTTGTAGTTATTTCTTTTATATTGCTTAATTTTTATGCCATTTTTAAAAAAATTTTATTTCACTTTATATAATTTTATATCAAATTTTATTCGACTTCATTTAATTGTTTAATTTTATTGTAGTTTTCTTTCCTTTTTTTTCTTGTTATTCCATTTTATTTTCATTTTTATTTCATTCGTTCCGCTCCACTTTACTGTTTTAACCCATATATTAGTGGATCCTTAACACAGTTGCTTTAATAAACATCGAAACCACCCTGAGGGAAAAATGTTTTTCTTTTTATCTTTGGTGTCCTGTTGCTCCCAAAGTAAAGGAAACTCATTTCAAAACTGCATGTTCAGTTTACCCTGCTAATGATTTCTTGCAAAAATGATTTCATTTTGATGTGGATTCCTGTGTTTTCTGTTCTTCTTAAGCTGAAACCATTGAACATTTGTTTTGTAATTGTTCACACAGCATTTCCTTTTGAGCTGATATTCACAGTTGATTGTCCTTAAAAATTAAAAGTAATTTGACTTTTTCTTTATGTGATATTAATTATTTTATGGATTCATTAGATGTAAACATCAAAGATATTGTTAACCTAATCATTATTTTTGGGTAAATTTCATATTCATTGTTGCAAGTAGAAAAACACAAACCCCTTCTTTAATTTGTTTATATGTGATATTATCAAGTATTACAGATCTCTACAGTATATTGTAAATATGTCCAAAAAAGCCTGATAACTTTATTCTAGTTTATCTAAGTCCTTGCTGTTTAATTGTGTCTTGCCTTAGTCCTTTGTGCTCTATTGGCCAGTCAGATTGATTGATTGATTGATTATTTTTCTTTTTGTTTCTCTATTTTCATTACACTTCAGATGTCTTAATCTTTTTGTTTATTTTGTTTCAGATATTTGCATTAGTTCTGTTTCACCATTCCACCATGTCTCCTAATGTATTTCTGTATTACTCTTCTGTAATATTTTCCCATTCTTGAGATGTACATTTGCTTTGAGCCAAATAAAAAATAAAAAAGGAAATATATACATATGTATATATTAGTGGCTCCTCCATTAGTGAACAGTGACTCCAAACAGTCATTTCCGGTCCTGATGTCGCTGTGGGTCTTTAGAGGGTTCGTGTGTTTCCATCATAGAACACTGTATAGGCGGAACCTTCGGACCCGGAACAGTTCCACCCGGGCCGCATTAGGGTGTCGGTTTCCTCCTCAGACCAAACACGGACCAGTGTTGTTAAATTGGACAAAAACTAAATCTGGAGACTTTTCAAATCGTCTTGGCGACTTTTTTTTGTCTTTTTCGTAAGAGACTAGTGACAAATGTGTGTCCTTTTTCTGCTTCTACTGCAGACTTTGATGGGATTTGGAGACTGGGACGTGAAAGCACGGATCGTCCTGCACAGTAAGTGATCTGCATTATCGTCAAACATTCACGGGCGGTAAGGCCGCGGTCCAAAGTACTGGGAGGTGGGAAGTTTCCGACCTCCAACTGGGTCAAATGCATTGGAACGCCTGTCGAAGCCGGAGGTCCTGGTTGTAAAGTGGGTCCAGTTCCAAGTACCCCGACCTCACCAAAAACTACAATGTGACGTCATCACAACAATAGCGGCGCACAGTGTGGAAGTTCACAATGAAAAGAAACTTGACAATGTCTAATCAGCTCCTCCGTCATTTGGCCTCTTCCATCTGGTTTGCGTATATGAGAACACTGGACTGTCCACAGTCCAAATGCCTCCTCAGTATCAAAGCAAATAGGAGCTTAGATCTGCCTTCTCCATGTTTGTAGTTTCTGTTCAACGTGGATCACCTGGAATACTTTGAGGTGGGATGGAGTTCAGTCCAAGTCAGATAGATTCTACCTGCCAGCACTCTGGAATGCAGCATATGCACAGCCCCACTACTTCCTGAACTGAAGGCAGCTCCTTTAAAGCAACTGGTCAAATTCAGCTTTTCTCCAAAGCATCTGGTTTATCACTGAACCTCCAAAAATGTGAGCTCTGATCTGTTCATACCAGTGATGTTCACAGTAGAGCTAATATCCCAGTGAAAGACCAAGTGAAGTATCTTGGAATTATAATCACAAAAAATGTAAGTAAAAGAACTGATTTAAATATTATTCCAAGTTCAAAGATCTACAGAAATGATTCAGTCACTGGCTCATAACAGACCTCTGTCTACTGGACCGGATTCTTCTGTTTAAAGCCCAAGGCTTCTCCACACTTCTTTGTCCATGCCACTCATTATACACATCTGCAAAAGTAATCAAGTCATCTAACTATAATATTTAAATTGATTTGGAAAAATAAGACTCACTACCTCTGTGAAACTCAACTTTTCAGAGATTATGATAAAGGGGAATTAAAAGCCATGGAATCTGAATCAGTTATCACATCTGTGAGAATGAAGTGGTTGAAAGACCGTCTTTCCCAGCCCCATTCCAAATAATTTATTCAATAAAGTTGGAAGTATTAACTTTTTATTGAAATGTAGTTTTGAAGTGCATCAAATTCCTATTAAGTTATCTAACTTCCACAAACAAGCATTGAACTTTAGCAGAATGATATTTACCCATAACTTCTCCCCACACAACACTATTTTATGGATCAACAGATTCATTATTATAAACAGAAAGTCAGTTTTTAAAGCTGAATGGTTTCATAATGGTTTATTATTTGTTTTTGATTTATTGAACACAGAAAGACACCTGTTATCATATGAAGAATTCTCCAGGAAATACAATATAAATAGCACAAGAAAAGAATATGATAAAATCTGTAAAGTGACTCCAACATCATTACTTCAAATAATCCAAGGTGGTCTGCCCTGCCCCTTATATGTTCCCTTCTTACCTTGTTTGAAAGTCAGTGACACTGATCTGTTAGATAGAAGCTGCAACAATAAAATGATCTGTCTAGCTTTAAACATAAAAACTTTGGGGAACTTTAAGACAGTTGCTTTACCTAACATCGAAACCACCATGAGAGAAAAATGTTTTTCTTTTTATCTTTGGTGTCCTGTTTTTCCCAAAGTAAAGGAAACTCGTTTCAAAATTGCATGTTCAGTTTACCCTGCTAATGATTTTTTGCACAAAAGATTTCCTTTTGATGTGGATTCCTGTGTTTTCTGTTCCTCTGAAGCCGAAACCATTGAACATTTGTTATTTAATTGTTCACACAGCATTTCCTTTTGGGCTGATATTCACAGTTGGTTGTCCTTAAAAACTGAAAATATTCCGTCTTTTTCTTTATATGATATGATTAATTATATGGAATCTTTAGATGTAAACATCAAAGAAATTATTAACCTTATTATTATTTTGGGTAAATTTCATATTCATTGTTGTAAGTGGAAAAACAGGAACCCCACCTTTAATTTGTTTATATGTGATTTTATTAATTATTACAGATCTCTTAAGTTTATTGAAAAAAATGTCCAACAAAGTCAGAAAACTTTATTCTAGATGATCTAAGTCTTTGCTGTTTGAAATGTATGTTGCCTTCGTCCTTTGTGCTCTCTTGTCCAGTCAGATATATAATTTTCTGTTTCTTTATTTTCAGTACACTTTAAATGTCTTAATCTTTTTGTTTATTTTGTTTCAGATATTTTCAATAGTTCTATGTTTCATCATTCCACCATGTCTCCTAATGTATTTCTGTTTTTCTCTTCTGGAACTTTTTCCCTTTCTTGCTCTGTAAATTGCTTTGTGCCAATTAAAAAAAAAAAAAGAAAGAAAGAAAAAAGGCAGCTCCTTTATTTCCTGTCTTTCATTATTGGTGTGATGACTGTCAGGTTGTGACGTCAGCTTGGAGGTGTTTCCAGCTGGTGACTGAGTTGCAGCTTGTTGGTGATGCTGCACACCTGGGCCCGGTGTGCTGAGATTATTTAAGATCCTCCAGTCACACTCACTCTCTCTCTGACTCTCCCTGACCTGACTTTCCCTGTTCAGGTATCCACAGTTGTTTGGTTATGCTTGGTTATGTTTGGTTAGGTTAATTTATTTTTGCCTGCAACTTACAACACTTTCACACACACTGTTCCACTCATGAACATCTTACACCACTGATTGAACTGACTTCCACACTTCACCTAATTAGATCTTTAATTTGGTCCAATTGATTTATTTAAGATTTGTTTGATTATTCAATTTGGTTAAATATTTTTCAATAAAGATAATTTGTAAAGTTTAACATGGTGTTATCTCCCCTTTCTTTGTTGTGACCTTTTGAGCCAGGTCATGACAATTGGACACACTGGTTAATGCAGGTGTGTCGGCTACTTGTTGTTGAGACTACTGCAATCAGACATACCTGGATTAATCAGTGTGTCCAATTTTGAAAGACAGGAAATAAAGAAATAAATAATAAATAAAGGAGCTGCCTTAAGTTCAGGAAGTCGTGGAGCAGTGCATAGAGCCCAGAGGGACACACCTTTAAAATCTAATATGTGTCTATTCTAGACATTACGGTAGAGGCAAAAATGAACACTTGATAATGGAGACTGGATGTTTGTTTGGTTTTTACATATACAAAATTTTATTTAAACAAACATTACAAGAACGATGACAAACTCACATGAAAGCATCATTATTTCACAGTTTAAGGTAAATTTACACCTCCTATGAAAATCCATACAAAAAATGATTACGTGGCATATATCATGTTTCAGAAACCATCATGCAACAAATAATGAAAAGAAAGAAAGAATGAGGAGCATAAAACAATTGATTAAAAAACACAATATGAATTAAGATCAGATAAACCAGAAAATTCACACAAATTAAATACAGGCGGTTTAGGAAAGGTTAAATTTTGCTCTAAATGTGTACAGTTTATTTGCATGGGGATTATTTATTTGTTTCACACATTTTTGTAACAGGGAGATTTCATTCTAAGAGCCAGCCATAAGGGGGGGTTTGGCATGCGGACGCTTGTGTATGTAATATTTTGTAATAATAGTAATAAGATTAAGATATTAAATGGAGACTGGATGTAAGCAGCTCATAATTTTAGAGGATTATTAAAGGTCCTGTACAGACTTTCTGCATGAGCTTGAAAAAGTCTTATTTTTAGATATATGCCTGATCATAGTCTGCAATTTAAAATGACGTTATCAGCACCAAAATAGGTTATTTCCAAATGCTATTTTTAGCGTCCCTGGTTGGGTCAGACAAGACTGGAATGCTTAATGGCAGACTTACATCACTATGATAACAACACACTGACCGGCAGAGTTTAGTAGTGAGAAGTAAGATGAACGAGTGAGGAGTAAGATCTGTCCTTTTTCCTAAAGAAAGAGATTTCTTGGATTTATTTAGTTGTAATGGTGGACACTGGAACTGGAGCTGGACTGGCAGAAAGAAAAAGAAAACTAAATGGGACAGTGATAGAGCACAGACTAAAACACCAGTGAACCTCTGCATTGGTTTGAACCGATGAATAGAACTAAGGGAGTTAAAGGAATGAAAACAGAGCTGCAGTTGTCCCTCTTCCTTCTCCTCAGGTATAGAATGCTTCTGTTCTTTCTCCATATGCACTGGATGGTATGCATCTGTATGGAGTTGAATGTTCATGCTGGGGCCTGGATACTAAACTGTCCTTCAGGAACAAGACAGTACTAACAGTAGAATACTGTGAATGCAGAAGGCTGAAGCAGCTGGAGCTGAACTGCTAATGCAGAATGAGGAAGATGTTGAATGACTGAAGTCATTTAGGAAAATGACTGAATACTTTGTGTTAAAGTTAGAGCAAATGTATATTATTGGGACATGTTTTAGAACATCAGTCTGTGAGGAACACTGAGGAGCTCCAGAGTAAAACAGACATAGAAGCAGGAGTCGGACTTTCAAAGTTTGGTTTCACTTTGGTTTTCACCCCAGTGACTAAACTACGCTACAGACGGACTTTATGAAGTTTGCTGGTTGTGTCATTTCAGTCGTCACTTTGCACCTGCAAGTTACTGTGTGGAAAAAAGAAATGCAGAGTTGTAAAGAGGATCCGCTCTTCAGTCATTAGCTTCAAAACGCCTTGGCCAGAGTTATGCCCTTACGACAGTAGGAGCTAGTTCTCATGGGAAGCGGAGTCATCCATTAAAAACACCACCGATTCCAGCTGAAGGTGTCGCTGCAATCCACTTTAAACAAATTCTCTGTACAGGACCTTTAAACTGTTCCAGCTCTCTCAGATTTCGTACTACAACCACCTTCGCTTGCTCAGGGGTCCATTTAACCTGATGAAAACTTTTCCATTCCTTGACCAGTTGGTTTGAATTTTACTTTTTCTCAGCAGACGGCCATTTCTTGCTATGTCAGCCTTTTTCTTTGTCAAATGCTCATTAACATACACCCCTCAGTGCCCTTAAGTTTTCTTAATTGCTTCAACACATCAATCTTGTGCTTAAGATTAACAAACTGAACACCAATTGAAGACTTGTTGTTGTCTTTGCAAGGAATTGTGTGACATGCAGAGATGTGTTCTTTCCTTATGGATATGTTCTTCCTGTTCAGGTATTGAATCTCTTGCTCCTGGACAGTGTACAGTTCCTCAGGTGGTGCATCTTCTCCATGCTGGTCACTGGCTACAGCCCTGGCATAGCTGCCATGTTTGGTTTCCAGACCACTGATGATGACATCATTAATGCAGGACTACTGCTACTGCTCCAACTCATCAATCCGTTGTTCCAACAGCTCAGTCTTAATCTTTCTGCTTCACAGTTGCCTTCAGTTCGCGGACCTCTTCCATTAAGTCCACAAGATTGGTCTGCTCTGTGACCACTTTACTAGTTTCCTCAGACAGAAAACTGAGGGACTTTTGAAACTCCTCCAACTCCAGTGCCATGTTGCCATGTTTTCCACTTAGGACACACAAAAAATATCTGTGGAGACTCCAGGAAGGCTTGAGGGCAAAAGGTTTAGTCGTCAGCCACCATGTGCTCCTGGGCCTCAAATGGTACCTTGATAAGAGGTGCAACGAGTTCTGAGGTTTTGTCATGAAACAAGTAATTGTTGTAACTCATTTGTACATTGTCGATTCGGCATCAGTTTTCACATGTAGAATAAGAGGATTGAGTTTTTAAATGCTTGAAAATGTCCTATTAATTATCTAACTAGTTAATTTTGTCTGTCTGCTTAATCTGGTTTGAAAGGGATGTGTTTGTTGTGTTCCATGCCATTGCATTTCAGTGACCACCTCTTCTGTTTCTTTGTGTTTTGATGTAGAGAAGCCAAAGGTGGATTTAAAGTGAAACCTGAAAGTTGTATCTGGACAAAGATCACCTGATTCCAGCAAACATGGATGGAAGACCCACCTGTGACCAGTGTGGAAAGACTTTCACCAGAGCAGGTTCCCTAAAACTCCACCATCGCATCCACACTGGGGAAAAACCATATGAGTGTGACCAGTGTGGAAAGAGTTTCACCCAAAGGAATGGGCTTAAAGCTCACCAACGCAGCCACACTGGTGAAAGACCATATAACTGTGACCAGTGTGGGAAGTGTTTCACCACAGTAAGTCACCTAAAAATCCACCAACGCATCCACACTGGAGAAAGACCATATGAGTGTGACCAGTGTGGAAATGCTTTCACCACAGCAAGTTACCTAAAAATCCACCAACGTGTCCACACTGGAGAAAGACCATATGCGTGTGACCAGTGTGGAACGACTTTCACTCAAATTAATGTGCTTAAACATCACCAACGCATCCACACTGGAGGAAAACCATATGAGTGTGATCAGTGTGGAAATGCTTTCACCACAGCAAGTTACCTAAAAATCCACCAACGCACCCACACTGGAGAAAGACCATATGAATGTCACCAGTGTGGAAATGCTTTCATCAGAGCAAGTGAACTAAAAAGACACCTACGCATCCACACTGGAGAAAGACCATTTGTGTGTGGCCAGTGTGTAAATGCTTTCACCACAGCCAGTTACTTAAAAATCCACCAACGGATCCACAGCAGAGAAAAACTGTATTACTGTGACCAGTGTGGAAATGCTTTCATCACCGCAAAGTCCCTAAAAATCCACCAACGTATCCACACTGGAGAAAAACCATATGCCTGTGACCAATGCAGAAAGAGTTTCACCCGAAAGAGTGTGCTTAAACGTCACCAACGCATCCACACTGGAGAAAGACCATATGCCTGTGACTAGTGTGGGAAGTTTTTCGCCAAAGCTAATCACCTAAAAATCCACCAACGGACCCACACTGGAGAGGGACACTACCAGTGCAGATTCTGTGACAGATCTTTTATCACAGGTTCAAAATGTACTAAACATGAATGTGTCAAACATTTCCACAAAAGACAAAAACTGAACAGTCATCCAAAAAGTAAGACATTGGACTCTAGTGGAAAGAGTCAGTGTCAGAACACACCTAAACAGGTGTCTGCTCTCTATCATCAGCGCAGATGTGAATCATCAACATCTGGACCAAAATGTCCCTCATCATCAGATGACAAGAAGAAACACAGTGGATATACAGGGTGTCCCCAAAAATGTATACACACTTTAAATAATTGTAAATTAGGTGTTTATTAAAATTCATTTAATTTTCAAAATGTAATAGAATTTACAAACATCCTTTTATTGTTTTGTCACTTCCTGTTCTCAAACTGACGTCCGTTCTGGTCTAGACACTGCTGACAACGCCAAGCAATGGAATCGCATACATCACCAAATACCCTTGGTATTTGCGTGCATTCATTTTCAATGGCTGCTCTCAGTTCAGTGACTGTTGCAGGTCTCATAGCATAGACTTTGTCTTTTAGGTATCACCATAAAAAAGTTTAGTGGTGTGAGGTCTGTGGTGTGAGTCAATGTGTGATTCCATTGCTTGGCGTTGTCAGCAGTGTCTGGACCAGACCAGACGTCAGTTTGAGAACAGGCGCTGACAAAACAATAAAAGGATGTTTGTAAATTCTATTACATTTTGAAAATTAAATACATTTTAGTAAACACCTGCTTTACAATTATTTAAAGTGTGTTTCTTTTTGTTTTTTTGGAACACCCTGTAGATTTAATTTATTTTCTTTTAAACTGTTTTGCACTACGCACCACAAGAGAGTTGTCTCTTTTATTTTCATTATACATATGTATAATGACAATAAAGGCATTCTATTCTATTCTAACACATCTGACTCTTCAAGTGTTCATTTATTTTTTTCTTAATGCTACATTTACGTAAAATCACTAACGGCACTGATATATTTTGTTCATTCCCAGAAAGAAGTGCAGTTTGAGTTGATGATAAAATTCAAAATTTACAAGCAAGAAAAAAAAATCATTTCCAGGTAGAAATGTTAGATGAGTTCATATAGTGTTAATTATTTGCACATGTCATTGTTGAAAACACTTTTGGTTACAGATAAGATAAGATAAGAAATCCTTTATTTGTCCCACAATGGGGAAATTCCAGTGTTGCAACACTCATTATAGGACAGTGCAGAAAAAGTTCACACAAGGTTTTTAAAAAATAAATAAAGATGTGCATGCATTAAAAATATGTACAATGTACATTTCATGTTGAGTCCATTCCATTACCTTCAATATATTTCATTTAAAACATTGTCAGTTCATGTTAATATTTAATGTGTCTGCTTTAAAAGCAGTTTTTCCTAAATGGTCCTTTAACCTTGGTCCTAAAATGGTCCATTATTATAAATAAAATAGCTCTGTGGTGTGGTTCTCAAGCTTTTTGTACTCTCAATTATCCTGTCTGATAAAATGTAGATATTCAAAACTATAAACATTTGTAATGACTGTAAACCAGTAAAAAAAAAAAGTAATGTTAGCGTTTGTGTCTTTTATGGTATCAAACCCAAACTTGGACTGCTTCAGTGTCTCCTTCAGATGTTTCTTTTCTTCCTGTGTGACATACAGTTCTCTTTTCACAGCTTCATAGTCATCATAGAGCTGGTTAAACTGCAGGTTGAGTTGGTTCATCTCTTTCCTGGACACAAACTTACATTCATCTACAACACAAAAAGGAGATACATTAACTCTTTATGTGCAACACATCAGCTTTCAAACAATCACAGACACACAGATTATCTGTCTGTTTCTCTATCACTCTACTCACTCACCAACCAACCAACACAAACACACGAAATAGTATGACTTGTGCAGAGCTTCAGAAGAATCTAGAGGATCTGCCTCAGGTTTGCTTGTGGGGCAGGTAGCAGGGGCCTTATCTTCATCCTGTATTCTCTTTCTTTCATATCTGGCACAAACAATAGAGTACAGTTCAGTTAAAAACCCAAAATAATCAACACATTAAGAGATAATGCAATAACATAATAAAGAAGGCCATACAAATAGATCTGATTTGCTCAGATAGTTAACAAGCGAACCAGAAAGTCGAAAACTACACATGACATGACACTGACCTGGCCACCTTTCCTGAGGTGTCTCTGGTGCTGCTGTGTGAAAAAACAGATGGAACCAAATCTGGACGATCACAATCCATGGACGATGTTCCTGATAAGAGAAAGAAACACTTAGCTCTGCTTATTGTTCCTTTGAACCTTGTTTAACCTATTTGCTCTTTTACGAGCTCAGCCATAATGAGCACCAACAGCACAAGCATTAACGTTAATTCAGAGTTCAAGAAAATCGTACACTACATGTAACATTAGCTGTTTGAAGACACTTTGAAGATTTTCAGCCTGAACCAACAAACCTAAACCAGGGTTCCCACTGTTTCCCTGAAATTATTTTCCAGGACATTTTCAGTCACTACAGAGACAAGTTATCCCATAATACACTCCTCCATTCCCCTGTCCTTCTCATTCTGTGGAAGTGTTCTTTTCTACAGTTGTAACTTGCATTTACCCAGACTGTTTCTATGTTTATTACTCAGACATTTGATGTGCAGTCTATGGCTATAATTTATCTATGAACAATAATTATGACAAATGTATCCTAGAATAATGCAAACACACCCACAGATCACAGTGGAGCACTTCATTAGCCTGACAAACTGGAGTTACAATGTTCAACTGGACAATTCACACTCAACTTTCTCTTCCCTGTTACTTTCTCTCCTGCACTTCCTCTAAAAATATTTGTATGTTTTCAATAAATCACTAAAAACTATTTCCTTTGTTTCATCTCAGTTTAGACACACAAGGTCACAAGGCAGGGGAAGGATCAATAATTTTCCAGGATAACTTAACCATTTCCAGGATATTTGACCTTTCTTCTTATTTTCCAGGTTTTCCAGGACACGTGGGAACTCTGCTAAACCATCCATGCAGCTAATCTTAGTACTTAACAACAAAAGTTAAACTTAACTTTACAACACAGAGCCAACTTTACAAACATTAGTAGAAGACAGACACATTTGTCGGCCAGTTAACGTTAGTTGGGCTCTGACCTACTGAATCAAACTAATACTGTGTCATTAACTGTGGTAAAATCACACACAGTCCTAACTTACTCATTATCCAGCTCATGTTGTCAAACACAAACATACCAGACACGACTGCCGTGCATTCTGCAGTTTTACATTGGAATGATGAAGTGTCTCCTTGTAGATGTTCTAATGGACCTGCAGGTTTGTCTTTCTCCGCCTTCGTTCAGCTTTACCACACTCGCTTTTTTCACTCCTGACTGGCGTCTTTTGTCCATGGAGATTTTTTTCTCACCAGAGATAACCTTCACTTTAGTGGGAGCAGTTGAATCAATTATATTTGAAATCTTGAATCACAGGATTGAGATGTGAAGAGTAAAGCCGACCAATTAATTGGGCTGATTATAGCGTATCACAGATTAAAGGTAGGGTAGGAGATCCTGGAAAAAAGGTTTGAGCAAGCTACATTTAGAAAATACACAGTTCAAAAGTCCAAACCCGTTTCTTCAGACTTCCCCCAGAAGCCACGCCTCCAGAGTGCCAGACTGTACTCACAGAGGGGGGAGGGACAAATGACAGTTGAGTTTGATAGACATATCATCATTCAATCATTTCAGTGGGCCGGTTAAAATGATTGGATGGTGTTTTTTCACTCCCATTCCACAGGTGACTAAAAATTGTATTTGTCTGTTCGCATATTTAAAGGTAGGGCCTGAGATGTTTTTCTGGAGCATTTTTTTTATTATATTCCTTAAAATCCCCTTCACACCCCGATTACAACTAATTAATTAAATGCTCTAACACAAAAATTAAAAAAAAAATCAGTCACCTGTGGAACGGGCAGGACTGAAAAAACACCATCCAATCATTTTGAGCGCCCACTCGAAATGATTGAACGGTGATATGTCTGTCAAACTCAACTGTCATTCACCCCTCCCCCCTTCCCCCCAGAGGCAGGAGCCTTGTACAGGAAGCGTAGCCAGAACCTGGCTATATTAGTTCTATTAGGATGGAAAGTTCACCTGCAAACTGTTTTGTCACAAACATAAACCACTAGGAAATGTAACATCAGCCACATAGGTCTGAACTGGGGCTGTTCTGGAAGAGTGGGGGGGTTAGAGGAGACTGAATGGGCTATGCATGGATACACCAGCCAGAGGCTCAGCCAGGGCCGGAGTCGGGGTAGGAGCCCGAGGCGTACGGGAGCGAAGCAGGGGACGGAGCCTCAGCCGGTGTCGGAGACGGTTCGGCCCGACCGGACCAGACCGTAGATGGCGTTGGAGCCCAACCCGGGTACGGAGCAGAGCAGAGCCTCAGCTGGCAAACTGTTGCTGTGCAGTGCTCGTGAACCCTCGGGAACAAGCATTGCGCGTGCCACCACTCTGGAGGCGTGGCTTCGGAGGGACGTCTGAAGAAAGGGGTTTGGACTTTTGAACTGAGTGTTTTCAAAATGTAGCTAGCCTGAACCGTTTTTCTAAGATCTCAGACCCCAGCTTTAATTAATTGGTTGCAATGTGAAGGGGATTTTAAGGAACATACTAAAAAATGCTGCAGGAAAACATCTCCTACCTTAACTTTAATCATTGGTCAATATGTAACTGATGTATTAGCTTCATGCTGTGCAGAGATTCTCTGGCTCTGCTCCTGTGTGTGTGTGTGTGTGTGTGTGTGTCGCACTCTGCCACAGGGCCTGGCCCCGCCCCCTCACACACGCACAAACACACACACACTGTTATGACCTGGCTCAGAGGCCACAACAAAAAGGGGAACACACCATAATGAAGTTTAACGCAAGAGTATTTTATTAAATCAAAATAAGACAAATTAAGCCAAATTAGACCAAATTAAACCAAATTAGGGAAAAGCAAACTAAAGCATTTTACAGAATGTAAATGAGTCATCAGTAATGTCAGTAGCGTAAGTGTGCATGAGTGGACGTGTGCTGATATGAGTGTTGAAAAGTACGAAACAGAACAAAGCATCAAAACAACATAACCAACCCAAAAGCTGACAAATGAAGGACCTGTGAGAGCAGAGAGTGCAGCAGCCCCAAATGAGAGAGCTACAGGCAGACTATTTGAAGACAGGAACTCTGGGCACCACAGGTGTTCCTAATCTCCTCATCAGGTGCCTGTTAAGAGACAAAGCTGGAGACATGCACAGCTCCCCCAAGAGGACCCCAGGGGCCATAACACACACACGCGCACGCACACACACACACACACACGCACACACACACACACACACACACACACACACACACCAGTACAGTGCACCTCCCACACTCACTCAGCTGCAGCAGAGGAGAGGACGAAGACAAGACAAACTGCAGTTTGTTTGTTTTTTCCTCCGTGGTAAGCTGTGACTTTTTAAACTATAGAACTCTACACTTTCGTGTCCCATGACAATAACGTCCTTGGTCTCTGCACAGACTCTCCACCTTTAGGACCTTCAGGACCCCAACCCACCCTTTAATGACCTGGAGCCAGAATCTGCTTTTTCTTCTGACAAACGGATTAGATCCCCTCGGGATATTATACATTTTCCATCCCTTTCCGGTTTGTGCAGTTAACAGCACAACAACTCCTTGTCATTTTCTTTTGCTGTTTGACTCCGATTGTAAACAATGAGAAATGTCCCGCTCTCTGCCCCTGACTGCGCGCGCAATACATCGACGAATCACAACGCTGTATTGACATAGCCAACCAATCAGAATGCAGCTTGTTTTCATTCCAGGAAGTGCCAGCCCTGTTTGTTCCTCCTTTGTTTTTGCTGTTAGAGCCAGAGACAAGCCGAGAAGCGGGTTCATCCAACTTCATTCTACTCGATGTTAGTCGGTGGGTTTGGACACAGATTCTCATCTTTTGATACTTAGGAGCAGTTTGAGCTCAAATCTACCCAAATCTTTTTCCTCCTGGATATCTCGGTGCTCTCCGCTATAGTTAGCCGGTACCGGAGCTCCTAACTCTCGTGCAGTGAAGCGGAGACGGTCACGTGAGTTTGGATGGATTTCCTTTTCAGTCCTCGCGCTGCTTAAACATGCTCCGGTTGTTTTCTATGCGCGGCACAGGAGTTTGTTTAGGGCCGTTGCTATGGAGATAACATGGCGGTAGTAGGAACACGAGAGCACCAGCAGCGCTGATATTTCTAATTCCGCCCAAAATACACAGTTGAATCTTATTTCATGTTCAATAGAACAGAGTTTGTTCTGATATAGATACTTGTACATTGTGATGAATAACAGTGACTAACGCCCCCGTTTGTGCCTGAGCACCCCCCTCTCAGCTTTCTCATCCAGAACGCCTCCTGGGGGGCGGTCCCACCCCCGTTGACAAACCCCAGTGGAGGATGTTAAAGTCATGTCTGCTGTTTGTTTGTTCCACTTGTAGATTTCCTGCCTCAGTGGATGAAATCCTGGGAATGCAGAGCCATCATACAGACCTTCTGGAGCTGCTGGGTCACAGATTGGATCTTTAGGACTGAAAAGCTTTTCTGAGGTCAGTGAATACTCCAACTGTGGGATGGTTTGGATTTGTGGCAGCAGGACATGCGATGCTGATTGGTTTGAGGTTGGACCATCTTGCTCATTGGCCGATCGCTGTGGGCCTGCTCTATATAACGGGGTCTGCCATCTTGAAGCCTCTTGCTCTCCTTTGATGCCGTGATGCCTTTGATGATGTGACGCACTTCCTGTTTACTTCCGCTTCCGTGTCGTCTGATTGACCCTGTGCTGCGCTCCTGCAGGTATGGTTGTAGCCGCTAATTAGGTTTTAACTTATTTTATTTTGCATCGGTCACTTAGCAGCCATTGTTGCTTCTTTTGGGTCTTGTTCCTGGGCTCCCGTACTTATTTGTGACGAATGCTTACCTGCTACGATGATGGTAGGTCCCTGCGTAGCTGTGCTAGCATTAGCATATTGTTTCCAGTTTGGGTAACATCGCGTTTCTCCTTTTTTAGATGCCAGGTGGACAGAATCGTCACTCCTGCTGTTAATTGGACTGACCCAGAAATACTACTGCTTTGCGGAGCTATAAAACTGCTGCTTGTGAACGGTCAGTTCGCTTCATTCCAACACTCTAATCACGCTTGCTTGCTGGCTAACGCTAACAGCCAGCTAGCTGCTATCACCGCTGCGTCTGCCACCCACAACGTGGCATTTGTGTTAGCCACGTTGTGTTAGCCGTTGAGGCGAACTACTTGAGCCACCTTCGCTGTGACCGTTCAAGGTTCCTTTTTTAATTGAGCGTGTGATAAGGGGTTTATTGTTTTTATTTTTAATTGTAACAAGAACAAATACATAACAAATAAACAAAATGACAAAATCATTTCTGTCCATATGTGCAAATATAACATAAGAGAATCACACCTCCAACATGTTATATGAATCAGAAAATATCTGAAAGCTTAAGGTAAAAATAAAATAACTAAGACTATACAAATAAAAGATAATTAGATTTAAAAGAAAAAAAAAGGTACAAGGGGTTCAGCACAGTTGAAGATTTAATATTAGTGTGTACAGTTTCTCAGCTTGGGCATTATCAATTATTTTCAAACACTTTTTAAACAGGAGTTTGTTTTTAAGTGCAGACCATGAGGGAGAAGTTTTAGCACATCTGCATTTATGAATGTAATATTTTGTTACTATAATTATATTATTCATCAAAAACTCATCTTTTTTATTTTTGAGGATTACACCCGTCTGAATGTCATTATAAGAGAGGAAGTCCATTTCTATAGAACTAGAGGACAGTAAATCATGAACACATCTCCATATGTTTTGGACAATTTCACAAGCATAAAATAGATGTTCTGTCGTTTCCACATTTTTATCACACATTTGACAATTTTCTACTTCAAATTTGAATCTTTTTTTAATGAATTCATTTGATGGATATGTTATTAATAGTTTTGAAATGTATCCCCTTATATTTTGGAGGAAGTGGAAATTTTAAGAATTTTGTTCTTATCATCGATCTATCATATTTGCTGTTATTTTGGTGGAAGAGAGTGCTCCTAGTTTTTCCCGGGTATATGGAGTCAACAAGGTGTTCTCTAATAAATTTATTATTACATTTGTTATTCAAAAAATCTACACACCTGATTTTAATTTTGGGCAATCTAGGTGTTGTTATGATCGACAAGCTATTCTTCACTAGCTGAATAAGGGCACTTGGGATGTTTTGAATTACCTTTTTATAATCTGCCATGGAGCATTCAACATTATATTTATTAATAAATTCTTTCAGTTCAAAAAATTGACCTTAATTGTCCATTAAATGTACAATAGACCATATATCTTTCTCTATCCAGTTTTCCATAAAAATAGACTTCTTCCTACTCAAAATGACTGTTATTCCATAATGGAACATTATGAGGACTGAAATTGTGTTTGAAGACCATTTTCCATTGTAACAATACCTGTTGATGAAAAGTGGATAGCTTAATAGGCAATTTTGTAATTTCAAAATCACATGTTAGTAAAAACTGAATACCACCCATTTTATTGAATATAAATGAGGGCAGTGAAAACCGTATGTCCTTTCCATTCTTTAAAAAAGACTTGAGCCATTTAACTTTTAACGCTCCATTCATAATTTCAAAATCAATTGCCTTAAGTCCACCATCCTTATAGTCTTTCAACAAATCCCTCTTTTTGATGTAGTGATGTTTATTTTTCCAAATAAAATTGAAGTTTTTTCTATTAATCTCGTTAATTTGTCTTTGAGAAATGGCTAAAGAATATGCAGGATAAATTAATCTAGAAAGTGATTCAAATTTAGTTAACATTGTTCTACCAAATAATGTTAAATCTCTTTGTAGCCAATTGTTTAATGTTCTTCTGCATTTATCAATATTGTTCTGAATAGTCTTTTTAATACTAGTGTCAGAGTCTTTAGAAATCCAAATACCTAGATATTTTATATCCGTCTTTACTGGTATATTACATATTAGGAGTCGGGGCAATTAAGAATACTCATAAGTTCACATTTGCTCAGATTCAATCTTAGACCAGATGCTTGGGAAAAT
This sequence comes from Sphaeramia orbicularis, assembly GCF_902148855.1. Taxonomy (NCBI): domain Eukaryota; kingdom Metazoa; phylum Chordata; class Actinopteri; order Kurtiformes; family Apogonidae; genus Sphaeramia; species Sphaeramia orbicularis. The sequence continues at coordinate 56,566,566 of NC_043972.1, forward strand.
GTCTCTATTATTTCTAAAGCTAATGGTATTTGTTCTTTATTTTTTAGGAATATGGTCGTATCATCAGCTAGCTGACTTATAATCAATTTGTTATTAATGTATAGTCCTTCAATATTTGAATTTGTAACAGCTGTAGTTAATAATTCTGTGACTGTAATGAATAGAAGAGGTGAGATGCTGCATCCTCGTCTAATTCCCCGTTCCACATTAAATCTAGGACATGTGCCTTCTGGAAGAGAAACACAACTGTTGATACATGTATATAGCATTGTTATTATATCAATGAATTTATCTCCAAAACCAAATTGTTTTAAAGTATTAATAATAAATGTATGTTCCACTGAATCAAAAGCTTTATGGAAGTCTAAAAATAATATGAGAGCATCCTCCTCAATTAAGTGATTATATTCAATAAGATCCAGAACCAGGCGGATGTTGTTATGTATAGATCTACTTTTGAGAAAGCCAGATTGTGTTGGGCTAATGAACTCATATAAACCTGTTTTTAATCTTGTTGCCAAAATTGTTGTCAGAATCTTGTAATCGGTGTTTAATAGTGTAATAGGTCTTAAACTGCTTAAAATCTTCTTGTCTTTTTCAGGTTTTGGTATTAGTTTAATGACACCTTGTTTCATTGTTTTCATTAGTTCTTTTGGGTTAATACATTCATTAATAGCTTGGAGCAGCATTAGTTTTAAATCTTCCCAAAAGTGTTTAAAAAAATTAGTAGTTAAACCATCTGGTCCTGGGGAGCGATCGGATGCCATTCTTTTAATTGCACAATCAAGTTCTGTAATTCTTAATTCCTCATCACATGTTTCTTTAAATTCTTTATCAATCATAGGAATCAGATTTTTTATTTTATTTAGGAAGGATGAGGCATTTTGTTCTGAATATGAGGACTTATACAGATTGCTATAAAAGTTGAAAACTTCTTTTGCTATTCTTTTAGAATCCGTGCACTCTGCACCTTCAATCATTAGACTATCAATTGAATTATATTCCTGTCTGCGTTTTTCCAAATTACAAAATTAGGCCGTGTTCTTTTCTCTCTCTTCAATCCAACGGGCTCTGGATCTTATATATGCTCCTTTAGCCTTAGTAATATACATCTCATCCAGTTTAGTCTGCAGTTTGTTTATATTTTCTTTATCTTCTTCATTCCAATTAAGTTTACTATAGAGTAACATAAGTTCTTTGACCACAGATGTTTCCTTTGCTCTCTTTTCCATGTTTAATTTTTTACTAAATGTTATTGAATATTTTCTTAAACTGAATTTAACGTATTCCCATTTTTGGATCGGTTTGTCAATAGTATGATCATTTTTTATATCCAGAATCAATTTTTTTATTCCATCACAAAATTCTGTGTTCTTTAACAACTGGGAGTTAAATTTCCAGTAGTCTTTTGGTTTTTTATTATATTTTCTTTTTTCTAATTTAAGATTAATAATACAATGATCACTTAAAGGGCAATTAGCAATTGATGTTTCTGTTACATGTTCTGAGATTGAATCCGAGACAAGCCAGTAATCAATACGTGATCTACTTTGGCCGTTTGGTTTAAACCAGGTAAATTGTTTGACATCATTGTGTAGAAGTCTCCAGATATCAACTAATTTGTTATTGCATCTAAATTCTTCTAAAATTGGATTTTTATATTCACTCGATAATTTCGAAGGCCATCTGTCTTTCCACTCGTCAGGAGTTATATTAAAGTCACCCCCAACCACTAAGTGATTAGTGTGATATTTTGCATTAAATTCTGCTATGACAGTTGATATCTGATGTAATAACATTCTATTTTTTTTATCGTTGTTATACTCGTAAATGTCGAACATTATTATAAGGTTATTATCAATTTCCAATACACAGGCTACCCAATGACCATCTTTATCCACTTTTTCACACAGAATCTTACCAGGACATCTATTGAAACATATTGCAGTTCCAGCCGAATGACTTGTTCCATGGCTAAAGAGGATTTTATCCCCCCATTGTTGTGACCAGAATTTAACATCAGATGAGTCAGAATGAGTTTCTTGGAGGAAAGTACATTGTGCTTGTTGCCCTTTGCAAAATAAAAAAACAGCTTTTCGTTTAACAGAGTCTTTGAGTCCCCTTGTATTAAAAGAAATGAAGGAAATGTCAGTTTTTAAATGAAAAACAGAACACATGAATGAATGAACGAACAGGTGAACTTTGAAGAAAAGTTTTAGGGAGGTGGAGTAAATAAACCTTGAGGTAGAAGTCCCATATTCAGAAATGATCCACTGTAGCTTATTGCAAGTTCCAAATCTCAGCCCTTCATCTTCTTTCTATTCCGTGATGCGTCTGCCTTCAATGAATCCGAAAGGTCCTCTAAATCCCGCTGCTTTGCCTTCTTTTCTTGCTTTCTCGATTTTCGGCCACAACGCCTGTCTTGCCCTCCAATCCTCTTGTGTCAGATCCTCCGCGAACCGGATTCCCTCTTCCTTACACACTGGGGAAGTTTTGGTTCGTTTCCACATTTCATCTCTCACTGCTCGTCTCGCAAATAAAATGATTATTTGCCTTTTCTTGTTTTCCATCATTCGACCAACTCTGTGCACTACATCAACTGCTTCATCCATCTTTTCCGCCAGGTCGGGTGCAATCTTACTCAGAAGTTGAATCACCTCTCTTCTCACATTTTCACCAGCATTTTCTTTTTTTCCTTTGATGCGCAGGCACCACCTTCTTTTGTATCTGTCATTGTTTGCAACTTGGCCCTTCATGACCTCGTTTTCCTTTTTGAGTGTTTCAACTGTTTTCTCCAGGTGTTTTAGTTTCGTCTTACATTCGTCTAGCTCTTTTGTATTTAGCTGCACCGACTTAGCAATGGTTGCTAACACAGCACTGTGTTGTTTCATCTGCGTGGTTACCTCTTCAATACGCTCATCAACACGCTTTCCCAGAGCTTCAATAGCGTTCAGTATAGTCTCTGTATTTTTTTCTTCTTGAGACATACCTTTGGTTTTTTTCTCCATACAGGTTTTTCCTGGAGTGTCGTTCGGGGTTCCCATCGACCTGTCCCGTTTGTTGTAGTTAGCCGTAGCCGACTCCTCCATGGGTGCTTCCGCATAGTCATGTTCATTCGTTCCATATTTTTCAAAAGGGAGACTTTTCTGTGCCAAAAGCTTCACGTTGCTATTCTCCGTCATGTTTAGGCTGAGTGCTGTTCAATAGGCAAATTTTAGTGGAATTACGTAGCTTGTTTTTAACTTTAACGTCGGGACCTCTGGGGAGCTCGGAGAAATGCGACTTGTTAAAGCGCCATCTTACCCGGAACCTCATAAGGGGTTTATTGTTATGATTTGGTTTGTGTGTGATTAATTTGTCGTAATTATTGTTTGTCACATGGTGTTTTACTTTCTGTAACATCTTTTTTTTTTTTATCCATGTGAAGTTTTGTTTTTTTGTTAATCCTTTGTTAATTTTGATTATTTGTTATTATTTATTAAATACATATATATGTATTTTGGTTTTTGATTTATTTCCATTTAGTGTAGTTATATTGTGTAATGAATTTTGGTTTCTTTGGTTCATAATGTGTTAGGTTTAGTGTGTTTTCTTTTGTACGTACTTTGGTTTTCAATTGTTAAAGTGTGGTTGCTTTTTTTGAGTATTTCTTAATTAATTTCTTTTTCTTTTGTCTTTTTAGTAGCTGTGGGCCCACCGTGGCGGCGGGACTGGTGTGGTCGGTGGTGGTGTCCCCTTCTTCTTGGTTTGCTGTGTCGTCACTACCCCGGTTGATTGTTCACTTTAAGCGTGGCTGTGTGTGTGATTGTGTCTGCATGTGCGACTGGGGTGACTCTCCTGGGATCCCTCACCATCCTCCCCTCCTCTTCATCCACTGGTAAGGCCCCAGCCCTAATGACACTTTTTTTTTTTTGGATTGTTTATTTTATTTTATTTGTTCTCCCTGCACACTTTTTTAATATGTATTGAATTGTATTTTAAAGATGTCTATTTGTATTAAAATATAATTTTATCTGCTCATTTGGAACCACGTCTCGACCCCCTCTTTTGTATATTTGAACCTGTGTGCCCGTTAGGTTATATTTGTTAACTGAGTAGAGAAATTCTCTGGGTGAAATTCCCAGAGTGGCGTTGTCAGGTCGGAAGGTTATGTTAAAATGCATTCATTTGCATTTCTGTCTTAGTGACACTCCTATTTATCCATACCCACTGTTGCCACAGATTTATTGAATCGCTGATTTCCTCTGTTGAGTCTATTAATGCCAGTGAAGTTCCTCTGTTCTGCTTTATGTTTATCTATGAATTTGTCCAACCATTTACTGAATAGTTTTTCTAGAATTTGTGAGAATTTAGGTCGTACTGAAACAGGTCTGTAGTTTGTGAAATGGTGGTTAATCCTAGATTTATAGAGGGAACTTTTGCAACTTTCCTTTGGTTTTAATTTAGACATAGTCCAGATTGACTGTTGGTTTACAGAAATATGTATTCCTGATGTTTCCTACACTGTATAAGTGTTTTTGTGTGTTTTTTGTTTAGAAGAGGGTTCTAGCAGAGATGAGAGAAGAGTTTAGTGCGTTCATGTCTCACAGATAGCTGCTGTCTAGGTCGTCTGACTGAATTTGTCGTGTATGGAGCAGGAGATGAGGAGGGATTTTTCCTCCTGTTGCTCAGTACATGTGCAGACTATTAGTAGATGGAGTTGTAATGTAAAACAAACTTCACTTTGTTCTTGCTCCTTAGTGAGTCATGTGTTGTTTGTATGTGAGGTTATATCAAATATTGTTTGTCCTTTTAACATTGAGTATCTGCTGCTGTTTGAATCAGTTGCTTTGCTTCTTTGAACTGGTGTTTTGTATTGTGTTATTTTGCAGATATTGCAGAATTTGTATCAGTAATGCTATTGTTGTGTTTCTACTTTTATTGTTGAGATGATGTGATATGAGATGGTGCAGACTATTGGTAGATGGAGTTGTAATGTAATGTTTAGTTCTGGCTCTTTGGTGAAACCCCCCACCCCCATTGTACTTCAGATGTTTGTTGTAATTGTTGGCTTTCCTGGTCTTTGTCTCCCTGAGCCCCCTCCTCAGCTGGTCCATAGTGAGGGAGAAGGGGGTGGGAGGTGACTGGAGGGGCTCCTCTGTTACAGGGAGGGGTAGAGGAGCTTATGGTAACAGCGGAGGTGGGATGGGGTGTTCCATACTGGAGAGGCGTGAAGAGGGACCTGAATGGGTGGGGGCTGGAGTCAGGACAGATTCAAACCTGTTGAAATGCAAATTGATCTCGTTTGCCCAGTCCTGATCTCTATTAAATGGTGGGCGGTTGTTATTCGATGTGTTCAGGGTGCAGAGGTGAATTTGGATGCATCACCAAGAAAAAGAAAACTGGTATAACTCAACAGTTTTTTGTCCAATCAGCACCAAACTCCATGTGCATAAGAGTCACACCCAGAACATGACATGACAATATTGAATCGGACTTATAGTGCCACCTATTGGTAACAATAAATGGCTTATTTTGGTGTTTTGATGTGCACATTGAACATGTCCGGCTTAAATTTCCTCAGAAAACCTTAACAAATTCATGATTTAATATGTTCCAAGTTGGTGACCTTAGGTAACGTCATATGGTCATGGTGGTGAAACGAGTTCTGAGGGTTTTGTTTTTTTTTTTTTTCTATAAAACAAGAAGATGTTGTAACTCATTTGTACATTGTCAAATCTGCATCAATTTTCACATGTAGAATAAGAGGACTGAGTTTTTAAATGTTTGAAAATGTCCTATTAATTATCTAACTAGTTAATCTTGTCTGTCTGCTTAATCTGCTTTTAAAGGGATGTGTTTGTTGTGTTCCATTCCATTGCATTTCAGTGACCACTTCTTCTGTTTCTTTGTGTTTTGATGTAGAGAGAAGACAAAGGTGGATTTAAACTGAAACCTAAAAGTTGTGTCTGGACAAAGATCACCTGATTCCAGCAAACATGGATGGAAGACCCACCTGTGACCAGTGTGGGAAGACTTTCACCAGAGCAAGTCACCTAAAAATCCACCAACGCATCCACACTGGAGAAAAACCATATGAGTGTGACCAATGTGGAAATGCTTTCACCACAGCATGTAAACTAAAAAGACACCAACACATTCACACTGGAGAAAAACCTTATGAGTGTGACCAGTGTGGAAAGGCTTTCACCAGACCAAGTCACCTAAAAAGCCACCAACGCAACCACACTGGAGAAAGACCATATGAATGTGACCAATGTGGAAATGCTTTCACCTCAGCGGATGGCCTAAAATATCACCAACGCATCCACACTGGAGATAAACCGTATGAGTGTGACCAGTGTGGAAATGCTTTCACCAAAGCATGTCACCTAAAAATGCACCAACGCATCCACACTGGAGAAAAACCATATGAGTGTGACCAGTGTGGAATTACTTTCACCAGAGCAAGTCACCTAAAAATCCACCAACGCATCCACACTGGAGAAAGACCATATGAGTGTGACCAGTGTGGAAATGCTTTCACCTCATCAAGTAGCCTAAAAATCCACCAACACATTCACACTGGATATAAACCATATTACTGTGACCAGTGTGGAAATGCTTTCACCACAGTAAGTAGCCTAAAAATCCACCACCGCGTTCACACTGGAGATAAACCATATTACTGTGATCAATGTGGAAAGAGATTCGCCCACATGAAGGGGCTTATATCTCACCAACACATCCACACTGAAAAAAAACCATTTGCCTGTGACCAATGTGGAAAGAATTTCACCCAAATGAAAGGGCTTTTGTATCACCAACGCAGCCACACTGGAGAAAGGCCATAGAAGTGTGACCAGTGCAGGAAGTTTTTCACCAAAGCTAATCACTTAAAAATCCACCAACGGACCCACACTGGAGAGAGACCCTACCAGTGAATACTGTGACAGATCTTTTATCACAGGTTCAAAATGTACTTAACATGAACGCATCAAACATTTCCACCAAAAACAAAAGCTGAACAGTCGTACAAAAAGTAAGACATTGGACTCTAGTGGAAAGAGTCAGTGTCATAACACACCTAAACAGTTTGAACGTTTCCAATGTGATGAAAGATTCTCGTCATCCTCTGCCCTCTGCTATCATCAGCGCAGATGTGAATCATCAACGTCTGGACCAAAATGTCCCTCAGCATCAGATGACAAGAAGAAACACAGTGTGTGTGAACCAGCAGCACCCACTTCTGACAAGAACATCAGACTTAAAAACCTCCAGATCAGACTTCACAGAATCCAGATGTGAAGACAAACATCAGACTGAAGGCTGTGTTTTGTTGTCCTCAGAGTACAGAAGTGTGTTCTACTGCGCCACCTTCACAAAACAGTGATGTAACTGAATCTCAACTTCCCACGAGGTGAAAAGTTCAACTAGTGGAGATCAACAAGGACCTGGTTTCTATGGCGATACTACCTCTCATTGACTTTGTGGACTTTAATCAGTAACTTGTTGTGATTCTGTTGCTGGTTGGGGTTCACACAGTTGGGTTTACATCAGTTAGAAACAACGTGATGAACATAATATAACTGAGACAGAATGACTGATGAGCTGGTAGTGGTTTAGTCCCAAACTGAGGCCGACAACATGAAGGAGATCACATTCCATTGGAGGAGGAAGTCTGTTTAGCAGAAAGTTCACAACCACCAAAGGAGACGTCACAATGAGTGTGTGCTCCATCTAGTGGTCCAGTCTGGTACTGGTCTGGTCCAGTGTTTACCTTAACATCAAACTGGATTCAACATTTTTCCGCTGGTCTAACCCTGACCTGCAGAATGTGTTTGATTTGATTGAAAATGTGTTGAACTGCTGATGACTGTGGTAAAGAAGAACCACTGGATGAATCAGAACGTTCAGGACATCAATGGAACTGGAACAAACATTTAGTCATGTTCTGTTGTTCAATGTTCTACTTAATCACCTTGTTTTATTCTAATTCTAAAGTGGACCTGAAACATGAGACAAAAGTATTTACCATAATCACCCTTTAACAGCATCCACTCATTATTTGTTCAGTTACTTCTTAATGTTTTACTTTTTCCACTTGTTGAATTGAATGAATGAATTGTTTATTTTGGTTTGTACATTAATCATTGCACATAGTACAATAATTAGAATAAACATAAAAACCAAAAAAGGAATAGTCTAGAAGCAAAAGCTTATTTTAGTGCCTCTCCTTTTCCCCTGATCCACTGCTGACATTAAATTAAATGTGTTCAGCATCGAACATTCTCACTATGACCAAAGAGTCAACAAAAACATCTACCATCTCAACTTCATATTCCTGAATGATTTTATACTTCAAGCATTTTTTAAACTTTGTCAGAGAAGTGAACAACTTAAATTCATCAACAAGTCCATCCCATAATTTCACACCCACAACCCAAATCCATGTAGACTTCACATTTGTCCTCACTTTAGTTCATTCACAAATATAAAAACCTCTTCAATTCTAATTACTCTGTTTTAATTTAAAGTAATCTTGAATGCTGTTTGAAACAATATTATTTTTTACGTTATAAATCATATACAGTATTTAAATATATACAATATCCTGCAATTTGAAGGTTTTAAGTTGAATCAATTATTAGTTGCTTCCAAATATCCTTACTTTATTAATTATTCTAATAGTTCTGTTTTGTCATTTTTCTAATGTATCTATGATAGTTTTTCTCCATATTTCTGCACAGTATGTTCAGTAGGACAGAACCAAAGAACATTAGATCATGTACAGGCTGTTTTTGTTCAGTCAGTCTCTTGTTTTATACAGTATGTCTATAGATTTGGACACTTTACTTTGAATAGACTCAATATGAGGTTTCCAACACAGTTTACTATCTATGATGGCACCTGTAAATGTAGCTTCATAAACTCTTTCTATTATCAGTTGGTATGTTTTCAGTACAGGTTCTGTTATTGTCATGTTTATATCAGTGAAATATGACTTTGTCCTGATTTGATGTGTTATCATGTGCATCACTGAGTGTTCTTTAAGTCTTATTCAAACATAGACTCAGTTCTGTTTAGTTTCTTGTGTTGTTTGACTGTTTTCCAGCAGGTTATGGTGATGAAGGAGTGTGAAATGTTGTGTGTAAACAGATTCAAATGTGGTTGAGTTGAATGTTGACATGTGTCCTCCACACAGCACTGGGAGGATGACTCTATGTTTGTGTGAAGGTTGGAGTTCTCCTCATCCTTCTGCTGTTGGATCATAGACTGTCAACAACATGGACTCCATATACTTTGAACTCATACACTGTGTCTAATCTGCATCTGATGGGTTTGGGGTCATTTATTGTGTTGAATTGTGTTCCCTGGTCACATTCTACACTCAGAGCAGATTCACACAGTTTCATCAAATGTCCCAAAGCAGCTGCTCAGAGTTCAGTGAGGGTCAAAGGTCAAGGCTTTCCAACTGTCCTTTTTCCACAAACATTTTGAAGCCTCCTGTGTGACAGTTAGAATAGATTATTGGTATGTTCCAGATATCCTGTATTGTTTGTATGAAGCTGGTCTTGCTCTAAACATTCAGATGACTAAATTTAATTTCAATATAAAAAAACAAATGAGAAAAGATATGAAAAAAAGAAAAGAGAGAGAAAAAGAAGGAAAAAGAATGTTTTATTATAGATTTTGCTTTGTCTAAGAAGACTAGGTTTTGTTTTTTCTTTTTTCTTTCTTTCAGTACAATTTTTTATTGCATTTTTTCCATTTGAATCTATATTTAAATTTATCATCTGCTTTTTTATAACAAATATTTCATCTGATTTTTATACCAAATTTTTCATGTAATTATTATTTGCATTTTTTAAGTGCATTTTTCATTTGATCTACATTTTATATTTTTTATGGCAATTTTTCTCATTTGATTTTTATTGCAATTTTTTCATTTGATTTTTTTATTGCATTTTTCCACTTGAGTTTTAATATCATTATTTCATTTGATTTTTATTGAAAGTTTTCATTTAATTTTTTATTGCAGTTTACATTTAGAGTTTTGATGACATTATTTTATTTGGTTTTTATACCATTTTTCCATTTGACTTATGGTTGCATTTTTTTATTATTATTAATGATGGTAACAGACTCCATAACTTCTTACCTTACTTATTTTATTTTATTTTATTTTATTTGAATTTATTATCTCAAAGTTCTTTGTTTCTGTAAGTCTTGAAAATTTTACATGTGCCTGATTTAAAGTAAAGATGTTATGGGAATTATGAATGTTTAAATGGAAAATTGATGAGAAAAGTGAAATTTATCTGATGTGTGTTGTTTATATTAGTGACTACTGGACTATGATAAATTGAAACACCTGTTGGACAGCGATCAGTTGGAAACGCAGGAAGACCTACAATATCGAAGCAAAAATAGTTACTCGGTGTACAAATATAAAGATAGCTTACGCGATAATCCATTAACCAAAATTAATTGTAGTTTTTTTGATTTACTGTTGCTGCGTGCCCAACATGTTAATTATCCGTATCACTGTCTTTTGAAGTGTGCATAATGGCTGTGGGTTGGTTTTGGAGGTATCTGCCCATACGTCTACACAGTCATTCAAACAGGGAAACACAAGTGAGTAAATAAAGAGTGTGTAAAGCTTTGTCATCCAGTCAGTACCTGGCTTCCTCTCAGTCCGATCAGTGTTGTTCTAAAAGTCGCTACAAGTCGCCGACTGACGCTTATGGGGCTTATGTTGCACAGTAGGTCGCACCCCCCCTCATCCTTCTCCCCCTCCAAAACAAATGTCAAAACTCATCCATTCCCAAAGACCTTTCCCTCCTGATACAAACCTTAACCATGTTAGCGACATTTCATATTCATAAAACCAAATGTAAAATTAAAGCTGCAAGCAGCATTGGGCGGGACCTCGCACCGGGCGATCCGCCTCCCCCGCGATCCGCCACCCGTGACTGTCGACGCCTCAGCTCCACTCACACCTGTCCGTCCCCATACCAGTTCCCATCCTTTAGTGTCTGTCCTCCTTACATCTGTACAGAACACCAGTGACCCTCTGCTGAAACCACCATCACCTTTAAAATGAGACTTTTATTTTGGAAACCCTACTGTGTGTATGTGCATTTGTTTTTAATGTGAGAGAAAGAATCAGTTTGAAAAATTAATTGAAATTGTATGAATAAGTGAGTATAAAAGTGATGATTTACCACATTTAAGGCTTTTATTTTGGAAAAACCCTATTGTGTGAGGATGTGTGTCTGTGAGAAAGAGTACTTTTGAATGAAGAAACATTGTACAAACAGTTGAGTGTTTGGTCATAAAAATGAAAAGAAGTTATGTAATAGACATTTTGTATTATTCTTAATTTTGGTTTTATTTTGAAAAAATGTACTCCGTGTACTTTTGAATGTGTGCAAAATTTCCAATATCCACAATACAATGCAGTAAAACCTGTTTTAAAATAAAATTAAAAAAAAAAAAAATTTTTGGATTACCTGGGACTTGAACCAGGGTCTTTCAACTCCATAGGCAGCTACATGAACCACTGCACTACAGACAGACATGTGAAAATGTGCACCAGCAAGACTTTTATAGGGATTTTGCCATTTGGAAAAGTGAAACTAAACATAGTCTTCAAAAAATCGCTATAATTCCATAACCGTAGGTCGTATGTGAAAAATTCTTTCACTTTTGGATTCTGCAGACTTGTGGGAATTCAATGAGGTCTAACTTTTATGTCAAAACTCTGAAATGAATAAGCAGTAATTGCAGAAACGTAGAGTAACTTTCAAAGGCAGATTGCCAACTTCCTGTTGGAGTTAGCTCATGAGTGTCAGTGTAGGATTTGTCGGCTCAATCAGACCAACATTTTGGCATTTGTTTCATGTTTCTGTGACAGTCCTACTGGCTGCTAGGGCAGATTTTGTGTGTTTTTTAGTACATAGGTGGCGCTACAGAGTCCATTTTGGCACCCAAGGGGTTAATTTTTGATATTGTATGAAAGTGTTCACCAGCCATGACATACATGGCAAATTTGGTGAGTTTTGGAGCATGTTAAGGGGGTCAAATGGCAGTCTAAAGTGGAAAAAGTATGAAAATAAAAGAATTGTTATAAATCAACAACTGTACATCCTATCTCAAAAATTTTTGCATGTGAGCATTGTGCTGAGTCCCATGAACGTGTAGATATGTAACATGTCAGGAAAAACTGCAAAGTGAAAAATGAGTTCCAAACATCACAACTTTGCGGGCTTGTAAAAAAAAAAACTAAGACAGTTCCGGAAAAAGTGAGAGATCACTTTTTTGAGGAGGTTTCACTCTATCTTTTGATGCTATTTAGAAGTCAATATGACAAACGGTGTCATCGGAGTTAGTTTTAGAAATTTTATTTTGAAAGGCATATTGCGAACTTCCTGTTGGAGTTAGGTCATAAGTGTCAGTGGATGATTTGTAGTGCTTCATCCAACAAGAATTTTGGCACTGGTTTCATGTCTGTACGACATTCCTAGTGGCCACTAGGGCTTTTCCCATTTTTTTCACATAGGTGGCGCTAGAGAGGCCATTTTGGCACCTATGGGGTTAATTTTTACATTTTATCAAATTTTTCGCCAGGCCTGACATGTGTGCCAAATTTGGTGAGTTTTTGAGCATGTTTAGGGGGGCAAATTCTAGTTTAAAGCGTCACGGAAAAATAATAATAATAATAATTAAAGCTGCAAGCAGCATTGGGCGGGACCTCGCACCGGGCGATCCGCCTCCCACGCGATCCGCCCCCCCGCGTGATCCGCCTCCCCTGCGATCCGCCTCCCGTGACCCTCCACACCTCAGCTCCACTCACACCTGTCCGTCCCCATACCAGTTCCCATCCTTTAGTGTCTATCCTCCTTACATCTGTACAGAACACCAGTGACCCTCTGCTGAAGCCACCATCACCTTTAAAATGAGACTTTTATTTTGGAAACTCTACTGTGTGTATGTGCATTTGTTTTGTATGTGAGAGAAAGAATCAGTTTGAAAAATGAATTGAAGTTGTATGAATAAGTGAGTATAAAAGTGATGATTTATCACATTTAAGGCATTTATTTTGGAAAAACCCTATTGTGTGAGCATGTGTGTCTGTGAGAAAGAGTACTTTTGAATGAAGAAACATTGTACAAACAGTTGAGTGTTTGGTCATAAAAATAAAAAGAAGTTATGCAATAGACATTTTGTATTATTCTTAATTGGGGTTTTATTTTGAAAAAATGTACTCCGTGTACTTTTGAATGTGTGCAAAATTTCCAATATCCACAATACAATGCAATAAAACCAATTTAAAAAAAAAAAAAAAAAATTTTGGATTGCCTGGGACTTGAACTAGGGTCCTTCTGCTCCACAGTCAGCTACATGAACCACTGCACTACAGAGAGACATGTTAAAAATGCACCTGCAAGACTTTTATAGGGATTTTGCCATTGTGAAAAGTGAAACTAAACTTAGTCTTTAAAAAATCGCCATAATTCCATAACCGTAGGTCGTATCTGAAAAATTCTTTCACTTTTGGATTCTGCAGACTTGTGGGAATTTAATGAGGTATATTTTTTTTTTTAAAAGTGTGAAATGAATAAGCAGTAATTGCAGAAACGTAGAGTAACTTTCAAAGGCAGATTGCCAACTTCCTGTTGGAGTTAGCTCATGAGTGTCAGTGTATGATTTGTCGGGCTCAATCAGACCAACATTTTGGCATTTGTTTCATGTTTCTGTGACATTCCTACTGGCCGCTAGGGCAGATTTTGTGAGTTTTTTAGTACATAGGTGGCGCTACAGAGTCCATTTTGGTACCCAAGGCGTTAATTTTGATATTGAATGAAAGTGTTCACCAGCCATGACATACATGGCAAATTTGGTGAGTTTTGGAGCATGTTAAGGGAGTCAAATGGCAGTCTAAAGAGGAAAAAGTATGAAAATAAACAAATTGTTATAAATCAATAACCGTAAATCCTATCTCAAAAATTTTTGCATGTGAACGTTGTGGTGAGTCCCATGAACGCGTAGATATGTCACATCTGGGGAAAAACTGCAAAGTGAAAAATGACTTCCAAACATCGCAACTTTGCAGGCTTGTAAAAAAAAAACTAAGACAGTTAAGACTAAGCTACGAGACCACTTTTGTGCAGAGGGATCACTCTATCTTTTGGTGCTATTTAGAAGTCAATAGGACAAATGGTGTCATCTGAGTTAGTTTTGAAAATTTTATTTTGAAAGGCATATTGCGAACTTCCTGTTTGAGTTAGGTCATCACTGTCAGCATATCATTTTTAGTGCTTCATCCAACAAATATTTTGGCACTGGTTCCATGTCTCTACGACATTCCTACTGGCCACTAGGGCAGTTACCGTTTTTTTTCACATAGGTGGCGCTAGAGAGCCCATTTTGGCACCTATGGGGTTTCTTTTTTCATTTTATCAAATTTTTCACCAGGCCTGACATGTGTGCCAAATTTGGTGAGTTTTGGAGCATGTTTAGGGGGTCAAAATCCAGTTGAAAGAGACGGAAGTATAATAATAATAATAATAATTAAAGCTGCAAGCAGCATTGGGCGGGACCTCGCACCGGGCGATCCGCCTCCCCCGCGATCCGCCACCCGTGACTGTCGATGCCTCAGCTCCACTCACACCTCTCCGTCCCCATACCAGTTCCCATCCTTTAGTGTCTGTCCTCCTTACATCTGTACAGAACACCAGTGACCCTCTGCTGAAACCACCATCACCTTTAAAATGAGACTTTTATTTTGGAAACCCTACTGTGTGTATGTGCATTTGTTTTTAATGTGAGAGAAAGAATCAGTTTGAAAAATGAATAGAAATTGTATGAATAAGTGAGTATAAAAGTGATGATTTACCACATTTAAGGCTTTTATTTTGGAAAAACCCTATTGTGTGAGGATGTGTGTCTGTGAGAAAGAGTACTTTTGAATGAAGAAACATTGTACAAACAGTTGAGTGTTTGGTCATAAAAATGAAAAGAAGTTATGTAATAGACATTTTGTATTATTCTTAATTTTGGTTTTATTTTGAAAAATGTACTCCGTGTACTTTTGAATGTGTGCAAAATTTCCAGTATCCACAATACAATGCAGTAAAACCTGTTTTAAAATAAAATTTAAAAAAATTTCTGGATTACCTGGGACTTGAACCGGGGTCCTTCAGCTCCATAGGTAGCTACATGAACCACTGCACTACAGAGAGACATGTGAAAATGTGCACCAGCAAGAGTTTTATAGGGATTTTGCCATTTGGAAAAGTGAAACTAAACATAGTCTTCAAAAAATCGCTATAATTCCATAACCGTAGGTCGTATCTGAAAAATTCTTTCACTTTTGGATTCTGCAGACTTGTGGGTATTCAATGAGGTCTAACTTTTATGTCAAAACTCTGAAATGAATAAGCAGTAATTGCAGAAACGTAGAGTAACTTTCAAAGGCAGATTGCCAACTTCCTGTTGGAGTTAGCTCATGAGTGTCAGTGTATGATTTGTCGGCTCAATCAGACCAACATTTTGGCATTTGTTTCATGTTTCTGTGACATTCCTACTGGCTGCTAGGGCAGATTTTGTGTGTTTTTTAGTACATAGGTGGCGCTACAGAGTCCATTTTGGCACCCAAGGGGTTAATTTTTGATATTGTATGAAAGTGTTCACCAGCCATGACATACATGGCAAATTTGGTGAGTTTTGGAGCATGTTAAGGGGGTCAAATGGCAGTCTAAAGTGGAAAAAGTATGAAAATAAAAGAATTGTTATAAATCAACAACCGTACATCCTATCTCAAAAATTTTTGCATGTGAGCATTGTGCTGAGTCCCATGAACGTGTAGATATGTCACATGTCAGGAAAAACTGCAAAGTGAAAAATGAGTTCCAAACATCACAACTTTGCGGGCTTGTAAAAAAAAAACTAAGACAGTTCCGGAAAAAGTGAGAGATCACTTTTTTGAGGAGGTTTCACTCTATCTTTTGATGCTATTTAGAAGTCAATATGACAAACGGTGTCATCGGAGTTAGTTTTAGAAATTTTATTTTGAAAGGCATATTGCGAACTTCCTGTTGGAGTTAGGTCATAAGTGTCAGTGGATGATTTGTAGTGCTTCATCCAACAAGAATTTTGGCACTGGTTTCATGTCTGTACGACATTCCTAGTGGCCACTAGGGCTTTTCCCATTTTTTTCACATAGGTGGCGCCAGAGAGGCCATTTTGGCACCTATGGGGTTAATTTTTACATTTTATCAAATTTTTCGCCAGGCCTGACATGTGTGCCAAATTTGGTGAGTTTTTGAGCATGTTTAGGGGGTCAAAATCCAGTTTAAAGCGTCACGGAAAAATAATAATAATAATAATAATAATAATATAAAAACGAACGAAAAACAATAGGGCCTTGCTTGCAGGCAAGGCCTCTCACTGTGTGAGAGGGCCTTACCTTTCGGCTCGGTCCCTAATTAAAGCTGCAAGCAGCATTGGGCGGGACCTCGCACCGGGCGATCTGCCTCCCCCGCGATCCGCCAACCGTGACTGTCGACGCCTCAGCTCCACTCACACCTGTCCGTCCCCATACCAGTTCCCATCCTTTAGTGTCTGTCCTCCTTACATCTGTACAGAACACCAGTGACCCTCTGCTGAAACCACCATCACCTTTAAAATGAGACTTTTATTTTGGAAACCCTACTGTGTGTATGTGCATTTGTTTTTAATGTGAGAGAAAGAATCAGTTTGAAAAATTAATTGAAATTGTATGAATAAGTGAGTATAAAAGTGATGATTTACCACATTTAAGGCTTTTATTTTGGAAAAACCCTATTGTGTGAGGATGTGTGTCTGTGAGAAAGAGTACTTTTGAATGAAGAAACATTGTACAAACAGTTGAGTGTTTGGTCATAAAAATGAAAAGAAGTTATGTAATAGACATTTTGTATTATTCTTAATTTTGGTTTTATTTTGAAAAAATGTACTCCGTGTACTTTTGAATGTGTGCAAAATTTCCAATATCCACAATACAATGCAGTAAAACCTGTTTTAAAATAAAATTAAAAAAAAAAAAAAATGTTTGGATTACCTGGGACTTGAACCGGGGTCCTTCAGCTCCATAGGTAGCTACATGAACCACTGCACTACAGAGAGACATGTGAAAATGTGCACCAGCAAGACTTTTATAGGGATTTTGCCATTTGGAAAAGTGAAACTAAACATAGTCTTCAAAAAATCACTATAATTCCATAACCGTAGGTCGTATGTGAAAAATTCTTTCACTTTTGGATTCTGCAGACTTGTGGGAATTCAATGAGGTCTAACTTTTATGTCAAAACTCTGAAATGAATAAGCAGTAATCGCAGAAACGTAGAGTAACTTTCAAAGGCAGATTGCCAACTTCCTGTTGGAGTTAGCTCATGAGTGTCAGTGTATGATTTGTCGGCTCAATCAGACCAACATTTTGGCATTTGTTTCATGTTTCTGTGACAGTCCTACTGGCCGCTAGGGCAGATTTTGTGTGTTTTTTAGTACATAGGTGGCGCTACAGAGTCCATTTTAGCACCCAAGGGGTTAATTTTTGATATTGTATGAAAGTGTTCACCAGCCATGACATACATGGCAAATTTGGTGAGTTTTGGAGCATGTTAAGGGGGTCAAATGGCAGTCTAAAGTGGAAAAAGTATGAAAATAAAAGAATTGTTATAAATCAACAACCGTACATCCTATCTCAAAAATTTTTGCATGTGAGCATTGTGCTGAGTCCCATGAACGTGTAGATATGTCACATGTCAGGAAAAACTGCAAAGTGAAAAATGAGTTCCAAACATCACAACTTTGCGGGCTTGTAAAAAAAAAACTAAGACAGTTCCGGAAAAAGTGAGAGATCACTTTTTTGAGGAGGTTTCACTCTATCTTTTGATGCTATTTAGAAGTCAATATGACAAACGGTGTCATCGGAGTTAGTTTTAGAAATTTTATTTTGAAAGGCATATTGCGAACTTCCTGTTGGAGTTACTGCGTGAGAGGGCCTTACCTTTCGGCTCGGTCCCTAATAATATAAAAACGAACGAAAAACAATAGGGCCTTGCTTGCAGGCAAGGCCTCTCACTGCGTGAGAGGGCCTTACCTTTCGGCTCGGTCCCTAATAAACCAAATAAACGTCACTTTGAAAACCAAGTAAAGCAATATTTGAACACAAACCAAAAATCTACTAAAATATAGAACTCAGTTTGTAAATATTTAAACTCTGAGGATTGAAAATCACCTCAAAGTTTCCCAATGTTTCTATTTTAATTTGTTTATTCATTTTCTTTTTTTTTTCTTTAATATTTAATGTTTATGATTCTGATATTTGTTGTTACCATCCCAATCCTGTTAACCTGGCTTCTTTATTACTTATGTTGTGTGGACAGTGTCTGTACCCATCTATGTGCCTGATTCTTATGTTCAATAAAAAAAAAGCTGTACAATGATGAAGATCACTTACTGTCCAGGACGATACATGCTTTCACATCACAGTCTCCAAATACAATAAAAGTCTCCAGTAGACCCAGAAAAAGTCGATGGATTTGTCCCTAGTCACTTTTGAAAAAAAAAGTCATCAAGAGGATTTAAAAAGTCTCCAGATTTAGCGACAAAGTCTCCAAGTTGCTAACACTGACTCCAATACTCGGTGCTACTTTTGCAGTCACTGAATGTATGTGGGCTTTCCAGATCTTATCGTCTAATATCACACCAAGAAATTTGTTTTCATACTCTCTCCATATGAACTTCGTTTATCACTACATTTACCTGTGAGTTTATTTTTCAATTTCCAAACAGCATAGATTTTTGGGGGGACAAATTTAATGCTAATTTACTCGACTCCAACCATGTTTTCTATTTATTCATTTCTGTTCTGACGACACTGAAAAGCCTTTGCAAATTTTTCCCAGAGTAAAAGATGTTCATATCATCTGTGAACAAAACTAACTTTAATTTACTTCAAACCTGTTCTAAAGGATCCTAAAGGCTTCACTAAATGATGTTTGAGGTATTTAAGGGTGTTTTAAACCTTTTATCAGGGGTTCGTCAGTGCCCCCAGTGATCCAACAAAAGGCTATGCTATGATAATAATAATAATAATAATAATAATAATAATAATAATAATAATAATAATAATAATAATAATCTGCATTTAAAAAAGAAGAGAAAACAAAAAGAAAGTCTATGTATTCTGAACAATTTAATTTTGTTCAAAATTGTTTAATTTACTTAAACTCAGTTCTAGATAATCCCAAAGGCATTAATTACTGATGTGTGAGGAATTTAAGGTTGTTTTAAACCATTTCCCAGGTGGTCTTTGTTTCCCCCGGTGGTCCAGAGTAACATTATACTAAACTTCATCAAAATGTCATTTTGGTCCAATTTTTGCATTAATTTAAAATCACTTCTAAATAATCCCAAAAGTATCTGTCAGTGATGTGTGAAGTATTTGAGGTTGTTTTAATCCATTTTCCAGCTGGTCGTCAAATTTGCAACTTTTGACAATGTTCCAACTTTGCTAGAAACATTTTGTGGGTAACTAAAAAATGGCCGTCCTGTGGCTCAGGGTGGTAGAAGCCTATGGAGATGAAACAGGGACCAGGTTTCAAGGCCCATATGAGCAGAAGTCTGTGAAAGTTCACTACGAAACCTTTCCATCTTCACAACCCACAAAACAGGGTAGACAATCTAAACTGAACCCCAATAACATGTTCATTAATGTTAGGAGGTCCAGATGTTGATGAAGATCCAACATGGACAGAAGCAGAAACATGTGAAACTGTCAGTGCAGGGAAGTGATGTTAGATTGAGTTGATTTGGCAGATGTTCAATCTCTGCACATAGACCATTATTCTGATCCTTGTGTTGATTCTGTTTTCAGGGTCCATTTGTGACAGGTGTAGTAGACCACTGTCAGGGTCCAGTGAGCCCCCTTGTGTCCATTTTATGTACTGCACTCCATGTTGAACCTCATCAGAAATTGCTGCTGTTGTGGTTCTTTTGTTGTTCAGTGCAGTTTATTAATGACACTGGTGTTAATTTGTGTATATTTTCCATCCAACCACAGCTAACCTACAGGTGTGTGTGTGTGTGTGTGTGTGTGTGCGTGCGCGTGTGTGTGAGGACCATCATTAACCCTTTCATGCATGACGTCCACAGTTGTAGAAACATAGTTTAAGCTCACTTTCCAAAGGGTTATAAATGCAGTATTCTCCAAACCACATGGGAGCAGTCTCTATAGACCCGAAGCAACACAATGAAAAAAAGGATCATCTCAGTTTTAAAATTTTAACTGCTCGATGATCGCATAAAGTTAAGATGGCAGCACATGACCATCACAGCTATGTGCTGAATGCTCCAGGAATATCCGTTAAAATTTCTACTCAAGAAGGCTGAGCCAAGTGAAAAACATATTAGTGTGTAGAGGAAAGTGTGTTGAACAAATATCTGCTTTTAAAAATGAATTTTGTTGAAAAATATAGTTTTTACACCCTGAAAATCAACTGTCCACACATGTGGACGCCATGCATCAAAGGACTAATATAAATATACAAATAAAAGTTTAAAATCCTCATTGAATGTAATATTAGACTAAATTTCTCATTTATATGGTTTAGGCATCTTTATATGTCTGATAAATGTTCATATCTTTGGGTATAAAGCAATAATCTTTCAACAATTCAAATAAA